>NC_060267.1:135751816-136054825 GCF_021613505.1 Equus quagga
GTCCCAAGAGAGGAAGGACAAGGTCTGGTCCATCTCTGCTGCCCTAGGCTCAGGAGGGCCCCAGTAGGAGCCTGTGGCATGAGTGTGGAGTGCCCTAGTGGGAATGTAAGGACATGTGGATGGGGGTGGGGAGGGAATGGGGCTGTTAATGGGCCACCAACCCAGGAGGGCCACATCCTTACCAGGTCCTGGAAGCCAAGCCAGGAGCCCTCCTCCCTGCTCCCACACTGCCTTTGTGTCCTCCTTCGTAGCCCATGCAGGGCCAGGTTGTAATGGCCAGGATAGATGTTTGTGACCCCCTCTAAACAAAGAGTTCATGCCAGAAAATCCCTACTCGACATGAAGGTTAGTTATTAATAATGTGACAACCAGCATCACAGTGTACAAACGCTGCTTGCGACATGACACCACATATGGCTGACTAACTATGGAGCCACCCCACCACAGGATGGTGGCAGCATGGCATGGCTATATGGGAACCAAACGTGGCAGCTAGTGGATGTCGGCAGCTGATGAAGCTTGCAGCATCTGGCCCATATCTCCCTGCCTGTCCACCGACTGTGTGCTCTGAGGGCTCCAGGGCCCCTTGCCCTTGCCCTACTGTAAGTCCCGCACCAGGCAGGCCAAGGAGGGGCCAAAACCCCTGCCCTGGGGAGCTCTCAGCCACACACACAGTCCAGGGCCTAGTATGTCCCAGAGCAGCTGGGGTAGGGTTTTCAGGCACCCACTGTAGGGCAGTCTCTCAGTCCCGTCAGGAGCTGTGCTGCGGGGCTCAGGGCTGGTTGGGTGAGGGGAGAGCCCAGGAGGTGCAGCCTGTCCTGGATCTGTCCTGAGTGCTCTCAATGGGAGGTCCCCCAGGTACCCAGCTACTCCATTGATCCCATGGTTTTTAAGGGTAATTAGCAGCTACGTCAATACCTTCAGTTTTCCCTGCGAAGGCAGGAGACAGGGGCAGCAGCCTGGCAGGGGTGGGGCCCAGGCCCGGGACCCAGCTTTACTCTGACTGACTGGGGTCCCTGAGCTGATCGTTACCAGTCTCCTATCCCTCCATTTCCCTCCTGGCTCAGTTTAGGGTCCCTGAGCCACCATGAGCCCCCTATCCCTATCCTTCCACCCAAGGTTCCCCTGATCCCTGGCACAAGTGTACCCCATTCCAGCAGCTGACCCCCATCTCCAACCCCAGACTCTGTAGCCTTTCCAGTGCTGACCCATGCTGGCCAGCCTAGGGAGGCCCAGCTCACCATCTCTAGTCCATTTCTGCTCTCCTTTTAGGTGCCTGTTGGCATGAGGGCTGGGCAGGCAAGATCCCCACCGGCTATTCCTTTCAAGACCAGGGACCTGACACCAAGATGTGGCTAGTAGGGGTTGGAGAACAGCAAATCCCCCAGGGTCATGTCATGAAACTCAGCTCCCACCACCCGGCGTGTGTGCTGCCCAGCACACTGGGCAGGGGGAGGGGCTGGGATGCTGGAGCCCCTAACTGAACCCCCACCTGAGCCTGGGCCTTTGAGGAGACAACCAGCAGCAGGGCCAACCTGCGTCAAATCTTTCTCGTTCCATTTTCTTTCTGATTTAATTTTCCAGAGATTAGGACTCGTTCACCTTCGCTGCAGAGAGGAGCCTGGCACACACGCCTGTTTTTACTCCCAGGGTTGGGTGGGTGGTTAGTCGATCAGGCTGTTCTTCCAGTCCTCCCCTCTTCCCTTCCAGATCGGCATCACCCTGGATCCTGCCTTCAGCATCACCCTGGGTCCACCCCAGGCCCCTTTCAGGCCCACCAAACCCCAGCTTATCCCTGATGCCCCTTTACTGTTTGCCTCACCTTCAAACTTGGGGATAAATGCAGGGAACAGAACTACACAGAATGTGACCTAAAACAAGGGCTTTGGATCAGACAGACCCGGTTCGAATCTGGAGCGCTGCTATGTAACTTAACCTCTCTGGTCCTCAGTGTCCCATTGGCTAAATGGGCACGATCAGAATGATCCCTCCTCAGAGGTTGTCGGAGATCAGTGAAGTCAAGTGTGTAAAGCACCTGCCCCCGGGTGGCCAGAGCTGACACTCTGTGAATGGGGCTGTTCCTGCGGCTGGCCCCACTGCTGCTGGCTTTCTGGGACTTTGCAAAATGCTTCTCCAGTCTGACTGAGGCTTGTCCAGGTCACTGGTCCTGGGGCCTTTTATCTCATGTGGTAGCTGTCTCTGTGTTACAGACACCTCAGAGCTCGACACCCCTCCCAATCCGGACTGTTGGGAGCTGTGGGGATGAGGCTGGCTCCATCTGCCCCTGTGAGCATCCAGGCTTCCTGTCCAAGGTCACCATTTCTCCAAGCGTCCTTCAGGTCACCTCCCCTTTATGTGGAGCCACCTAGGGAAGCAGGAGGCTGGGCAGAGGGTCTGGGACCCCTGAGAAGGCCTTGGCCTCCATAGGCCCTGGAAATCCCCAGGCCAGAAGGCTGGCCAGACATACTGCATAACGAAAGAGTTACTAGAGCTGAGAGATGGTTGGGGTTGGGGCCAGCACTGGGGTTGAAGGTGGGGGAAGGAGGTAAGGAAATGAAGGGAGAGATGGAGGGACAGGTCTTGGTGGGGATTCCCTTAAGGGGAGGAGGACACCCGGGTAAGCAGTGGCCACAGGAACATGGTACAGGATGGGGGTGTCAGGGACTCCTGGGAACAAGGAGCTGCAAACTGTCTCCTGAATTGTCCCTCGGGGCCTCAGCCACCCCTCCTCTTCCTGTTCCTCAGCCCCTCTGTCACTGTGTCTCCTGCCCTCCCCGACATGCCCACTTGGCTCTAGCTAGCCTGTCCCCTAGTCTGCTGCTGTGGCCCACTACCATTCACCATCTCGTCTGTGGGATGAAGCCCCTGCCTCTTCCTCACACATCACAGCTGGCGTAGAGCTGCAACAGCCTGTAGATCTACTGGCCCCTGTCTCTCTCTTCAGTCCAACTGCCTGTGCAGAGCTGGGGGCCATGCAGGCTGTACTGCTGTGAGAGCTGTTGGGTTTTTCCAATTAACTCACTGGGCCAAGGACACCAGCGGGCATGCAATCATGCTGTGGTTGTTGAGGCCCTGCACCCGGTGTGCCCTAGCCTTTCTGTTGCTTCTGAGCTGGCCCCAGGGACCAGGGCTAGAGGCTAGGGTTCAAGGGGAACCAGTCCTGGGCATGTTCCAGAGCTGCCCCGGACTCTCCCGGGCTTCCTGCTAGGGCTGAGGGTGGAATGCACCTCTCAGACCACATCAGTGGAGAGATGACCTATCCCCCAGGGTGGGACCATCTGCTGGACTGTGTCACTTGGATCTCCCTGGGTCACAGAGCTCAGCTCAGGGCTCACCCCAGGGAACGGGGCAAGTGGAGCAGTTCTAGGGGAATGTCACGAGGGGTGAGGCATTTGGGATAGAAGGAACAAGGACTTTGCGATTGGGATTGGGGGATGGGCTTGGCTGGAAGCTCAACCAGCCCCTGCAGTTCTGGAATTCTGCCCTCATCTTTCCAGAAACCCTTTCTAGTCCATTTCCCCACCCTCACTCGGGAGGATTTACATAGGCAGGGAAAGGCGGTGGGGAAGCAGGCACAGCAGGAGCAAAGGTGTAGCAATGGGTATCAGAATGGACCAGGGACCCAGAGGTCTGCAGGTGCATGCCAGGTCATTGGGCTGGTGGGCCCTTGAGTGCTGGCATCAGGAGCCAGTGGGATGATATCATAGTGGGTCTTTGGGTAGAAGTGGGGCAGGAAAAAAGCATGGCAGATGCAGCCCCAGGCTCTACAAGGTAGCACAGCTGCAGGCAGAAGTGGAGGAGTCAGAGCAGGTCCAGCTGGCCCAGAGCTCCTCTTAACGTAGAATTGGGCACGTGCATTTGCTGAGGGTCTGTTACACACATGCCTGGTGCTTAGGGAGAGATGGAAGGGAGCTGGCTTTGGCTGTGCCCTAAGACTGGCGTCCCTGTGCTAGGTTCTCCTATTATCACCTCCTGGGCTAAGGCTGAGGTGTCGGAGACAAGGACAGGATGGCTGGGGAGGGGCTGCCCAGGAAGGCCTGGGAGGAGGGGTGGCACTGGAGGTGGGCAGACCCTGGGGAGACAGAGGCTGCCTGCTCAGGAATGGTGCCGATGGCTTTGTATCCTAAGTGTGTGGACCTAGCAGGGAGAGAGTGCAGGCAGGAAGGGGACTGTGATTCCTTCTGCAGAATTCTGGTCATCCTAAACAGTAGCAGTAGTGACAGTAATATAGGTTCCTCTTGAATGAACCTTTTGGTCCTTGGTCAGCCTGTGAGGTGGGGACTGCCATTCTCTCATTTAATAGATCAGACACTGAGGTTCAGAGATGGGGTAACTCTTGAGGTTCAGAATTAGCAGGGCGTTTGCTTTCAAGTCTTGTGTCACCTGTCAGGGCCCTGGGGTGTGACCCTGCCACCTGGAGATCCACTCCATCTGAGGCCCCCAAGCCCTGGCCCAGTCACGATGTAAGGCTGCAAAGGGCACCCTGGACCTGGCAGGGAAGGACTCCCTGGTTCCTCAAGGAGAGTTGTCAGGAAGCCTCATGTTCAAGCCTCCAATCCCTGGGCTGCCACTGCCATGGACAGCTCTGATTGGGGCACCTGGGAATGAGCTTGACCAGAGAGTCAGGTATGGTCACTTCATTCCTTGCCCTGAGAAGACAGGTAGCTGCACCCCCTGTTGGCACAAGTGTTCTGGGGGTATGCTTGGCCGAGGCTTCAGCCAGTGTAGCTCTGAGACATGGCCTCAGCACACCCAGGGGCCGTAGTCCAAGGTCTGGAAAGGGTGTATTTTTAGTGTCCTGAAACCTGGGAAGGAGGGGTCAGTGAGGATGGGGGACCTGGCTTTGCCATTCACAGTCATGTGGCCTTGACCTGTCCTCTCCTGTTTCTGAGCCTTAGTTTCCCCAACAGTGGGCACTGGGCTCCAGGCTCCCTGCATTTCCCAGTGACCCCCAGGCTCTGACCTCTCCTGGACCTCTGTCTCCATCACTGTCTTTCATCTGGGGGCCTCTGTCCTCAGGCAGGGCCCCAGGGGGGCCCAGGGAACAGCCTGGGCTGGTGCCCACTTGAGGCCTCCATCCTCCCCAGCCCTGCATCCAGGCCTCGTGAATCGCCCTCTAATCGCCACTGCTCTGTGGGAAGGAGTGACTTCACCACAAATTATTTTGTTCTAAGAGAAGGACAAAAAGAAAAGAGGCTGAGAAGCTGGGAGGGATGGGGGGCGGCGGGAGGAGGAGATTGCCTGAGCCAGCTTTGTGCCGTGCTTTAACCCTTGGACTGCCAGATGCTGGTTGAGCAGCAGGGCAGGGGCCCGGGAGGCACCAGGTCCCCCACCTCCTCCCCCTGTCAGATGCCTGAGGCCTTATCTCCCCACATCTCTTCTCACTGTCACTCTGCTGACCTTATCTCTGCTGCCTGTCTGTCTTTCATCAGCTGCCTCTCCCACCTCCTTATCTCCTCCTCATCACCTCCTCTCTCTGTCTCTCCACATCCCTCCGCTTCTGCACAGGCTGATGGCACAGCCTGGTGGTGGCAGCTCAGTCGTGGCAGCCCGACCTCTGACCTCTGGTGAAGGAGCCAGCTTGAGGCACGCATCTCCTGGGGTCACCTGGATAGACATATGAACCCAGTCAGGCTCAGAGACACACGCAGGAGTGTGTGATGCACACACACATGCACCTGCACACACCCAAGACTCTAGCCATGAACAAAGACACCCATAAAACCTTGCTTCTACTACTCACCTAGAACCCCCAGGCTTCATCTAGAGGCCTTAACCCTGCCCTACCCCCATCGTGGAGGCATGTACACACAGATGGATATGTGTTGAGCCGTAACACACACTCACACACACAGGTACAGACTGTCAGATTTATACCTCCCCCCCCCCCCCGCCACTGTACGCATGCGCACAGGCCCACCCCCAAGGAGAAGGGAGAGGCAGATTCATTCCCTCCACATGTCTCTTCTTTCCTGGTCCCTGCCCCCTCATTCTGTGCCCCAAATGACAGAGGAGTCCCTAGGGGCACCCAGAGCTCCCGCTACAGTTTCTGCCCTGGGGCAGCGCCAGCAAAAAAGGGTATGGATGCTTGAGCTCATGTGGAGGGTAGCTGTGTATGTGTGATGCACATGTGGGTGTGTAGGTGTCTGTACATGTGTGGGTGTGAGAGCATCTTCACGTTGTTGTGTGGTGTGCAGTGTTGCTTCCTGGCTCATCTCCTCCTGACACCCTGCCTCCTATCCAGCCCACCCTTTCCCCTCTGCTGCTGTCAGCCACTCTGAACTAGTCATCAGGGTGCTGCTTATGGTCCCTGGAGGGGGAACCCTGAGAGGGCAGTGACAATCCCATCTTACCAAACCATACACAATCAATGCAAGCAGGAGAACCCATGGCCTTGCTCTTCCTCCAAGTCTGTGAAAGCACTAGGGCCGACCCCTAGACTGCCATGCTCTCTTTCAGTGGCCAAAGCCAGGGTTGAGGTGCAGGTGAGAAGTGCACTGTGGTGAGCTGTACAGAAAGGGTATGCAGCACCATGGCATGGGAATGTGGGACCACCTGGCCTCACCCCAGGCTTCTGCTTCTTTCCAGATCTACAAGGACAACCGGAATCTGTTTGAGGTGCAGGAGAACGAGCCTCAGAAGTTGGTGGAGAAGGTGGCGGGAGATATTGAGAGCCTGCTGGACAGGAAGGTGCAGGCCCTAAAGGTAGGTGCCATTGTATGTGTTGAGGGAGAGCCAGGCAGATTGGTCTGCACTGCGAGTGCAATGTCCCAACCCACCAGGAAGGCACGGCCCTCCTGGCCCTCTGAATTCAGGCTGGACCATCATTGGCAGGGCTGTGCCCCTGTGGACTGTGGGCAGCTATGGCAGGAGCAGGATGGTTGTAGCTGGAGTAGGCAGCATGAGGGGTGACCTGGGGTCTCAGGGGCCCTGTGTGGGCATGAAGGTAGGACCAAGACAGGTCCCCCTCCCCCCCCCATTGGGCTTGGAGTCCTCCCAGTCCTCTGCTCTGTGAGTGTGCCCTGGGTGAGCACCTGGCCAGGATAGTGACCTATTGATGGCTGGGAGGGTGGGCTGCAGGCTCTGATGGGGAGGGAACATGGAAGGGCTCTGAATGCCCCACAGAGAAGGCTGTGGTCATGTGATGCTAGGGGTTGGAGCCCCTGCTCTGCCCATGACTTTGAGCATTTCTCTGCCTCCCTCTGGGCCTCAGTCTCTCCATCTATACTCAAAGAGGCTGCACCTGTCAACTCCAAGGCACTGCGGTTTTGTGAGGTGACAGAACCTGCTGGGCTGCCCTCACTGGTCTACAAAGCCAGCAGACCCCTGGTACTCTACCCAACCCAGAGAGAGCAATGGGGAGGGGCTTCTGGAGCTGCAGAGTAGCCTGGGCGAGTTGTGCAGTAAATGAGGAGGGGGTCCACGTTGCCCTCAGATCAGAGGCCCAACTGCAGCTGCCCCAGCCTGTGTCAGAGAGACGAGTCCAATAAAATGGCCTGAAGTACTAATCCATGTGATAACACGGATGAACTTGAAAACACTATAGTAAGTGAAAGAAGCCATTCACAAAAGACCACCTATTGTGTGATCCAATTTCTGTGAAATGTTCAGAATAGGCAAATCCATAGAAACGGAAAGTACATTAGTAGTTGCCTAGGGCTGGAAGTGTGGGGCTAGGGAGTGTCTGCTAATGGGTACAGGGTTCTTTCTGGGAGTGAAAATATTCTAAAATTAGATGGTAGTGATGGTTGCACAACTCTGACTATACTAAAAAACCATGGAATTGTCTACTTTATGTCAGTAAATTTTATGATATGTGAATTATATCTCAATAAAGCTATTAAAAAAAAAAAAAAAAGATGAGCAAGTCCATACAAGCCACGCCCAGGCTTAGGCCAGGGGCCTGGCAGGGTCAAGTTAGGGCTGCCACCGAGTTCAACCCCCACCTCCCCCATCCAGGCCCCGGGAGAGAACAAGGATCCCCTTCCCCAGGAGCTGGGTCTCCTGCCTGCCCCTGTGTGCCCTGAGGTCATGGAATAGGGAGAGACTGGTATCCTGGGACCAGAGATCCAGAGAAGGCAGAATCTGAGAACCTCCCACCCAATGTGGACCAGAGGACCCAGAGCTGGGCCCAGCTCAGCCTGACCTTCGGGATCTCCTAGTCACAGGTGGGGAGAGAAGTGGGGAAATGAACTGTCACAGGGAGGAGGCAAAGCTAAACCTTCAGCTGTGACAGCAGTCCCCATTGGACCCAATGGTGTCTCCCCTGATTGTGGGAAACATCCACTCACCTCCCCTAGCCAGCACATCATGTCCACCCCCTTGCCTTTTCTAGAACTGGGCCCAACCTGGACGCTCTCCCTCCTTTCTCTGATTCTCTGTCTCTCTCTCCCGTTCATTGCAGACCCCTCATTTGCCCACTGCTTCCTTGCTTTATTGCGCTGGCCCCCCATCCCATTTACAAAGTGCAGGCCACTAGTCCTGAACTTGTGTCAACTGTCTGATAAATCTGGGAAGGGGCACCCTTCAGGCCTTTAGACCTGCTACCCACCAGGCTTTAGGGCCAGTCGCCTCAGTGGAGGGTGCTGAGTGGTGGCAGTGACAGATGCTTGACCTGTACTCCACACATGGAGCCCAGGGCCCAGCCCCTGCCCATCCTTTCTGGACAGCATAGGGCTGGGGTCCCTCCCCAGGCTCCTTTCCTCACTCCTAGAGGAAGTACAAACCCTGACAGCTTGAGGGAGGAGGGAGCCCAAGACCTGATCCCAACCCTCTCCCTGCACCCTGCATGCCAGACCCTGCCCCATGAGGCAAAACAGATGTCTGTCTCCTGCTGCTGCATCTGCAGCCCAGCCCGTGGCCTGGTACACAGTTGGTGCTAAATACAATTATTTTCAATTGAAAAATGGTGGAAAAAGGCCCTCACTGTTTGGGACTCCCCATATGCTGAGTCTGTCACACATCACTCTCACAGCAACCCCATGATAGAGGCCCACTTCACAGAGGGGGACACTGAGACTCAGCTGTGCCATGCATAAGGCCGGGATGTGGCAGAGCCAGGATTTGAACCCAGGTCACTCTGACTCTGAGCCAGGCCCTTGACTCCCCACGTTATTCCTGAGGTGTGCATGGAGCCCAGCACTGTCCTCGCCAGTGAACTCCCCCTGCTGCAGTGTCCCCTGGCTCCAGGTCCTCAGGATGCTCCTGTCCATATCCCCAGAGGAAAGGGAGGACCATCCTTCCCCTGCTTTGGTCCTAATTTTTCAAGATGACCTTTGGTCTTAGTTATGTTTTTGGTTTTGTTTGTTTGTTTGTTTTTGAGGAAGATTAGCCCTGAGCTAACATCTGCTGCCAATCCTCTTTTTGCTGAGGAAGATTGGCCCTGAGCTAACATCTGTGCCCATCTTCCTCTATTTTATATGTGGGACGCCTGCCACAGCATGGCTTAATAAGCGTTGCACAGGCCCGTGCCTGGGATCCCAACTGGGGAACCCCGGGCCGCCAAAACAGAGCACACAAACTTAACCGCTATGCCACCAGGATGGCCCCTTAATTATGTTTTAAATTTGCTTTTAATCAAGTTTTGGCCCTTTTCTCCTTTTCTATATTTGTTTGTAGCCTGAATGCATATAGAGTGAGGGATGTTGAGGGGCTGGACCCTATCACCCACTACTCCAATAATCCCCTCTCTCCCTGGATCCCATCCAGTAATCCAACTTGATTTCCTTACTCTGGTCTGGAATTTTAATTTTGGGCTTGCAAAATGGGATCTGAACAATGCAGGACAGAGTTCATTGTCTCATTTAATCGGGGACAATCAGATGTTTGTAATAACTTGTAATAAGTTCCTCCAAGCTGTACAGGGTGATTTATGGGGCCAAAAGTCAGGCAGGAGCAGGCCAGCTCAGGGGCCATGCAGTACAAGCAACCAGAGTCCCCAACTCCAGGAAACCTCCTGGGGCCTCAGCTTCGGAGACATGGAGGGGACCTGACTTGGAAATTCTAGTACCCAGGGAGATGGGTCCTCTGAGCCAAGGCCCACTCTCTTAGGTCTTGAGTCTCAGGAGGGGTAAGGAGGTGCCTAAGTTCTTATAGCACATTGGAGGCCGAGTTGGAACTCTCCTGTCCTTCCAGCTGGGGCCTTGGCACACAGGTCCTCTCTCAGAAAGGTCATCTCTTCGTGGTTGTACTCCTTCCTTCATCTGTTCATTAACATTCATTAACATAAGGGCCTGTTGTGTGTCAGAGCAGTGCTGGGGTGCAGTGGGGAAGGATAGGCCCTGTTCCTGCCCTCTTGGAGCTCTTTGTCCAGTCTCATCCCAGGCCTTAGTTTCCCCCTCCATAAAATAGGGACAGGAGACCATCCTTGCTCAGTACATCTGCTTTCACAGCTCCAGGAGCCACCTTTTATAAAGGCCACAGTGAAAACAATGTCCCTGAAGTTATGCCACCTTCAGCACCATCCTTGGCACCTCTGCTGTGTGACTCAGAGGAGAGGTGGTGCCTTGGATAAGGAGAGGGGTGACCCCAGTGTGGGGGATTCCAGCTTTCTCTCAGGGACAAGGCCAAGGGCACTGTGGCTCAGTGGGCTTGGTTCCTGGAGAATGGGAAGCCCAGGGCCAGGGCAGCCAGGCCAGAGCAGGTTCTTGAGGGACATGACTGTGGTATCTAGAAGCCTGCTCTCGAGGTAGTCCTCTCACTTCCAACCCCGAACAAGCCAGAGGCAGTGGAGAAGCCTGGCTTGGGATCCTGGACCTAGAGACCTCAGCCCTCAAGCTCGGCCCTTCCTACTAGGCTCATGTTCCCCACACTCCACCTCAGGTATTTCCCATTGTCCCGTGGCCAAAACCTTTCCAGATGCTGCGCCTTCATACCTTTGCCTTCTTGGAGTGTTTTTAACCGTGTTTGCATCTTACTGTCACCTGAGGAGCTTTTAAGTCCTGATGCCCAGGCGCCACCCCAGACCAAATGCATCAGATTCTCCAGGGCTAGGCTGTGCTTCGGTATTTTTCAATAGACCACAGATGATTCCATGAAGATTCAGAGCTCAGGACGTTTCCCCTAAAATGGCAGAAATAATTCCTTCCCATGATTACTGGAGTCTTTCTGAGCACTTGCCAAGTGCCTGGCCTAAGATGAGCTGAACAGTCCAGATCTCTCCAAATCTTTGCTACAAGCCAGGGGTTACTTCTTGTATCCCCATTTTACATTTGAGAAAACTAAGCCCCAGAGAGGTTAAGCCACTCCCCGAGGTCTCACAGCAAAACCAGGCTTTAGATCCAGGCACTTGGGCTCCAGATCCCACAAACTGCCCCCCGACATTGCCCTCTGTGCTACCACTAGTGGTCACATGGTATTTGCTGTCTACAGGGACACAGGGCTGAGGGAAGAGGAGACAGGGCTCTGTTCTCCTCTGACAGGGTCTTGCTCTGGGATGACCTAGTGACCTTGGACAAATCCATACCCCTTCAGTTTCTTCCTTGGGCAGTGGAGATAAGAGGCTGAGCCCCCTGTCCCACCCCTCCTCCGTGAGGCCCAGATGGTTGGAACAGGAGGAGGTGCAGCTGCGGCCCTGGTTCTGGGGGCTCCAGTGGGCAGCATTCCCCCCATCAGTGGCCTCTCTGGGGAGCGAGCATCATTTAAAGAGTAAATTAAAAAGGCTTCTGCACATAGCCGTCCTGCTTTTGTCGCTAATGGCCACTTAACCCAATTAAACTGATGCGTAGTTGGCAGTGTGGCCGGGTCTGTTCAGGAACTGGGCTCTGGGCTGGGTGTTTAGAGGAGCAGGAGGAAGAGCCAGAGAAGGAGCCTGGGGGCTGGGGCCTGTGGGGCAGACCATCCTCTTTGTCAAGAAGGAGAACATTCTGCCTAGCTCCCACTTACTCGCTGCCTGCTTTCTTTCTCACGCTTCATCTGATGCAGGGTTTCTTCATGTCAGTACTATCAACATTTTGAGCAGGGGCAGCTCTGTGCATTGTAGGGTGTTGAGCAGCATCCTTGCCCTCTACCCACTAGATGCCAGTAGTACGCCACTCCCCAAGTTGTAACAACCAAAAATTTCTCCAAATATTGCCTAATGTCCCCTGGGGGCAAAGTTCCCCTGGTTGAGAACTACTGGTCTAATGAGACAGAGAGATGCAGCCATGGTGAATAGAAGCTCTGCTATCAGAAGGACACTGGGGACCTCAGAGAGGTGCAGATGGAATGGAGCAGCCCCAGCAGGAAGAAGATCTCTTCAGTTCAAGGGGGTAATAGTGAGCTTGGGGCTGCCTGCAGGAGGCAGCAAGGATTTGGGGGAAAAGTTTGGCACTGAGACAGCTGGAGGCCAGTTCAGAATTGGATCCCCTGATGCATTCATTGATGAGGGTTGGACAAACAGATCGACCCTGGGAACACAAGACCATGGGTGTCACTACTGCCGAGGCCTGGCCCAGAGTAGGAGCCTCATGAACGTTTGTAGAACAGATGCCAGGGCTATGACTCTGGTTTCTGCCTAGAGGTCAGCCTCTGGGGTCTGACTCTAGAACAAAGAAGCTCTAAAAGGAACACTAAGAGTGGACAGACAAGCAGGGGATTCTGTAGCATTGGCTGCCTCCACCCACTCTCCTCTGGGCAATTAAAAGGTGTTTATGTGGGGCTGGCAGTGGCTTCTGCCTCCCCTCCATTACAAACATTAAGAGATCTTGACCCTTCCACTTTCCCGCTCTTGAAAGGAGCCGCAGACCTGTGGAGCCAATTAGGCGCCTGCGTGGGCTCCAAGGGCCCGAGCAGCCTTTTCTCCCTGATTGCAGCGTTTATGGCTGATTATTCTCCCCTCACCCAAACAGTGCTGCTGCTTCCTGACAAGCTGTCACTGCCACCCAGAGGAGCCGACTGAGGCCCCCAGGGAGGGGAGAGTGTTGATTAGTGAATGGGCATTCAGTGAGTGCCTATGTGTGGGAGCCCTTGGGGACCTCTGCCTACAGAGGGAGGCCACTGGCCAGCAAGGAAACAAGAAAAGGGACTTGGGGGTGGTGAGCACTCAGGAGAGACCAGGTAGCATGCGGTGTTAGAGAGCAACCACACAGAACAGGGGTCAGAGGGAGCTCCTTGGAGGAGGTAGCCTTCTGTCCACTCCCCATGCACCCAAGGGTCCTGGGAGTCAGCGTGAACCTTGGGCAAATACACGCTGCTCCCAGCAACTGGTGGATATGTGTGTGGGGTCGGCCTCGATTGCCTGCATCCATACCAGGTGGACGAGAACCCAGAGACCCCTTGAAGACCTCCAGACTGAGCTGGTAGTGCAGGGAGCTGGCCTCCCTGGGAACAAAGAGAGAGACAATGCAAGTGGGATGTGGCCAGGGCATGGCCGAAGGATCCTCAGGGGAAACATATTATTCCCTCCTCTTTGCCCACCTGCCCGCGCTAGTGGTGGTCAGACAAGGGCCAAGTTTGGCCTGTCAGGCCTCAGGAAAGCAAGCTATGAACCCAGGGCCTGAGCTTCCCTGCTCCCTGGGATTGCCCCTGAGGAGGAGGCCCCTCTCCTGGCTCCTCCTCTAAGGTGCAGGGGCCTCATGAGGGGTCAGAAGAGCTGTGGTCATCCCTTAGCATCTGCTAGTCAAAGGAGAAGTCTAGGGCCCTGGGGCGTAATGTCCCTGAGGCCCACAGAGCTTGGTGGATCAGCCTTACACCTACTCCCCTACCGCTGAGTTCTCCCCAGTGGCTGAGGTCAGAGGGAAAGGGCTGAATGCAGCCACCTGTCAGGCCAGGAAGCTCAGCATCCTGCTTGCCATGACCAACTTCGCCCACCTCCTGTGGGGACACCTTGGCCAAGGTTCCCCAGGCCCATGTCTCGCCCCAAGAGGGGATGTCTGAGCCTCTCCTGCCTGATGGTCCTGCTCATGATGCCAGGCGCATCCCCTGGGAGTACCATTCAGTCTCCCTGTTGTTCACTTGCTCATTCAGTCTTTCAGCAAACCCTCTCTACTGTCCCCAGCCTGGCCCTACATGTGGTGCCAGTCTCCCCTCATTGGGGCAGAATTTCCATTTTACAAATGGGGAAACAGAGGCTCAGAGACAATGCCTGCCCAGCCACTGCCTGGCTGAGACAGGCTCACAATTCCCCCTGCTCACCCTGGCTCCTGAGCCTGTGTGTCTGCCCCTCCCAGAGCTCCCAGGGACTAGGGCAGAAAGGGAGCCCAGCGTTGGGGAGGGAAAAGCTGAGGGTCTGCCAGGCAGAGGGCAGCGCACAAACAAGGGCCCACAGGCAGGACCTTGATCACGGGACACGGGGGACAGCTGGAGAGGGAGGCTGGGTTGGAGAGGGCTACAGACGCAGACTGGCAGCCATGGCCCTGAGATCCCTACCCACCACAGGAGCGGGAATCTAGGGTGTGGGGGCGGTTGGCCAAATGGGGGAAATGAACCCTTGGCCGGAGGGAAACACACCGGATTCCACTCCCCAGAGAAGCCTGCGCTGAGGAAGGATCCTCTCCTGCATCAGCCCACCTCCGTGGGGGGTCCTAGCTGGCAATGGAGGGAAGATGCTAGGAGGCAGAGTAAGAGGACCTGCGGGTGCCACAGGGACAAACCAGTCTAATTCAGGATCAGAGAAGTGAGAAATTTAATTGAGTTTTAATAGCCTCTGGCCCTTTGTTCTGAAATCTTCATGTGCAAGGGCTGGGGGACGGGGGAGGTGCATCTAAGGCAGGGTGAGTCAGTGGCCCAGGTAGCCCCTGCCCTCCAGGACCCCAGATTTTGAGGAGACAGACAACAAGCTATGGGGTCCCAGCGTGCAGAACAGCTGACATGGGAGGGGCAAGTCTAAGAAAACAGCTTGGCAGAAGTGATGTTTGAGCTGAACCGTGGAAGGTGGGTACAATTTTCAAAGGTGGAGAAAGGGACGAAGGAACGCATTGAGCCCTGGCCTAGCAGGGAGTGTGAGCAGAAGGGACTCAGGCTGAGTCTACTGAGACTAGTCTTCTGGGCTGGGAAGGGAACCCAGTAGGTGCAGCCTGTGCATCAGTGTTTCCACTGGAGGGGAGAGGGGACGGGAGAGGTGACAAAAGCCGAGAGCAGAGCTCACTGCTCAAGTTCTGTGGTAGTAGCTGCACATCTTCAGGCATGGCCCCTTCGCAGTGCAGGCAACCCTGGGAGCAGCCAGTCACCTCTCTCCTCCATTTTCTGTGGCTTAAAATACATCGCGAGCAATGCCTCTGCTGTGGCAATGGGCACTGTGGGAGAAGTGAACGACGGCTCACAAGGGGTATGGGTGGGGAGGGTACAGGGCCGTGGAGCCAGCCCCAAGGGGAGGGGCTTAGGGTGATGAGAAGGCCCTGTGAGGCCCCTCATGGACCTCTCAGCTGTCTTCTCCAAGCCCACACCTGAAGGCTGGACCCCAGGCAGGGCCCCCAAGGTTTTCCTGGAGGAGGCCAGTTGACCTGGCTTGTCTCATCTTGGGATACCAGGTGCCTCAGATGCCCTTTGCTTCCCTCAGCTTCTGTTTACTGAGTGCTGAGTACCGGCTGGGTACAAGTGCTATACTAGATCTCCAGGTATAGGGACAGCAGGAATAGACCTGCGGGGCCCTGTCTCAAGAAGTGCAGTCTGCTCAAGGTGACAGTGATATGACCCGTGCCACAAAGTGTGGAGTCAGGGTGGTAAGCCTGTGGGTATTGACCAGGTGTAGTGGACCTTGGGATACAGGGAGGGTTTGCTGGGGATTTAGCCAGGCAGAAGAAAGTAAGAGAGGATGAGGGTCAAAGGCAGAGGGCACGGCAAAGTCTAAAGGCCAGAGGTAGAGAGAATGCATGCGTGTCTGCATGCATGTGGTGGTAGCAGGTCTTGCCTGCTACCTGGCTCTGCGGAGCATGTGTACAGACGCACTGTGAGGTGGGTCTTGAGCAGAGGTGTGCGTGGGCTGTGCCCAATGCAGATGCCATTCCTTGGAGTCTAGCTGAGACCTTGTCTAGTGACCACAACCCACACAGTCCTGACCTTGCACTGCTCTCAAAAAGAACCTTTGGCTATGAGTCCCCCTCAGACAGGTACAACATGGTACATGGTGCATGTGACCAGGCCCGGAGCAAGAAGGTGGCCAAGAATCGGGCCTCATCCACTGCTGTGCTGCAGCCCCAACTCTGCACTTGAGCAGCCCTGAGCCCTTGGAAAATCTTACATTCTCTGGGCCTCAGTTTCCCTACTTGTGCAGTAGGAACAAGTGTAGCCTCACAGATCTGTCATCAGAGTTTATGCCTGGGTCTCAGTGACACCAATTCAGCAAGGGATGCTCATGAGTCAGGTATCACATGAGTCAGGCCCCAGGAACTATACTGACCTGTGCCCCTTTAGCTCCACCCAGCCTGTGGAGCAACCTGGGCTGAAGGACCTTGTACCAGCCCGCCCCTCTCTAGATGCCTCTTTCAGGGCCCATCCCCAGCTCCCACCCCTGTGGGCCACGCTGTCCAGGCTGCTCGATGCCTCCTTCCTCCTGGCACAGGCCTTGGGGCCCTTGTTTGAGAGGCTGATCACGGCTGTTGGGCCGTTTGTTCCAGCCTTCCTGTGTTTGCCCACTCTGAGCCTTGGCGAATGGGAGTCGCGGCATGTTTGCTGTGTCAACACCAGCTGGAGCCCGGTTATCGAGATAGCTGAGGGTGTAAGGCCCCATCCGCCAGCTGCCCAAGTGCCTGGGGTCTAGCCCCTCCCTGGGCGGTTGGGGTGGGTGGGCAAGTGGGCAGCTCCCTACCTATGACTCACATATTCACCCACAGGTCTGCCAGGCCTGGGCTCGGCAGGTGTCCAGAACCAACAAGGGCAGCCCCAGACAGGAAGCAGGACTTAAGAGATCAGGGGGCCTTCCTGGCAGAGGTGGCCTTCCTGGCAGAGGCAGCCTTCCAGCCTTTGAAGGCCAAGTTTGGGGCTTCCCCACCCCCTATGCAGAATCCCTTTGACCTCCCCAGCCCCAGCCCTCTCGTCCCCTGTGTTCCCAGTCATCAGATTCAGCAGCATCCAAGGAGAGGATGCCTGAGCAGTCAAGCACATGGACAGATGGAGAGACAGGCAGCGAGACAGGATCAGAACAGGGAATCAGAACTCCAGAAGAGGGGCCGGCCCGGTGGCGCAACGGTTAAGTGCGCACATTCTGCTTCTCGGCGGCCCGGGGTTCGCCGGTTCGGATCCCGGGTGCAGACGTGGTACTGCTTGGCACACCATGCTGTGGTAGGCATCCCACGTATAAAGTAGAGGAAGATGGGCACGGATGTTAGCTCAGGGCCAGGCTTCCTCAGCAAAAAGAGGAGGACTGGCAGTAGTTAGCTCAGGGCTAATCTTCCTCAAAAAAAAAAGAACACCAGGAGAGGACTCGAGGGGACCTGACCCAGGCAAGCTGACATCCATGCGTGAGCTGTGCAGGCATGGGCTGGGTGGAGGAGCCACAGCCCTGGGGAGGGCAGATGTGGGTAGCTTCTGGCTGGCAGCTGGTACTGAGGGGCAACTGTCAGAGACACAGGGGAATAGAGGCTCAGAGAGGGGGAGCGACTTGTCCTGAGCCTGGAGAGAACCTGGGTCCCCACCCTTCAACCAAGGCTGTTCTACCACTTGGGGGCCGGGCAGTTGGCCACATGGCAGAGCCGTGCCTCTGAGTCCTATTTACTTCCAGAATGAGACCCCCACCCACTTCATCAGTATGTTTTCCAGAAATGAGCTTTTGAGGGTTACTCACCCAGGAGACAGAGGCCTCCAGGGCAGCTACAGCACTGATGCACCTGCTGCATGGCCTTTGCTGGTGATTTCTTTTCTCTGAGTCTCAGTTGCCCTGTCTATAAAATGTGGTGATGAGCGTCCACATGGCAGGATTGCCGAGAGCTTGGCCAGCTCATAGACATGCGTGTGCCATGTGGTTACCCCTGTTACAAAGCCGGCGGGGGGTAGCACACGGTTGAGCCACAGGGAAGATCCTCATTGCTTGACCTCACTTTGGGATTTCATGAAAAAGCATCCCAGTTACCTGGAAGCACAGAAAAGTAGCACTGAGACTGAGGCTGGAGGGAAGGAGGAGTTTGCCTCTCTGAGGGTGGGAAGAGCATTCTGAGAAAGAGAACAGCATGGAGGGGGAATCTGGGGGGGATCAGACAGAGTCCAGTGTAGCTGCTGGAGTAGATTGGAGGAGGAGAGCAAGACTGGACCCTCCGATTCTGGATTAGGGTGGGGAGTTATACTCCAGCCCACAGGGTGGTCAGGCTTAGTTGTGGTTGTCAGGAGAGGGGACAGCGGCCTGTACCAGGGGCTGGGAGCAGAGGGGAGAGTGACTCAGGATCAGACGAGGCAGCAAGGTAGGTTAGCTTTACCAGGCTAAGGGAGGAAGAGTCTGGGAGAACTCTTGCTGAAGAGGAAAGTTGGTGAAGGTGGCACTTACAGGGACAGGGGACCTTGGACCAGACAGGCTTCAGAGTAAGAAGGCTGAATTCTAGGAACCAATGGGGATTGTCAGCAAGTGGGCAACACTCCTGCCTGCCTCCTGCCTTCTATCCTCAGATGTTTGCTGACGCCTCCTCCAGAGGGAACCCAGGTGAGCTTGGGGTACAGCAGTGGGAGCTTGCAGTCACAGGGAGTGGCAAGTGTGGCCTTCCACCGAGACCCACTCACATCCCGGTGTCCCTGTGCAAGTTTAGCATCAGTTACTCCTTCCTGCCTGGAGTTCTGAGGGGTTTGAAGCTTTTCTGGGCTTGCATCTTGGACCCTTGGCTCTGGGCACTAGGGTTCTCAGGGCCCTGTTGGGAGCGCGATTTTGGACTACTTGGGCTTGAGGTCCCAGAGCATCTTTCTGTGCACCTGTAGTGCCAAGGGCCGAGGAGTTGGGGTAGGGCACCATGGAGTGGGAGGAGCACCCTGGGCTGATGCAAACCCACACCAGTCAGGTGAGAGGAGCCTGTCCCCAGAGTCAGCAGATAAGTAATGGTCATTTAAACAGAGAAATTGGACCTATCTGTGTTGAGCCAATGGACAGTAGTGACAGCCAGTTAATGACATGGCCTCAGCTACACTGTCCTCTGTCTCAGTTGTTTATGTGTGGGACCCCCACCATAAGCATAAGCCCCAACCCCAAGACACAAGCTTTTAGGGGACGAGGGTGTAGAGAGGAGCACACGAGAGTGTGAGTGTTCTTCCTTCTCCTGGGCACAACATGTACATGTATCTCGTGGAGGGGCGTCTGTGGACGTGAGTGTGTGTGTCCTCTCGCACATGCCCACGCCTGCTCCTTTCCCTGAGGTTGTGACTCCCACATGGTCCAGGACTGAGCTGTGTGACCTAAGTGAGTGAGGGGGCTGCTGTCCCCACTCCACAGGGCCTGGGCAGAAGCACCAGCTCCACAATCTCCCATTGGTGACACTGACCTTTCCCCACCACTCATGTGCATACCTAGGTCTCCTTTTATTAAAATATTCTTTTGCTAATCTCATCTCCCTGTGTGACTGCTGTGTAATTAGTTCATTTTGCAAAATATTTCATCTGTCATATTTTCCTCTTGCTTTTTCCTTTTCCCAGGAAAAGGTAGGAGGAGATGAGGTAGAGGAAGATTTCTGGTGTGGGGCCACCTCACACAGGCTCCCCCATGCACTGATACATGCCCCCTTGACACACATCCTGGACCCAGGGCCTCCTGAGCGGGTGGAGGTCAGTGGGCAGGGCCTGAGGCTATCAGAGCCCTCCTGGTCTCAGGAGGGAGGGACAGCGCATGCCTGACCAAACCCTGCCCCAGGAGCCCCTATGCACACCTGCTCAAACCCAGGAACTGCTCAGGCCCAAGCTGAGCTCAGACTAATGAGCAACTAAGTGGCATTGCCCATGGTGGGCATGTTTATGGCAGACAGGCTGGGGGTGAGTAGGCAGGGATGACAGGGCAAGACACCGGATGACCTCTGCTCAGCACACTTGACCGTGCATGGATGGGCTGAGCCCACAGCCAGGTGTGCAGCAAATGCTTGGTTAATAGGAACCCCAATGATCTTCATTATCATCTTTGTGCCCACCCCTACCCATTGGACACGGTCCCACAGTGAGTGAGCTGCTCTGAACACCACACCCTCCCTCTAACCCACCCCAAACAGGGTCTGGTCCAGCTGTGAGGTGGGGGCTGCTTGGGACAGTGGACTGTGGACAGGGCACATATGGAGCTCCCCAGTGGGTCACATGTGACCAAGGCCTTGGCCCTGACCAAGCATGACAGCTATAGCCAGGGGACATCAGGCCTCATCCTCCTCTTGGAGGGAGCAAGAATGTCTGTTCTCCTGGTCCCCAGAGGTGAGGCCAGGCGGAGGGAGCCATACTACTGAGTGCCCTACCTCCGCCTCCCCCACCCATTCCCCAGATGGAAAACCAGAGGCCACCAAGGCATCATCTGCACAGGGAGCCCTCAGTGGCCCAAAGCCTACTGCAGCAGTGGACCCTGGGTGGCTGGAAGGCTTGAGCTGGGAGCCTTCAGCTGGCATGGCCTACTTTCCCTCGCCCCATGACTGCCTCCTCGGTCTCCCCGCCTTCTCTTGCTTCGATTCCCTCGGGATGTGAATTCTGTTAAACTTTTAATTAAAAACATTCTCCTTTCTCCCCCTGAGGTTTTCTTCCCTGTGATTTTCCTCTTAGAAGGAGAGATGGAGGAAGGGTGAGGACACGCAAAGAGTGGAGGTCAGGCCTTCCTGGGTCTTCATGACGGACCCCGAGGAACCAGGGCCTGGCCCAGAGAAGGCTGCTGGATGCCCCTGCGCTGTGTCACCCTTCCTGGCTCTGTAGGGGAAGATTTCTGAGGGCTCCAACCCTGGGTGTCCAGATTTGAGGAATGGCGCCAGCTCCCAAGGGCCCTGCACGCACTCCCACAACATCCCACATAATCACTCAAGAGTACGGCAGCACATGCCCGTTTTCATCAAGTAGAAGGGGCCCCTGCTTTCCTGTGAGAGTGCTGTTAGCTCCACCAGCCTCGCGGTCACTCCTGAGCCATTGGTCACAGGTTGGGGAAGTGTCCCACAGGGTTACTTATCCGGCAAGATGCAGCCCAGGGTCGTGTTGTGGGCCTGAAGGTCACCAACTCGTTCTCTGAAGCCTCACATGTAGCATTCCCAATTCAGCTCAGGGCCACAAGGTCAGGTCCTGGCTCAAAAGATCAGGGCCCCAGGGATGCTGGGGACACAGGTCCTTGATGTCAGGGAACCAGAACAGCTTCTCTAATTATGGGGCTGGAGGGGGCCTGGCCCATCCCTCCTCCCCCAGGCAGTGGCCCATTTGCCTATCCCTGACTCTGGAGGGAGATGCCACCATGCCCTCAGGTTCCCATTTTAGAGTTGGAGCCCACTAAATTCTGGAAGTTCTTCCTGTGTTAGACTGTGATTCCTCTTGCTGAAGCCTAAGCCTCTTTCTTTGGCTCCACCTCTAGAGAACTTTGACTTACACTTCCTTGCCTATAACCCCTCCCTGGCCCAGGAGACAGGGACTGAATCACCACCTCCCCATGTTCCTGTCACCTCCCCCATTCCTCTACAGGCTAAGCACCTCCATCCCAGGGCTTTCGGGAAGCACCCCACAAACTCACAGACTCATCCAGACACATCCCTATGTCCCATCCTCAGATGCCCCCACCAGAGGTTGTGCCTCTCCCACCCCAAGGGGCCGGGCCCACTCCAAGCCCCCAAAGGCTCAGGGTCTCAAGACTCCAGCCAGGCCCGAGCCCAAGGGAGGAACAGGGACATCACTAGCAGGGCCCACGCCCCACAGAGCCACACCCCTTACCCCTCTGCTTCATCTCCCCCTCCAGCCTGCAGCAGTGGGCAGGGGACATAGCTGGCCCTTGTGGGAGCATCAGGATGCCCCAAAGAAGGCTCTATGATGGGGGCATTGGCCCTGAGGGGCTAGAACAAGGGTTCCCCCGGCACCCGTCTCCTGGGCTGCCCTCAGCACCTCTCCTGACGCTCCCTGCGTGTGTCTTGCTTCCTAGACCCAGAGGCCACCCTGACCGGCCCTGGGAATGCTCAGGGAGACATCTCCACAGAGGCAGGTGGGGTCATGGCAGGATTTGGGGAATTGGCCAGGAGGAGGGGCGGGCAGGCAGGCCAGATAGGGGCACAGCACAAGCAAAGACAGGAAGGGGCTCTGGACAGGGACTGGTGGAGGAAGGGACGGTGCAGGGCCAAGAAGGCAGAAATGGCGGTGGGAGACCTTGAACACCACACACATGGATTTAGACACCAGGTGTTGGAGGCCCTGTCAGCCTCTTGAGTAAGGCAGGGGTATTATTCATTTTACAGACACATGTTGAGCACCTGCTGTGTGCCAGTGCCTATGTCATGGCCTGGCCCCAGCCCCAAGGCAGTGCCCACCTCCCCAACAGGTGCTCTGTGGCTCTAGGGGCAGCAGGATGAGGATGATCCTAGGGCAGGAGCCTGTGCATCCCCCATAGGGCAGGAGGCTGCAGCCCCTTCGGGCTGATGAAGTGCAGGCACCCCTCTCCTAGCGCTGCTGTCTCCTGGTTGGCTCCTCCACAGGGCCCAGTAATTTCCAAAGCTGATAGGGGCAGTGATGAGGGGCTCTTCCTCCCACTGCAGCACATCTCGGTGCTCCCTGAACCCCTTTGTGCCAGGCCCCACCTATCCATTCATTCCCCAAGTACACACTGAGTGTCTGCTGTGTGCCAGGCCCTGTGTTGGTTGCTGGGGACTCTGCAGTGACAGAGGCAGACCTGGTCCAGCGCTTTGGGACCTTGTGTCCAGATGGGAGGCAGAGGGTAGACAAGAAATGTGAAGGTGTGTAATGGGGTATCAGAGAACAATCACAGCAGGGAGTCAAGGAGTGGGTGTCCATGCCCCCCACCCACCTCCACAGTGCCAACCGGGAGCCTGAGCAGGGGTGAAGGCAGTGAGTAGGAGGAGACAGCCCTTCCTCCTGCCTCAAGGTCGAGTCCCATCTCCCCACTGCCCAGCCCTCCCCCAAGCTCTGCAGACACCCACTGTGCCCAGCAGTGCCTGCTGAGTGGTGCCTCTGAGCAGATGGTGAGAGGCGCAGGGTGGGCAGAGTGGGCAGCACTGGATCTTCCTCTCTCAGAGCAAGGCCCATGTCTTTCTCAGGCCGGCAGGAGCAACTGGGCGTTTGGGGCATTTCACTGAGCCTCAGTTTCCCACCACAGAATGGGACCATGATTCCTGGCCTGCCTACCTCACTGGGCAGTTGTGAAAGTGAGGAGTGCTGGCTCCTGGTTCCAGAGCTCTCCAGGAGGCCTTTCTGCTGGGGGACGTAGGGCTGCCTGCCAGCACAGCAGCAGGGCCAGTGGCTGGCTTCCCCTCCTCCTCAGTGGCTCTCAAGCCATCCGTCACTTACGAATTCTCTTCATTTCTAAATAAAATGATTTGTTAATTTGAGTGAGTGATCACCACTCGTCCGAGCCTCTTTGCAGGCCTGGGAACAGCTTGTGGGCTCCCGGAGCCCTGCGCCGCCAGCCTGGCACAGACTTGGAGGGGTTGTTTTCGATTTAAATGTGAATTGAATGAGGAGAAAAATGTTTCTCTTGGCAATTCCATAGGAGCTCGCTCTTCTGACAGATGTTGGAGTTTATTATCCCATCGGGCCAGTGTTTTGTCGAGCAGAATTGCTAATTATTTCAGAGGCCCGGCCACAGCTGAGGAGGGGAGGGAGGTGGCATGCACGGCTTTGGGCGGCATCTGTCAACAGGCAGGCGGGCACTGGGATGCAAGGCCCAGCCCGCCACCTCTCCCCTCACCTCCCAGGATCTGCAGAAGTTTTGGGGCGGGGACTGCCCTGCCTCTTGGTTTCCGATTCTTCTGATTCGTGGAGTACCCTGGAGGAGGCAGCACCCTGGAGGAGGCAGGGGGCCTATTCTTGCCAACACTGCTCTGACCTCATAGTGAGGACTCTTGAAGGTCACTTTGGGGGTCTTGAATTGCTTGTGTGTGTGGTGGGTCCATGGGTGGTAGATGGGGGAGGCTCCAGAGAGGCCGGTGTCCTGTGCGTGGGCAGAAGTTGTTGATTGCTTAGGCAGGGGTTATGCTTACTCGGGCGTGTGCCTGGGTGTCTTCATAACCGTGGGCTCTGTGTGGGCACGTGGGGGTTTGGTGTGACCATGTGTGTGTTTTTGGGTCACGAGCTGCCTGGCGTGACTGCCTATATCTGCGAATGAGATGTCTGTGGCTGGGTTGCTCGAGCCTTCGAGGTATAGCTCTAATTCATTTCTGTCCCCAGTTCCTGCACTGCAAGGTGAGGAAGGCCTTGGAAGACAGATGACCAGAAGGGACTGGACCCCAGGAGAGGTGTGCCAAGCCTGGCCAGAATACCACTTAGCTACTGTGGAGGTGCCCTAGGTTCCAAGGGGCTCCATGGTGAATAGACTATGGGAGTGGGTTTCCTGGTGAAGATGTGGCCCTGGTAGCCAGACCCCTGGCTTCTTGGTCCATCTAGCCTGGGCATCTTAACCTCACTGAGGACAACTTAGAGCAGAGGGGCAGCATCAGTCCCCCTGACATCCAGCAGAGGACCCAAGATTCCTGTAGGACTGGGTCTGAAGGCCTCCTGACTCCACACAGCCTGGGTCTGACTCCAGTTCCTCCTCTGACACTGAGGGGACAATTTCTCCTGCGTTATCCCCTGAGAACCACCCCACTGAGAACCCCCACACACACACCTCTGCCCCTTTCCTCACCCCACCTCTCCTTCCTGAGCCCCTAGACAGGGGCTGGATGCCCTGACTGCCCCTAGTCCTGGCCAGCTCAGGATTCAGCATTTCTCTCTCCCCATCTTTGGACTCCCATCCCCTCCCCCTCTCTGCCTCCACCACCGTGCTCCGCCCCTACCAGCCAGGCCAGCCAAAGCTCAGCTCTCCAGGCTGAACACAAAAGCAGCAGCAGCAGCTGGGCAGGATTTTATAACCCTAATTAACACCAGATTCCCTGGGGGCTGGTGGTGCTAGAGTCCTGACGCAGGCTGAGGTCACCAGAGCACAAGGCAGGGAGGGTCTACCCTGGGGCTGGTCAGGGAAGATGGAATCTCAGTCCACAGCAGCTGCGCCCTGGAAGGTGACATGGAGCCCTATGGCCTCAGTCTTTCCCTGTCCCTGGCAGCCATCCTGATGGGGGACACTGGGAGGCTGGGGAGGGGGTGCCCATCCACCCCCAGGCTGAGATCCTGCCAGGCGTCTCTGATTGACCATGTGTCCCTGGGAACGAGACCCTTTCTCTCCTCTGGATAAAACTACACTGTGACATCCTTCCATTAAATAGGGCATGTTCAGAAGAGAAAATTGCTACTATTTTCCCCTTTTACTTCACTGTCATCAAAAATTGATCCCATATTGCATCCTTATTTCAAAGAATGAGCTAAAAAAATAAAAAATAAAAATTCCCACTCCTCAGAGCAGCAGCTGCATCAAGCTTCCCATTCCCCCCCCCCCCCCCCCCCCCCCTCCGAAAAAAGAAAAAAAAAGAAAATTGTGGCCATGGAGGGAGGGTGCAACTGCTGACCCTTCTGGAACTGTTGAACTGGCCAGGCCGTGGCTTTGGAAGTGAGAGGGGCGGGGCATATAAATGTCTGGGCAGAAGGGGATTTCGATCTGGTGAAATGTGGTAGAAAATGGGGTAATTGGGGGAAGTTAATTTGGATCTAAATGGAGCGATTCATTCTCTCAATAAGAAGCGTCTCATTTTCCAGGGAGATGGCTGTGCCTGCCAGATGCCGGCCTGCCCTCTGGCTGGCGGGGCAGTGGCTCAGCCAGGGCCCGGCCCCGCCGCACCCCAGTCAGTCTAGCCTCACAGAGTAACTGGCCCTGCCCAGTTTGTGGGGAGGGACGTGAAGACAGGGATACAGGACAAGGAAAACTGAAGCTGGGGAGAGCAACTGGCCTGACACCCCACAGAGCACTGGGGCCTTCTTACCCCTGTCCAGTGTTCCTCTCTGTGGGTCTAGCTGCATCCTGGAAGAGGAAAGAACGAGCAGGTGGGGAAGTACAGTTTAATTTGATTTACTCTCCAATTCATTCAGCAAAATATTGAGCAACTTTTCACAAAAGCTCATGTAGTAAAACACAGATTATGAGTAATAAGGATGAGAAAAAGAGCCAAGGTAAGCAATCTCAGGATCAGGCACTTGGTCTAGTTGAGCCCCTAGGTTGACCCTGAGCCTCCTGGTAGCCAAAGGAAAAAGGGAGACCCAGTGCTGTGTGTTCTAACCACAGTAGATGACATTTAGATCAACTCCACGTGGAAGCCAAGTCCAGCTTCCCATAGAATGGTGTTTGGGGGGACTTTCACAATGGTGCCCCTCAGCCCCTCTCGCCTTTAGGAGCTAGGAGCAGGGTTTGGGAGGTGGCACTTGGGCTCCAATCCTGAGCATGTCCCTCCTCCCCAGGCCTCAGATCTCCATTTGTTCTTTTCCGGGGGCTACAGGCAGGAACTTCCGGCAGTGCTAGGATCACTGGTCACACAGGTGTGGTCAACACGGGCTACAGTGCTGCAGGCCTGGGCTCAGCAGCTGAACACACTTAGGTTTGGCCCTGGTTCCTCCTTCTGCCAGTTTCCTGGCCTTGGAGTATTCAATCAACTACATTGTTCTGAGCCTCCTTCTTCTGAAAAGCGAGCCAGTAGCACCAGCTTACCCACCATGGTTGTGTTGGTCACAAGTGGACTGTAGGCCCCCATAAGTGGTAACTGTAATCATGAAGGCACCTGGCAGGCAGTTGGTTTAGAGCTGGTGCCCAAGATTTCCTTGGTCCAGATGTGTGTCTAGCCTGCTGTTGGCTGTACTGTGACGGCGGGTAGGGGGTTGGGGTAAGCATGGAGATGAGTGGAAGCCCCCTCCTCCACTGTGAGCTCCGTGAGAATAGGGTTGGATCCGATTCATCCTGTGTCTCTGGCACCCAGCAGAGGCCACAAACATGCTTGTTGAAAGAAGAAAGAAGAGGAACCCTAGGGGCCACCTTTTTATTTATTCCCTATTGAGGTGCTCGTTGGATAAGATCACATAACACAAAGTGAGCACAGACCGGGTGAGGGCTGAGAAGAAGATAGACCAGTGGACAGACTCAGGGTGTATTTGAGGAGGGGCCCATGGCATGAACAAGGCAGGTGGAAGCCAGAGGGGTCCGCTTGGCCAGGCATGTGTGGGGCCTGTGGATCCGGGAGCCATGGGCCCAGTGAGCCACCACACACCCAGCCACAGCAGGAAGCAGCCCTGCTCCATCTGTGCTTTAGGAGGTGAGTTCAGGACGTGAAGGTGAGGACCCACCCACCATATGTGAATGCACCTGAGCACATTAGCATAGTATGCATGCATATACACATGTGTGTTCCATGCTCACATGTGCACGTGTCTTCACATACACATGATTTCTTATTTCTGCCCTTGTGTACACATTCAAGTGCAAATGTTCACACATCCTCCTTCTCTAACTCCAAGCCCTCCATCCCCAGAATTGCAAAGCTGTTGACCACAGAGTCAGATGGAAGAGGCCTCCTCACTCACCCCCTGCTAAAGCTGAAGCCCCTACCTACCGAACTCCTGCTTGGCAGACCCCCCTCAGTGGAGGCCCAAGAGGCCCCAGTCACAGGGGTCCTCCTTACCCCCCTTTCCTGTTGGGGAGTGCTATGGGGGAGCTCTGGGGGCAGGGGAACAACGTATGCTGGGGAGGGAAAGCCACCATGGCCACAGCCCAACTCTGGGGACGTGAGCATAGGCCGGGAATCAGGTGGCCCAGAGGCCTTGAATACTTTGGTGGGCTGAGGCCAAACTGGCACTGGGGCACAAAGACCCTCACTGCCCCAGAAAGCACCCAGCTCTGTGGGCTCAGGGAAGGGAGCAGACCCAAGTTCTATGCTTAGCGTCACTGCTCACCCTCACCCTAGGGGAGCCCCACCTCTTGCTCTTGTTTTGCTACCTATGAAGTGGGATGAGGATGGCTCACAGGGGTTCTGTCTTGATGGATGTGGAAGGGTGGTCCTCAGGCCTATCCAGCTGGCCCAGGACTCTAGGTCTGCTCCTCTAGGGCATGGGCTGGGCCCTGACCTTCTGCCCTTCCGGGCCCTTATCTCAGACAAGTCTCAGATCTAGGCAGAGCCAAGCACAGCTGTCTGCTTAGGGTCACTAGGCTCAACACTGATGAACACAAACCCATAGCCCCATCCTTGATGCCGTGAGGGTCCCAGGCTGAGCCTGGCAGCAGTACGAGAGGCTCACCACGGGTGGAAGAGGGCTCCTGGGAGCCAGAGCCACTGGGTGACCTTGGGCAGAGCACACAACTCCCCACCTTCTTTGGCGACCCCTCCTGCCTCCTCCAGCTTAAGCCTGTGCCTTGGGAAAGGGGCAAGAACTCCAAGGCCACCCAGGATAATAAGTACAAGGCCATGCAGTAAAGCTGAGGCTGAGCTCAGGCCCACTCAGGTCTCTTCCTACCCCTTGGATCCCTTCCCAGCCCCATGGTGTCCCCCATCCCATGCTCTCTGATCCACAGCCAACTAGAGGCCCACTCCCTCCTCACAGGGGCCTGAGGGTCTTAGAGAGGGCTCAGGGTGCCTCATGGGTGGATCAATGAGTAACAGAGGGGGATTAGTTACACGGCCCCAGAGACAACCCTGCAACCTGCCCTCAGAGAGCCGTGACTGCAGACAAACTGAATAACCACCTTTGAGCCTCAGTTTCTTCATCTGCAAAATAGAATAGGAATGGGACCTGCTTTGTAGGGGCTGCTCTAGGGATTAATGAACAGTGCTGGGGCACAATGAACACTCAGTGATGCGGCCTGTGACAACAGGTTTGTGTGAAGCATAGACAGTGCTAGTGTCAGGTCCTATTAGTGTGCTTCCAGTTCCTGTATATTTCAGGGACACTTTTTACTCAAAGCCCTGCCTGATCACCTTGCCAGGGTATCTCTTCCCTGGAAAACCTCTGGCCCTTCACTGCAGTTTTCTCTGGCCCCTCCTCCAGGAGCTACCCCCTCTTTACGCAGCCCCGGAGCCCACACTCCCCCACTCCCTGGTGACATCTGACTCTCATACAGACCCTTCCTACTAAGCCCAAATGCCGCTGGGCTCCACATCGCCAGCATTTCAGTGTCCTCCTGTTTCATCAGTGATGTAGCCAGTCTGCCTGGGTGGGTGGTGCCATTCTCCCATTTCACAAGGAGGAAAACTGAGGCCAAGAGAGCTGAAATCACCCAGACAGGATGAGTCCATTGTGGGTCTATCACTGGAAGGGTCTCTCCCACACAGAGTCCAACCCAAAGGGCTGAGGAAATCAGGGACTGAGGAGGCCTTAGCCAGTTGGGATTTGGGAGTCCCTTTCCTGGTAGATGGCATGGTAGAGAACAGACTTCCAGACCCTTGTCCTAGGGGAGAAGGGCTGCAGCCTAAATGGAGGTGGGGGTGGCAGAGATGCCCCAAATAGGCAGGCACATGCTGCATGGCTGCAGCCCCACCCTCCCCAGCTGGCACCATGGCTCTGTGGCCGTTGCTAGGCATCAGATGGGCCCAGGTGGGCCCTACCTGTCGTGGAGCAGCCACACAGCGTGGGGTGGGCACAGGGCCCGGGCAGGAGCAAGGCCGCCTCCGCCTGCCCGCCCTCCTCTCACTTGGCAGCAGCAAGCAGAAGCCATTAGCGCCTGGCAGCCCGTGTCCCACGGCTCTGACAAACGCCTTAAATGTTGTCGCCAAGGCTCCAGCTGTCCCACCGGCCGCCTTTACTCCTCCTAATAACCAAGTGTCGACGCTGATTGCAGCAGCGGGATGCAGCCTGTATTCAGAGGAGCTTTTACCCTGGGCATTTCTACCAGGCAGCCAGGCTGTGCCCACCCCACCCTTCACCTCCAGCCCTTTGTCTGCCTGTCACCTCTTCCCAGGCCCCTAGCATTGCCCCTGGGCCAGCCAGTGCCAAGATTTGTGTCCCAGGTGGTGCCCATGCTGCTGCCGCTGAAGCTGGTGGGCAGCAATGGAGTGGAATCTCAGGCATCTGCACGCAGCAGAGTGTCAGCCCGAGTGCAAAGATCGGGCTCCTAGTCCCACTCTTCCAGGTGGCTTCTGTTGGGGAGCCCCTACTCCTTCTTGGTTCAGCTTCATCTCTCAGCCTCGATGTCCTTGTCAGTGGAGTGGAAATAACGATTGGGCGATTGGGCTTCATGGGACTTAGAGGGAACATCTGTGTGAAGCATGGTGTGAATCATGATGTCCTGTGGAAGAGGCTTGGCCACACTGTGAGCACAGACACCCTTCATGGAGGGAGGCCCAGGAGGGGTGAAGGCCTGCATCAGCTGCCCTGGCCATGAGTGCCTCCCTCTCTCCCCACAGAAAAGCCCGCTTGCCCCCACCTCCACAACTTTGCCTGGCTGAGACTCCCACTTGGAATCCCCTCCCTTTTCCCCTCCATCTGGCCTTGTCCTTCAAGTTTGGCCTGCTGTTCCCTCTTCCCAGAAGCCCCTCCAGCTTGATCGAATGGCGCTCCTCTCTCATAGGTTTTATATGACCTTCAAGTGGGTCCTAGATGCTCAACATTCTCCTCTCATTGTCTGCCTTCATCCTCACACAGCTTTTGTGAGGTTGGGACTATTAGAAACCTCATTTTAGAGATAAAGTAATCAAGATTCAGAGAGGGGCGAGCATCTGTCATCCATGTCACACATACAGCTCCTGGCTCTGCCCCATGGGGCACTGTGGCTGCTGATCAGGGGAGTAAACCAAGCCCCACTCTCCTGGGGGCTCTGCCAGAGTGGGCAAGGACCCCCACCCTACCCCCCGGCCTTGAGGGCTTCCTTCCTGAGACAGCCAGTTACCAGCACAAGTGTCCAGGCCAGATTTGGGTGGTTGGTTTATGAGATCTCTGATCACGGGATCATTTGTTCACAGGTTCCACAGCCTCCCGATGATGCTGGAGGGGGATGGGCAGAGAAAGGTAAAGAGTGAATGGTCTCTGCCTGTTCATCAGGCTTTCCTCAGGAATGTGGAGGTGATGGGGAAGGTGATGGTGAGGGCAGTGATGGTGGTGATGATCATGACAGATGTGAGGTGCTAGCAGAGGTGCCATAGTGGGCTAATGGTTGTAGTGGTGACGGTGGTGATCGTGATGGTGGAAATGACATTGATATTGAAGCTGATGGTGGATAGTGATGGTAGAGGTGATGGTAATGGTGTTAGTGACTGTGATGATGGGGATGAAGATAGCGATGGTAGAGCTGATGGTGATGGTGGTGATGGTGATGGAGGTGACTCTGGTGATTGGTGGTAGGAGTACCACTGGGGATAACAGTGGCAGTTGTGATGGGGATAACTTTGGCAATGATGCTGGGAGTAATGTTGACAGTGGTGACAGGGAATGTTAGTGGTGGCCATAGGAATGTTGATGATGGTTATGCAGGATCAGTGGTAATGATGGAGGGAACAGTGATGGTGGTGATGGGATTAACATTCTGGTGGTGGCAGGGGTAGTGGTGGTGGTGGCAATGGGGGTGATAGGGCTGGCAGGACTCCCTGTGGACTATAGCTCATGGGACAGTCCACTAGGCAGCCCTGTCCCACATGAGGGCTATGTCCTAGCTGGAGCCAGGACACAGTGGGGCTTGCTTGATTCTCTTTTTTCTTTTAACCTCCAATGAGCACAGCCTTCTGGGTAATGAGATGCAAATTGACAGAAAAGACAATGAGCCAGCCTGCGGCCAGTGGGGCAGCTTTTAAAGTCAGGCTGATTGCCTCCGTGCCAATTTGCATGGCATTAGTTGTGTACATCTCCTCCAACAGGCTCCTGCATTTCATCAGAGGTCACCTGGATGGTTGCATCTGACAAAGGATGGTGACCTGTGACCCAGACCAGGGTAGAGGCAGGGCTACTCTGACCCTGACCTGACCAGGGATCCAGGATGTGGCCCCAAAGAGTGTGGAGCTGTGGGGAAAGCCACTGGACGGGAGGGTTCCATGGTCACCCAGGGCCAGGGACAGGTCAGGGGTCAGGATTTATGCATGGCAAGCCTAGGAGGTCTGGTTTGGCCAGCACCATGGTTCCATCTGAGCATGTGATGCAAGATGACAAACAAGCCTCAGGCAGACGGGAGGCCTGGCCCTAGCCTGGGATACCTCAGTGCAGGTCCAGGCTCTGCCTCTAAGTGGCATCATCACCTACGTGGTCCCTCCAGGCCTTGTGCAGTGGCCCCCAGCCTCATTATCTCCACATTGAAGATAATGATCATCAAGCCTGGCCCTACCTATGTTGTGCTCAATGAGAGTGGCCTGGGCCAATTCTCCATGTCAAGGTCACATATTGCAGCCCTCTGAGCAGACCCATCCTGTCACTGTCCCCATCACTCAAGGTTATGCCAGAGATCATTCCTGGAGTGGGACCCAGAGGGGTAGGGTGGGACCCAAGTGTTTGCCCAAACCCTGTAGGCCACCTGCCCATCCCTTCCACTTCTATCCATGGTGCTGAAACTCTGGGCCCAACCTGCCCTGGGGTCCCTGTTGCCAAGTGGTTCAGGGGCTCCTTCCCTGCTGTCCTTGCTCTCTGACCCCTGCAACCCCTCTGACCCAGTGCAACCCAAGACTCCACCCCACACCCTCCCCCAGGACAGACAACAGTGGGGCTAGGGGCTCTTCCCCTCTGCCTGCCACCCCTAGCCCCGCCAGTGCCCCCTCAGGCACATTCTGGTGCCCCTCTGGCCCTGCCTCCCTCCTACTGTCCCACTCCCTCTCCCCCCCGAAGTTGGGCCTAATCAGAGCTAATCAGAAAATTATGAGCTGCCTGATTACTGATTAGATTCCTAATGTTAATAGAGTCGAGAAGGGCCCGCTCAGACTGTTTTTTAAGAAAAAGTATAAAAATAACATCATGGGAAGGGAGCACGGCGGCTGGGCAGGGGCTTGGGCTCTGCTGTCCTTGCAGGCAGGGGCTCAGGTTTTGCTGTTTTAGTTGGTAGGGGTCTCTCAGGCTCAGCTTTCAGGTGGAAATATATTTCATAGCAGAGGGGCCTTCTAGCACCTCTAAATTCTGCCAGTGAAGTTGCTACCTCAGGCAGCTCTTACTGCAAAGGCCTCTATCAAGTTCTGTACTCAGGACAGTGGGATTAAATTGCAGTGGGAAGATAAGTGGCATATAAAGAAGAACTTACACCACGTGCAAGCAGAGCCATGTCTGTACTGCTCCCTGACCTACTCAGGCCTACCACAGACCAGGCACACAGTAGGTGCTTAATAAGCATTTATTGACAGGAAAGAGGGAAGGTCATATCAACCCCTTCCCACTGGAACCACCACCCTCCCATGTTCTGTCCTTCAGCTGTGGTGGGATATAGTGACATCTGAGAAGGCTTCTTGGAGGAGGGTGTTTGAGCATGTCAGGAGAATGCACTGGTTTGGGGCCAGGGTAGGTGGTGCCACACTCCACAGGGATCCAACTCCTGGCTGACCTGGCCAGATGAGAGACCCATGTCCACCTCCTCAGCCTCTCCTTCCAGCAGGGCTCCAGTGGCTTTTTCTTCACTGACTTGGCACCAGCTGGGTGGGACTGGTAGAGGACATTGTTACGAGGTCCAGAGTGGGGTTGGGGTCCCAGTGAGAAGATGTCAGTGGTTCAGACCCCTGAGGCAACCTCTTAGACCCATCTGTGTGGGGTGCCCTGTGAGGCCCATTCTCAGACTCAGCCTTACCCTACCCACACCTTTACCTCTGTGCCATCTTGGATCCCTCTAAGCAGGCAGATCCCTAAGGACACTTCCTAATACCCCCACTCCCACCTCATGACCATGGTGGATGCCTGTGCCAGCACTGGGGCTGCCCAGATCCATAAATCAAGTCTCTGCTCTTAAGAGACCACATCTTGGAGAGAGTCAGACACAACAGTGATGGACACACCACAGGGGATTCTGGAAACGCAGCCTGGTAGGGGCACCAGGCTTCCTGAAGGAGGTTGGCTGGGCACTGACTCCTGAAGGATGAGGAGGAGCAGGGGGATGGGGGGAGAAGCAAGGAAGGTCAGTCCAGGCCTAGGGCACAGCACAAGCAAGTGTAGGGAACCTAAGCATGGCAGGAGGGAAGAGTTCAAGGTCAGCATGGGGGGAGAGTAACAAGATTAGCAGGGCCAGGCCACACAGGGCCCTTAAAGGATGGCAACAGGAAAAGGAGGAGTGGTCGGGGCATCTAGGAAGCACTGGACAAGGGGCACAGAGGCCTGTGTGGGAGGCCTGAAAGTGTGGGGGCCTGAGGCAGATGAACTCATGCTAAATGGCTTGGGTGGGAATCTGAAGTTGGGTTAGGAGGTTGCTCTGGAGGGGTCTGGTCTGGAGAGAAGGGGATCATGAGAGTAGGGGACTTTGGAGGGGAGCAGCTTCCCAAGGATGACCTTGGGGAAGTGATGGTCCAGTTTGGGTGGGGTTGGTTGAATAGGAGGACACCCAAATGGACCCTTGGTCCCTGCCTGGGGCAGGGCTGGACTTGAGGCCAGGCCAGAGTACTGGGGGCAGTGGACAAAGGTGATACTGAGAAGGACAACTCATTGGCATGAGCTTCATGACCTGCAGGTCCACATCAAGCCAAGGTCAGAAATCCTAAGAGAGGAGCCGAGTTTGGGGGCAGCAGTCAAGAGCTCCCTGAGGTGAGGCTGAGGGAAGGGGCGACCCAGGCCCTGGGGCTGTTTCTCCAGTTTCCAGAGTGAGACTGCATCCTGCTCCTTGTCCATACCTTGTTCTCTGTCCACATCCCCACAGCCGAGGGAGAGCCAAGGTGGGGTTCTTGTCCCCATTATACAGGTGAGAAACCAAGGACCAGAGAGATGAAAGCAATGCTTCCCAAATTACATGCTGGTCCAGTCACCAAGTCGTAGAGCTGAGGCCTCCCAGCCCCAAAGGCAAGGATATTGTCACAAACAAGCAACCACGACCACATGTGTGTGTCTCTAGAACATGGCCTGATCAGGGGAGAGGAGGCAGTGCGTGTTCCATGGTGCACTTGAGTGTATAACACGCAATCCTGTTCCCCTAGCTAGAGAGTGGCTGACAGCCCTGGACCTGATACCCTCACCTGATGCTATCTGTGTATTTTTTAAAAGGATGAAAGAAACTTTGATGAATTATACTGGGTCATCATTCAGAGGGAGGAAAACTGACAAAACTGGCAAATTTACGAGAAATTCCACCTGGCTCACCAGGGACTGATTCACCTGCAGAGATGTGCAGGTTTCATGCTGGGGACTGGGGGCAGTGCCAGCTAGGTCAGTGCATTTTCACCCATGTGAGCCCCCTCAGGGATTGTGCTGGGCAGGGCAGTACCTTGGAAGGAGCCCCAGCAGCCTCAGAGTCCACATGGCCCAGCCTTCGGCCACACTCTTAGGGGCTGGAGATGACTCCATGTGGTTGGGCTCTGAGGACACAGCCCAAATGCAGACCTGATGTTGTATGTTGGATTTATTGGCTTATTTCTCATCGGAGAACATCTCACAAGTCTGAAATTCAAGCCTCTGGGACACCAGGTTCCCCATCCCCATCTCCATCTTCATCACAACCACCCCTCACTTCTTCATATTTTTCCTGGGAAATTAAAACACAGGCTGCCCCTTGCAGGGAGGACCCAGGGGGCACAGGAATGAATCCATAACCAAGCCCGAGATGCCCACAGGGAGTGAGCAAGCCCAGGCCCAGAGGTGGAGAGGCGGGTGCCCCCTCCAGAAAGGAACCACAACTCAAATGAGTTTTTCCATGTTACATGTATTCTGACCTTTTTTTTTAAGTAAAAAATCCATTTTACTAATTTTTTTTTATCAGCTCATTGAGGGCATGTGCAGCTGGTGAGGGAAAAGGTCAGGGAGCCTGTCGCTGCCAACAACAGTGCGAGCCTCACGTGGTGGCTTTCCCCGCTGAGGTGCCCTTTGCGGCCAGGAGTGGTTGTTATTTTCCCTGTGGTTTTGGCTTCTGAAATTTTGGTCTGGGGTTTGGGTGTTTGTTTTTCATTATTCTGGTGGTTGTTTTGTGTTTAAGCTGGAAGCATGGTTAATACAGAAAGGGTGGGTCAGATGTGTCATAGGACAGGATCCAAGTATATCCAGTATGGATGCAGGAAGGGGTGAAAGGAGGGGCCTGGGAGAGAAGGGGTGGAAAGGGTGGGAGGGCCAGGCCTAGCTGGTCCTGCCCAAGAGGTGCTGGTGTCAGCAGTGCACCTGACCAGAAGGCCTCTCCATCACTTGCCATGCTTAAGTCATGAGTCCTGGTTAGCCCACTCTGCCCATGCTGGTGAACTTTTCTTCATCCCTCAGAACCCAGCTAAAGGGGATCGGGACAGGACCTGCCCTCAGGAGGTCATGGTGAGCAAGGTTGTGCCATAACTCTCTGAGTGCATCATGTGCCATGGATGGCAGCAATCAAAGAGTCGTGGAAGCAGCCGTCACTCATGAGCAGGCACTGTCCGTCCATGGGTGCATCTCCCCCGGGCCACAAGTTGTACAAAAACGGGTCCAAGTTGGGATTCTCCTGGTCCCTGACTGTGACTGTACCTGCTTGGAGCAGGCAGTGGACAGACAAATGCCCACTCAGGCCAAGGTGGCAGGAAGGAGAGACCTACAGAGCCAGGCCCACCCACCCTGCCTGCATTCTATCCCTATTGTCAGCCCTGGGGCTCTAGCTCACTCCTTGCTAAGATGCATCTTGCTTCATTATTATGCAGATATTTTAATTATGCAGATATGTTTTTAGACAGTTTTAAATATGTATATTATTTACTCATTAGACCATAACAGCTCTGGAAATTGGAAATCTGTATTTAGTATCTATCAGTGCACAATACAGAGCTATTCCAGGGCCGGAAGGTGGGGAGGGACACAGGGTGGTGATGGCAGCAGGGCTGGGCTGGGCAGGGGTGCTGGTCACCCTGGGGCTTACCCCCTCCCAGGTCTGAGCCCAGTGACACCAAGGTTGCGGGGGGGAGGGACTCAGAGCAGCACCTGGGAGGCCAATTACTGATCCCCTCTCCTGGGGTAAAGGCAAAGGAACCATTCTGGGGAACAGGTGGAGGGCACCTGAGCCCAACTAGCTGGGCCCCACCTGGCTAAACCTGGTCCTTCCCTGGGGCGTTCACTGTCCAACACCACTGGTAAACCTAGGTTTGATGCCCCTTCCACCACTTCCTCACTGGGGCCTGGGACGGTGGCACTAATGCTCTGAGCCTCAGTCCCCTCACCTGTAAAAGGAGGGGGAACAGAAGAATCCACCTCTCAGGTGTCTTGCTGGGGGTTGGGTGGGGAGGGCAAGAAAGAGACACAGTCTCCCACCAGTCGTTGAAGCCCTGGCCCAGGGGTGGTGCCAGGGGTGGTGTCTCGTGTCATCTTGTCATCACTGCCTTCCTTGCAACCCTCCAGCAGTGTTCTCAGGGCATCTCCTCGTGCTGGGACTTTGCTGCCCCCAGCCTCCAGCTCAGAGCCCCCCATCACAGCTTCTACTGGGCTCAGCCCCAGTGGCCCAGATCTCAATATCCTGTGCCCCATGGGCTCAGGGCCTCTTATCCTAAGCCTCTCATATCCTCTTGGAAGAGGGAGTAGCTGTAACTAATTAAGACCAAAAAACTCATACAATCTTTCCCTCTGGGCTGTACAAAACAAATCCTATTTGATGGGCAGCTGCTCCCCAGGCCTTTTTGGACTAGACCAGCACTGGGGGGAGGGGCTCCCAGGTGAAAGGGTGCGGGGAGGAGCCAAGGAGAAGTGGGGGCACCCAGCCTGTAGGGAGGAGCCTGAGGGCTCCAGCCCCACCTCACCCTCCCAGCATGCAGTAGGGCCTTACCCTCCAGGTGCTGGCCTCTGAGGGGCAACCATCATGGCCCCAGGTCCCTTATCTCAGGGCATCGTCCATCTCCACTCCACGGCAATTGAAAGACATTTAACTTAGTGAAATTTGAAGGTGTCTGTGGAGGGGCCTGCTCCCCAAGGGAGCTGTGTGCCCAGCCCAGCACATCACCTTCCTTCTCTTTCTTGCCTTTTCCTGTAAGAACAGTTTCCAGGGCTGAGGGAAATTGATTGTTAAGTGAAATTCTCTGATAATTGCCTTTGAAATGCCCGCTGTTATTGTGATGGACTTGGCCATGAGCAGCCCTGCTCAGCAATCCCACCAGGGTTCCCCCCAACACCTTGGCCTTGATGGGGACATCGCGTGCCAGGCAAGCCACCCTCAGCAACTTCATAGCAGTGTCACCCTCATAGGCAGCTCTAACCCTCCAGGATGTGATGAAGAAAAGAGGCTCAGAGACATTAAACCACACACATGGGGTCACACAGCTGGCTGACAGGGTCAGACTCAAGCCCAGGCCTCTGCCCAGGTTCAGAGACACTCTGACCTTGATTTAGCAGACATTCATTCTGCACCTACTGTGTGCCAGGAGCTGGGTTACTGTAAACTCCACAGCACCAGATATGGCCCCCACCAAGCTCAGAGCTCAAGGGAGAAAGCAGACAAGGCAGAGGGTTCTCTGAGTGCTGTGAAGGGGGCAGATGGGGCTTGTCAGGGCTCAGGGAGTGGTTGGGAAGAGAATGAGAACTAAACTAACCCCTCAGGGGTGAGGGAGTGAACCAGGCTAGAGGAGTCTGGGCAAGAGTGCACAAGAAGGGAGCAGGACGTGCAGGGAGCTGCAGAGCCAGAGACTCTCCAGGTGCCACTCAGGTGGCTCAGAGCCCAGAGCCCGAGCAGGGAGCTGGTCCTAGGGGAACAGGCACGCAGGTCTGGGGAGGGAGCATATCTCCCCCAGACAGGCAGGAGCCTGGAGATGGGACGGAACTGCGGCCCCACCTCTGTGCCTGCTCTGCTGGGACACTTGGTAGGTTATCCCTTCACTTCTGGGCCTCAGTTTCCTTCCCCATCCTGCTAGCCTCCATCCCATCAGGAGGGCCCAGGAGATGGGGGAGGGAAGCGCTAGGAGGGGAACCTTGGGGCAGGGTTGTGGCAGAGCTGTGAGCACATCTCCATCAGACCCCAAGCAGGCCTGACTGCTGTGGGCTCTGTGGAGGCAGGAGCCCCAGGCTCTGAGTGCTGACAGGGGACGGAGCCCGTGGACTGGACAAGGGCGAAAGGAGGCTTCCAGAGTAGGTAACACAGTCTGATAGGGCTGACTGAAATGAAGGGAGCCACGTTCCAGGCAGAAAGAGTGGATAACAGAGGAAGGCCCAGTGGGCAAGAGCCTTGCGTGCTTGGAACCAGTGAGAGAAACCCCAGGGGACTGGTCCCTATGGGCAACTTCTGGGGGTTGGAGCAAGAGGGCTGCCAAGAACCTACCCACCCTCTGAGTGAGTACAGTTACTATCTCCAGTTTACATGCTGGAAATTGAGGGCCCGGGGGCAAGTGACTTGGTCGAGGAAGTCAGGATTTGAACCCAAGGCTCCAGGGTCCAGGTCTGACCCACCTCATCAGGTCCCGGCCCTCCCACCTCTCATCCTCAGGCCTGACAGACCGCATGCAGCCACAGCCTGCCCTCTCCACCCCCCGTTCAGCTGCCTCGGCCCTTCCTCCCACACCTCCAAACCTGTGTTTTTAGCAGTTTCCACACGTCCAGCGCCCGGGGATGGACTGATTGATCTGTAACACCGAAAAAATAATAATGGCTTGATCGTTACTGAGGATTAAAAGTAATCCTTTCGCTGTGGCTGTTGCAACTCTGTTATTCACGAGTCAGCGGCTGACCTGGGTCCTGGAGCCTAAGGGACTCCCTGAGTTCAAGAAGGCTGGGGGCTGGGGCCCCACCCCGGGTCTCCCTCATGTTGGCTACTAGGCTAGGGCACTAGAGGGACTGCAGCCCCCGTGTCCCTGGGGCCTCTGAATCCCAGGTCAGAGCTGAGCTATGAGAGGGTAAAGGAGCTTGCTCTCCCAGCCAGCGGGGGACGGTGAGGGGGGAAGATGGCTCCTCTAGGCTGTGGCCCAGTTTGGAGACTTTAGCTACTGGCAGTTTGGTATTTGCAACTCCATCAACCCTGTGGCTTTTCTGCATCAAGAGAGCTGATGTAGTTGTTTCCACGCCCTGCCCCAGCCTCATCCCTGGTGAAGGAGCCCCACGTGAGCTCCAGGCCCACTCTGAGAAAGGTGGTGGGCCACCAGGTAAAGAAAAGGGGATGCAGTGACTGCCCAGGGCTCACCCCTCAAGCTGCAGCCCTGGGGGCTGCTCTCTAGGCTTCACTTCCTCATCCAGGCTAGATGCTGAGCTTGCATAGTAGGTGCTCAATTAACAGAGTGATAAGTGTTGTCAACCATACATGTCACATAGTACCGTCCTCTGCAGAAAGGCACGGCAAGCTCGTGAATCAGGGGCCTCACCCACTCTGGGAGTTGGGGTTGAGGTGGGGTATTTGTGGTTTAGGCCAAGAGGGGGCCCCAGGATGGAAAGAGAGGGACAGGAGTTGGGTGCAGGTGGGCCCCTCCGGGCCTCAAGAAAGCTTTGCTTTGTATATGCAGAGCCACAGGGAGGGGCCAGGGGCAGCCACATGATCACATCCACATTTTGAAGGCTCCAGGTGCTGTGCGGAGAATAGATGGCAAAATGCAAGAGAGGACATAGAAGCCTAGGGAGAATGGAGCCTGGCTGGGGATGAACAGTTGATAGTTTGAGTGATATCAAAGGTGAGATGGAGGAACAACTGTTCCAAGGTAGATGGACTTATTCCAAGAGGGCATGAGGTGAGCTGTGGCGGGCCTGAGGGCCACCCCAGCAGGGGTCTAGGAGCTCAAGAGGAGCCAGGATTGGAGGCAAGACATGGGAGGCGTCTGGTCCCTGGATTAGAGAGGCCTGTGGTCCCTGAAGCTGGATAAGGGGGTGGGGCCCACCAAGCAGGCACTGAAGTAACAGGTGGGCAGATGACAGAACCTACAGAAAAGACAGTTGGATATCAGGGAAGGGAAGCGGAGGCCAGGAGGAGCTCAGCATTGTGAAGTGAGGGGGTTTGACTTCCAGAGGGACTTTCCCGCCCTGCCCCCAGGACTCCCAGCCTCATAGCCTTCCCGGCATTCAGTGCTCTTGTCCTGAGGAGGAGGGGGAATGAGGCTCAGTGGGAGTAGGGGTGGCTCTGGACAGCCCAACTAACTGCCAGAGGTGGCATCCTGCCCCAGAGAGTGGAAGTCACAGCTCTGCAGGGAGTCCCACCATGCACCACCTCCCCCCCTCACTGTTCATGCTGAGAGGGAGGAAAAGCTGGTCTCCCATGTCCTGACTCTTTTCCCCCTAATGGGCAGCTGCCGGGCCTTGTTAGAACCTCCCCTCTGGGGCCCGTGTGCCACATCAGGCCTGGACTGATGGATGGGGGCATGTGTCCTGAATACCAGGAGGCCAGGGCCTTTGAGTAGGGGCTCGACCCAGGAGGCAGGATGGTGTGGAGCAGGGAGGGGACCAGAGCCCCTTCCCCACGAGAGCTGATCCGTCCCTCACTGGGCATAATGGGCCCTGTGGAGTGTGCCTTCAGACCCTGGTCATGGGCTGAGCAAGGCAAAAGCAGTGATGGGGGCCAGGCTCAGGGGTCTGGCCCAACTCAGACTCACCCTGTGACCTCGGGCAGACTGCTCACCATCTCCATGCCTGGGTATCCTCATCTGAAGAGGACATGTCAGGCACATCGTGAACGGTGACAGGTAAACATGATGTGTCGTTGGCCTGGGGCCAGCTCGGCATGCAGTAGGTGGCCGGTTCGTAGTGACAGTTGTCATAACGATTAACAGGACTTCACTGCACTCAGTTCTGCAAGAGGCCCCAGAGGGCCGTCTTTGGGAGCCCCAAGACTTCCTGGAGAGACAGATCCATGGAGGTGCAAAATGAGAATCTCTGGGCAGCCAGGGTTCAGACTCTGAGGGTGGCTGGGTACAAGCGCCTCCTCCAGGAAGCCTTCCCTGATGTCCCAAGTTCTCACAGCACTGAGCTTCCTCGAAGCACCTCAGCTACTCCTGCCTAGTTGTTCTGCCCAGTTATATGTCTGTTTCCCTCTCTGGACTGTGACAGGGCAGGGCTGGCTCTGCCACATCTCCACACATCAGCACAGTCAGGTGACAAGATGTGGGTTGGATGGACACACAACTGTGCTCACAGGGACAGGGGCCTCGATGGAGGAGGCTGCAGGAACCAGCCCCAAAGACAGGCCAGGCTTGTGTGGACGGAAGGCTTGGAGAGCCCCGCTGGGGAGAGGCTCAGGAAGCTGGGACAGGGACAGTGGTGGTGGGCCTGCATGGGCAGAGGTAGGCTGTGAGCGCCTCCTGCTGGGCCCTGAGCAAGCTGGGGGCAAAGGCATGTCAGCCAGCCTCTGTCACTTGTGGCAGCTCACCCTTGGCTGGGGAGGACCTTCTTCTTGGCGCTGGGGTGACACTGATTTGTGGAGGGTAGAGAGTGGCAGTGGGGCTTGGCTCCAGGGCCTGGGTCCTGCTATGTCCTGGGGTCCCCCTGCCATCCTGTGAGCAGGAGATGTGGCCAGGCTGAAGTACAAGGAGTCCCATGGAGATGCCACTCAGGTCACTTTGTGCAGGCTTCACCTTTCCACACCTGTGTGAACCCAGCTGTGGAGGTGGGAAACGTCCACACAGCAAGCTGGGGATTGTCTGGGCCAGGGAATCTCTGGGGTCTGGCAGGATGGGGGCAGGGAGTCCCTGAGTCAGCCTGGCCCCAGGGAGGGCTGGGGCTGGAGAAGGCTTTGGGCTGGGCAGGGGCAGGTGGCCTTCCCCAGCTTCTGAACTCCCTGTGCTCTGTCCCTCAGAAATTGGCCGATGCTGCAGAGAACTTCCAGAAAGCCCACCGCTGGCAGGACAACATCAAGGTAAGAATGGCAGTGCCCTCCCCAGCCCCTGGGACCTGCCCACCCCTAGCAAGGGTGGAGGTGGATGCAGGGGAGGGTGGAGGGGAGGCTGCCAGACCCACTGCAGGGGTACCAAGGGCTCTGCAGAGTGGAGCCAGGAACCTCTGTCCAACATTCAGTGAACATTTGAAGTCCCCCTGGTGCTGGGCACAGGGTGCAGATATGAGCCTCTCATTCCACCCCCAAGGGGCTATGGAGTGCCCTGTGAGCAGACAGTCTGCTCTTAAGTAATGCTCCCCAAAGTTGGTGTCACCTTGGTGGTTAAGAAGGTGCCCAGATTCCTTAGAGAACCCCTGGACAAAGAAGCCTCTTGACTCCAGGACTTTTCAGACTTTAATATGCTGACCTGGAAGAGACGTTGGGAGAAGAGGACTCTATCTGCTTCCTAGGACTTCCCTGAGCAGTAGCCTGTCTTCCAGGAGGCCCTCGGGCTGGGATCGGGGACCAGGCTTCCACAGCCACAAAAACCTCTCCTTCCACCAGCAGAGCTCAGAAGGAGCCCGGGTTCCAAAGGAGTGGAGGTGTGAGAAGCCGATATAGGACTCTTCTTGAGGGCAGAAGGGCCCAGAATGTGAGGGAGGGAAGGGAAGCCTCACTGACCCCCAGCCTCAAACCCGAGAGGCCTCACAACTTCAGGCAGCTGTGTTTGATTTGGGCTGGGTCTGGATACAGCTGCACCCTTTCTTTCAGGCTGATGTCTCAGAGGATCACAGTAAGCCAGAAGAGAGACTGAGGCAGGGTTCCTCTCAGACCTCAAGGAACCCCCAATACCAAGGGTGATGGAACCCTCAGGGACCAGACCAGTTGGCAGGGCCCACTGTGTCCTCTCCAGCTGCTCAGGTGTCTGGGCTATGCCTCCTGGTGGTCTCTGTGCTAAACACAGGGAGAGGCACCAAGAGCTGCCCGCTGTGACCCAGGGACCAATAAGGAGGGTGGAGGTGAGGCTTGATCACTCCCGCTCTGGGCCTGGCACATCTAGGAGGCAGGAGGGATCATTATCCCTATTTACCTGACGAGAACACTGAGGCACAGAGTGGTTAGAACTATCTGAGGTTACCTGTTGATGGTGGAGATCCACAGCTGGGCTGTCAGGTGCCAGGGGCTTCATGCCTATGATCCAGGCCCCGTAAATCTGTTCCCATCCCCCCAGGGCGCCTTGAGCCCTGCCCCACCTTGCCCACACGATGGCATTCTTCCTTTGCTGCCTAGTGGGTGCTGGGGGCTGCCCTCAGGGAGCTCACATGGGGTTAGGGGGAACATGATTTTTTACAGTGAACACATAAATGAGCAGTGACTCCCGAACCCATCCCCCTCCCCAGGAGCTCGGGACTGACCCTTTTTTCCCTCCTCATTCCAGCGCCACCACAGATCACTGGGCCCCATGCCTCCTTAGCTCCTTGATCAAAAATACAGCAGCAGCCACTTGCATTTACTCACCGCTCAGACCATGCCCCCACCTGCAGATAACCCCTGCCTGGCAACTCTCTTGCAAGGCCCAGCCCTGAGCCTGCACTCAGTACCCCAGGATCTGGCTCTTCCTGCCTCTCTTGTCAACCTCACACCTCCCTCCCCTCCTCCTGTCTCCAGCCACACTGAACACCTCACTCCAGGACCCTTCCTGATCTCTCCACCCCGAATGCCCTCTGTTCCTCCTGGAGGCCCAGCTTGTCTGTCCCTTCCCAGTGAGGCTGCTCCCACTCCCCAGCCCATCAGCCCCTCCACCTTCTGGGCATCCAGGACCCTCAGCTCCTGCTCTGGCCCTTCTTTTGTTCCTGACAAATCTGCTTCCTCCCCCTGCCTCCCCCCAGCCCGACCCCCCCACCCCAGGATAGGTGTGCAGAGCAGGCGCAGGAGAGCCAGCAAAGGAATCAGGGAATGAGGGAATAAAAAGACCTGCCCTCAGCTTGGCTTTCTCTCCCTTCCAGTCCAGGCCCCAAACAGGAAGATGAAGAGGCTGCCTTGGCCCCAGACTTGTTTTTTCTTCCTGGCTTTGCACAAAAACCAAGATTTCCAAGGGACATCCTGCCAGACCCCTGACTCCTGATTTTCAGCTACTCCCTGAGACAGGAACAGCTTATCCCAGGCCAGAGTGGGCACCACAGGGCCTGCCAGGAAGGAGGGCCAAGGTCTCAGAGGCCTCCAGTGGGTGCTGAGACAGGTGCTGCTGGAGGACCTGCTCCCTACACACTGGGTCACAGTCCCTGTGGGACCCAGCAAGGGCTTGTCCCTCTCTGGGCTTCAGTTTCCCCATTTGGCAAAGGACTGGCTGGCGTTGGTGCTACCTGTCAGCTCAGGTATGATGTGTGAGAGGGTTGGTCCACATGTCAGGCCACATAGGCACCAAGTCAGTTAGGATGTGGATGCATCTCTGGACACACCAGGCCGTGGCCCCCGGGTGCTCCTGTCCTGAGATGAGGTGGAGTGGGCTCTGGCTGGCCCCCTCCTCCTGGCTTGACTTCAGACGCCCCCAGCTTGCGTGTGACCACAGGGACAGCTAGGCAGCCTTGTTTGCCCTATGCTCACCACCCACACCCCCGTCCATCAGTCTGCCTGTCTGTCTGTCCCACTGGTATCTAGGGCAGGGTGGAGCTGTAGTGACGCCCTCCTTTCCAGCTGCAGGGTCAGGGCCCTACTCTTCCCCAGAAGCACTGCAGCTGCCCCCACCGCCAGGCTGAAAGGCGTTAGTGCTAATGGTGGCCCATTAGCTGACACACCAGCCAGCCCTGCCTGTGCTGCCAGGGAGAGCTGGCGGCGGCTCCAGGTGGGGACTGTCCATGCCAGGGGGGGGGGGGGGGGATGTGGGGACTTGAGGCCGGAGAATAGATGGTGTTTTTGTCCCTTGAAACCATGTCCTTCCCAATGACCTTCAGGAGGTGACCAATAAGGAGCCATGTTCCTCAGGAGAGGCACTCGGCCTGTGCCACAACCCCACCCTCGAACTCAGGCCCTTTACGCAAGGCAGGCCTTCTCCCAGGTCCTTACCTCCTTCTTCTGAAGGGTAGTGCCTCCCCATCTCCAGTTAATTCCCTAGGGCTCCTCTTTCTGGCCCCAACCCTCAGATTGACCCCCACTGCCCACAGCGCCCACCTTTGGTGCCTCCATCACAGGTAGTTCCCAGTGCAGGCTGCCCCAGGCCAGCGTCCCCAGTGGGCTCATCTGTCTGCTCCACTCATGGCTTCTCTAGACTAGAAGCAGTTGGGCCTGACTCAGTGCTGTACAGCCAGGTGCCCTATGAACAGAGTGACCAGGAGCTAATGGGCCTCCGTCTTCTTACCTCTGAGAGGGGGAGGGTGGCACCCAGCAGTTCTGGGCAGAGGAGACGCTTGGCCTGTGAGACCAGACTGGAAGCCACTGCATGATCAGTAGGGTGTGGCCCTCCCTGTGTCAACAGCACACAATAGGTCTGCATGCAGACCTCCGAGAAACAGACAATGGTGAACCCACATGCACACACACACACACACACCATCCACACTGGCCTGGGTACTTGGAGGATCCTGGAATCTGCAGGGTCAGAGCTAGGACAAGAGAGCAAAGAGGAGATGTCTGGGCATGAAGACCCCCTGCTCCCCTCCCTAGTCCCAGGCCATGACCCCACACACCTGGCCATGGCAGGAGCAGGGAACCTGTAGCCACAGCCTTGGCCGCAGCCCTTGGACACCAAGGAAACCATGGTCCTTGTTAGCAGGCAGCACCTCTCACAGCCCCTGCAGACAGGCAGCAGGTGCTCTGGTGCCCATAACACTTAGGGTAGATGAAGATGGCCTGCCTGCTGGACACTGTGCCTGGCGCCAGCACCTCAATGTGCCAGCATTATCTGCCATCTAAACTGCCACCAGGGAGGAGCTGGGCCAGGGCATGGGTGAGGGAGGCAGGAGAGGCCATTGGCCCCAAGACCTCAGTGCCAACCCCAGGGCCTGCAGGACACAGAGCCCTGCCCCGTGAATCTAATGGAGGAAGCAGCCCTACCTGGAAAGTCTGACAGGAGAGGTAGCTCTGCCTGGGAACCTAAAGGGAGGGCCATGAAAGCTGGTCCAGGCCAGAGGAGCTGGCTGGACGGACAGGTGGCCTCCTTGGCCTGAGAACTGCCCCAGCAATCAGGCTGGCTGCCTGCCTCTCTGCCAAGCCAGCGACAGACGGCTCTCTCAGAAACCAGTCCTCTTGGCTGAGCTGAGTTGGTGGTGAACCAGGGCAGGAAGGCCAAGCGTCCTCACTGGTGCAGCCGGGTAGCTGGCTTGGGCCCTGCACAGGGGCCTGGTGGTCAGGCGGCAGTCAGGACTTGCCAGGCCATGCTGCCACCTTTCACAGCACAAATGTAGATGCCAACAACCATTCCCCATGCTAACCCCATGCTCACTTCCTCACCCTCTTCCTCACCTGCCAACACCTCTTGTGCCCTCTCTTGGGCTCACTCCAGCTAAGGAGAGTATATACATCATCTATACAAGGACTGTGTGGCCTCCAGCCCCACCCCTCACATGTCATCTATGTCCAGAAATCCTCATGGGGGGAGGGGCAGGTGTGTGAGTTCAGAGGGGATGAATCCCCCTACTCCCTGCCCAGTTCAAGCAAAACGGCCCCTAAAATATCTGTAACAGAAGGGGGTGTTAGGGGTGTGGACCCCAGACTTTAAGGATGCCAATTTCACCCCAGCCATGGGGTTTCTTCCACATTCAGGCACCTCCCAGGACTGTGGAGTTATAGATAGAAGGGGGCCCACCTGTGGGTAGGATTGGCTCTGACCTCTGGGGAGTCCCAGCTCCCTGTCCTCAGAGCACCCTCAGAGGATGGAACATCACACTCTTTTATTTTATTGACTTTATAAGTAGGAAATTAAGACCCTGAGGTAAAGCCTCATTGAGGCTAAGGGATTTAACAGCCATCCTTGTCTTATCGGTGAGATGGGGGTGACCCCTGGGAGTCCTCATGGGGCCACTGAGGTCTCCACTTACTGCTCAGGAGTTCACGTGTTCAGGTCAGTATTTGAAGCCAGGATGCTTTGCCAAGGCCCCTGCATGTAATTGCTAAGGTGGTACTGCCTCCTTGTTGTGTAATGCAGAGGTGGGGCACTAACGATAGACACTAGGGAACTGTACAGGCCAAAGCAGACACACAGGCCTTTCCAGGGTCCCTCCCACCCTGAGCCTGATGGCCCCATCCTGCCCCACCCCCAGCTCCACATCACATCAAGCATAGCGACCATAGCCGTGTTTACAATGTATTTCCACACATGACCTTGCCCGCCGACATCCCATGCTACTCTCTACCCAGGATGGCACATGGCCTGGTCTCTCAAGGTGGGAGAGGCAGGAGGGTTCCTGCCCACATGCATCCCAGCCCCTGGGGTACAAGAACCGCATACAGATTCCTGAGCCTCACCCATAGTCTGCAGGGGGCTGGAATCCTGTATGACACATTCCCCCTGTTTCCCTGATGCCATCAACATCTGATCTTCTGCTGAGACCATGAAACAGCAAGACAAAGAGACAAAAGGAGCCATTGGAGCAGCTGGAGGTGTGGCCCACGTGAATGCCAGGGTGTCCCAGGGACGGCCTAGGTGTAGGCAGGACCCAGCCACAGCCTGTGAGGGGAGCCCAGGCTCCTGGAGGCCTGAGAGTGGCCATCCCCCACCCATGCCCTTTCCCGTCCTTGTAGAAGGTTTGCCTAAAAAGTTGGTGCTTGAAGCCCCATGTTCTAATCTGCAGTCCTCCCACCGCGCCCGCCTGTTTTCATTACGGAGGGAAAGAGCATCAGAGCCGTGTTTATAACCCCCTTTTAGATAACAAATCACATTTTCTTTTTGCCAGCGAGTGTGTTGAATTGATATTTTTTTCCCTCGGTTTAATGGGTTTGTGTGTTCAGGAATGATCTTCATCAACCGAAACTCCTTATTGTGTTTGATGTAATGTCAGCTTTCATTATGCGCTACGGTTGGAGCCAGGCGCAGGGAAAGGCCGAGCACCCTGGAGCCTGAGCCCCAGCCCCAACCCCTGCCCTGGGCCCACCTGGGCTCCCGTTTTCCTGGACTGGTGGGTGGGCAGGTGTGGGAGGGGTTGGAGGCGAGTCAGGAAAGCAGGTTGGAGCCCTGTCATAGTGTCCTCGTCTGCAGGATGGGGGTCACAGGGCTGGCGGGAGAACCCTGTAACAATATGTACGAAGCTCTAGCTATGGCAGATGACTCAGATGACTGAAACTATCAAGTCATCTTTGCTCTTACATTCATCAAGACGTTGTGGTCTTGCCCAAGCATGGTGCCGGGCATGTAGTCAGCGTTCCAGAATGCTTGGACTATGCCTACAGGTCCAGCCAGTGGCCTGCACCCCCGAGACCTCTGGTGGGAGACAACCCATGACTGTTCCCCAGGAACCCCAATACCGACCACTTCAAACCATGGCCTCAGACCCAGCACCTGGGCAGCCACCAAGGCCAAGCTCCTCCCTGAAGCATGAGGAACCTGAGCTCAGAGAGGGAACGTTGCAGACCTGAGGTCACACAGCAAACAGAGCCAGCCAGGCCCGGGCAAAGAGTGGCCAAGGTGACTTCTGCCCACACTAGAGTAAGTGCAGGCTCTGTGCTTGCTGTTTTACAGCCAGATCCCTGGGAGCACACTAGGTCATCACCCCCATTTGCAGACCACAAAGAAACAGGCCCCGGGGCCAGCCCAGTGGTGCAGCAGTTAAGTGTGCATGTTCCACTTCAGTGGCCCAGGGTTCACCAGTTTGGGTCCCAGTTGTGGACCTATGCACTGCCTATCAAGCCGTGCTGTGGTAGGCGTCCCACATAAGATAGAGGAAGATGGGCACAGATGTTAGCTCAGGGCCAGTCTTCCTCAGCAAAAAGAGGAAGATTGGCAGCAGATGTTAGCTCAGGGCTAATCTTCCTCAAAAAAAAAAAGAAAGAAACAGGCCCCCAAGCCTCACAGGCAGTGAACAAGGGACTGCCAGGGCCATGCTGCAGGTTTTACTGTACAACACAGGCCTGAAGCACACAGGGGGAGGGTAACTCAGACAGTGGTCCTGTCCCATGCCCTGGCCCTAGGGCCCATCAGGGCAGGGGTAGGGTGGCCCCTCCTGAGTAGGGGTCACTTGATGGCACCAGATTCACCTTCTGGCAGCCTCTGTTAGCCATGCTCAGTTCTGATTAAAGATCATTAAACATGAAATTAGCCCGTTTGTGTTATGGGTCCCTGGGGTGGCCGGTGATTATGACGTGCAGATGGCCAAGAACCCAGGTGGCGGGCAGGCGGGCGAGGCCAAGACAGGTGGGGCGGGCACAGGCAGGCAAGGGCTGGGAGGCAGGCACTGGGGCCGGCTTTGTTTTCTCCCGCTCCTGTTGTGTAAACCCCCTTGCATTTCACAACAAATCACAGATAATTAATAAGTACATGCCCGTAATGAGCAGGCTTTTTAATAGAAGAAATTGGAAGATGTGGTGTCGAGTCATTATTTCGCTCTAGCCCAGACTCGGCTCTATTTTCCCATCTTCCTCATTCCCCCCTGCTACTGCCTCAGCCGGAGGCTCTGCAGACAGGCTGGCTCTGACCCTACCTTGCAGCAGAGCTACAGTGAGACCCTGGTCCTGGAGTCAGGGGCCCCCGGGATCCAACCTGGGGTCCCACATCCCCCTGGAGCCTGTGAAGGCCCCTGAGTACGGCTGGCTGGGGGTGGGGCATTCCCAACCTGACTCATCCAGCCCTCCCTGGTGGCAGCTCTGGGTGGGGGAGGGGCTGTCTCTGCCTGGAGAAATCTGAGGGGACTGTTCCGGGCCTTGGGCTGGGGGTCCTCGCTGTACCTCAGGAGACCTTGAGCCGTGAGTGATGAGGCCTCTCTCCCCAACCAGGAGGAAGACATCATGTACTATGACGCCAAGGCCGACGCTGAGCTGGTAAGTGCCCCTGCCTACGTTGGGTCGGGGAGCTGCCAGAGCCACACCCACTCTCTGGGCCTAGTGGCCTCAGCTGTAAAATGAGCATTAGGACACAGTGCTATTCAGCAATCTGAGCTCCCCCCTGCAGAGTTGTGGTGGCACAGGTCCCCACCCTACACTTCCTACAACTCCTTAGAGGCCTTGACCCCTCGAGGGCTGTGTCTCTGTGGCACTAAGGGGCACAGCCTCACTGCACAGGGTGGGGTAGTCCCTGGGCAGGGTGTTGAAGTGCATGGACCTCCTCCCATAGGTCACTTCAGGTGCCAGCATCAAGATGGCTGCTGAGTGCCATGAGAGTAGGGGAGAGAGGGAGCAGAGGGGGAGGGCTTCCTGGAGGTGGGCAGGCATGGCCAGGATGCAGGGTAGTGCCGTCCAGATGTATTTCAGATCAGTGCACCCTTCCCTGACTCAGGGGAACAGCAGCTTCAGTGTGCTGAGCACCCCACAGCCTGGCCCCATACTCATCTTGGCCCTGAGCTCAGTCAGTCTCGCCCCAGCTGCAGAGGCAGCCCCGTTCCTGTGCCTGTTCTTCAGATGAAGGAGGGGGCTCCGGCTCAGCTGGGGTTACCACCTCGGAAATGGTGGTACTGGGACTGACTGGGGGACCCAGAGCTACACTGCGCTTCTGCCTCCATGTCACTGACCAGCTCACATCTATTTGGGCATCTGTTTGTGAGATAGAGGGGTCCCCATCACCAGGGGACTCACATGAAAGATGTATGACCATTTAGGTGGCAGGTGCCTACAGAGGAGACAAGAGTGTCCAAGGGTACAAGGCACATGGTATAAACAGTGTTTCATAAACCTGTCAAGGTCCAAGTCCATCTGCCTGCCTTTGAGGCAAAAGTAGTTGAACCAGGGGCCAGCCCCGTGGCCGAGTGGTTAAGTTCCTGTGCTCCACTTCGGCAGCCCAGGTTTCACTGGTTCGGATCCTGGGCACGGACATGGCACCACTTGTCCGGCCATGTTGAGGTGGTGTCCCACATGCCACAACTAGAAGGACCCACAACTAAGATATACAACTGTCTACTGGGGGGATTTGGGGAGAAAAGAAAAAAAAAAAGAATGCAGGTGAAATAAATAAATTAAAAAAAAAAAATAGTTGAACCCAACTGTCTCCTCTGTAAACAGGGGTGTCACAATTGCTCGGTCTCTAGGGTCCCCCCTGTGCTGGTTGGTGCAGGAGACCCCAAATCCCATCTTCCTCTCCCAGGCCTATTGGTCTGAGGGGTTTCTTGGCACAAGCAGGAGGTATCCAATGACACCATGAGGTGGGCAGGCAGGAAAGGATTCTGCAGAGGGTCTATGGTGCCAGGCTGGTCTGGGTAAGCCTTCAGGACGGCAGGCAAGCAGGGGGCCCAAGAAGGAGGCGACGGTGGGCTAAAGCAGGTGTGCCTCCCTCTTGGCTGGGCCTCCATGGCTCCCAGAGAAGTTACTAAAATTAAAGCTGGAATCTGAAATTCAAATGAAGAGTGAACCTTTAATTAGACCCTGAATCTAATTCCTTACCCCCCTTGGCAGCGGGCTATAATTTTAGCAATCAGTGCATTAAATATAAACCAGGAGACTGCAGTTGCCCACAGTACAAAGCCCCCAGGTGTGGGAGTGGCATTGAGGGTCTCCTTGGCCAGTCTGGTGCCAGGCCCCCTACCACAACACCCTGAACTCCCTACTCCTAGCGCCCCCCAACTGTATCCAGGACCCCCAATTCCTGGCTCTAAATCACTGATTCCCTGCTCTCGGCCCGGCGGATACCTGCTGGGGGGCTAGGGACAGCCCAAGGAGGGAGATTCACGGTGGCTGGGGCTGGGCTGGGTTCAGGTAGGCCAAAAGCCCAGCCCAGCCCCGGTGTAAATATCAGCACACACACATGTGCCGACTCCACTGCTTGTTGTGTTGTTTTGTTTTTTTAATCTTTGCCAGAGGTACAGTTAGAGATCTTTCTAGACCATTTACTTTTAAATTACCAGCCAGAAGGTGGGGGTGGGGGTGGGGGAAAGAAGGAAGGAAAAAGTTCGCCAGCTGATAGCTTATCAGAAGGGAATCCAAATGTCACATTAGTTGGGAAAGTTGGGAGATTAAAATTTCCAGTGCCCTTCATCTGCTGCTGACATTTCGGGGGCTTTCTTCTCCCGCGCCTCCCCCTCCTCCTAGCAGAACGTGAGTGGCTCACGCCTCAGAGGCGGCCGGCTTCCCACTCCGGCCTCCATGCTCGGCGCCTGCCTGCCCTGGCTTTACCCAGCATCCAGGAGCTTCTGAAGGTCCTCCTATGGCGTGCCGAGGTGGCCAGAGGGGTGGCACAGTGGGTGAGGGGGGATGGGTGGGCAGCAGGTGGCTTGGATCTTGCCATACAAAACCCTCCTTTGAAGAGAGGAAAAAGGGGTTTGCTGCAGGCCCTTCAGAGCCGTGCCAGCCCCAGCACAGGCCAGCCCCCTGCACCTCTCATCCAGGCAGTAATGCATTCCCCAGGCCTGAGGGTGGGCCCAGAGCACTCCCAGGGTGGGGAAAGCATATCTGGCTGGGTGAGGAGGCTCGAGCCCCCTCTCCCCAGACAAGAGATGGCCTGGGCAAATGCCGGAGGCAGGAACACGAGGGGTATGCCCAAGACCCAGTGAACAGTGGGGTGGGCTGTCACGTGAGATCCACAGGCGAGAGGAAATGAGCTGAGCCTGGTGCTAAGGGTGGTCACAGGGGTCTTGCGGGGCAGTGAGGGGGCATGTGGATGGTTCAGCTGCTTACTCTAGTTCCTCCCAGAGCACAAAGCCCCCCCAGCTCTGTCCCCTGCCCCACCTCCATCTTCCCTTGCCTTCCCTTCTGGCTTTTCCCTGTCTTCCCCTTCACTCTGTACCACTATCTTCCCTTCCCCCTTGCACACCTGCACCCGTGCCTGCCCACCCCTCCTCCCCTGCTGCATCAACACTGTAGTCGCAGACCCACTCCTGCCAGCCTGTGGTGGTGGGCGGGGGTGCACGGCACATGCCCTGCCTGCTCGGCCGAGAGCTACCATAATTGGCACCTGTCAGACGGCTGCAGCTCATTTTAGAAAGTCAGCGGGGGCCTTTACAGTCCTGCTGCTAGCAAGCGCCATAGACCCTCCCTCCGGAGGTCACCAGCTCTCAATGCTAGCTCCTACCCGAGGCCAGCTCTCCCCAGGGGTCTCCCGCAGCTCAGCCCCTAGAGCCACCCTGCTGAGGGGGTGATGCCCCTCCCCCAAGATAGGGCTATGGCCCTCTCCATGGTGCCAAAGGAACCCCATGCAGGGGAAGAGCAGGGCCCAGAGGCAGGTGTGGGTTGCAGAGCTCCTGGGAAGGGCTGTGGAGTCCTCCTTGTGATTGCACAAGGCATGTCCTGGTAAGCAGAGGGCTGCAGCCCGCTCCTCACTGGCTCTGAGATTTGCCTCCTTTGCTGATAATTGGTTTTCAAGGATGTGGGGAAGGGGAGAGTTTGGTTTTGGTTTTGAAATTTGGGTTTAGCAAACGTGGGGATGGTGGGTGGGGTGGGCAGAGGCAAGTGGGAGTCGCAGGCCTCCTGGGTGAGGAGTCCACACCCTGTGTCCATCTGTTCCTTTGTCTCCATCTTTCTCTTTGGCTCTCACTGCAGTAGTCTCTGATTCTGAGATGCCCTTATCTCCTAGACTCTGGCCCTCCCCTCCCTGCAGGCCTACCCCACTCCTCTCCACCATATTCCAGCCCTGACACTGCCATCTTTGGGGGTCCCCTTTCTGCAGGACGACCCTGAGAGCGAGGATGTGGAGAGGGGGTCCAAGGCCAGCAATCTAAGGCTGGACTTCGTTGAGGACTCAAACTTCAAGAACAAGGTCAACTATTCATACACGGCCGTGCAGATCCCCACGGATATCTACAAAGGCTGTGAGTGTGCAGAGCAATCGGGAACAGACCCCCAACCCACCATGGCGGCAAGACCCATTGCCCGGGAGTGCCAGGTCCCAGGTGCCCAGCTAGCACCATCCACCTTCAGCCCCCTGCCCCAAGGTCACCTCTCAGACTTGCCTACAGGCAGGCCTCAAGCCATTCTCAGGTGCAGCCTCCCCTTGACTCTTAGCAAACTACAAAACACCAAGCCTCTCCCCCCCATGCATGCACAGTCTTCTGCCTATGTGTACACACATGCCCACACAAATATGTGCACACAACTGTTTCCCCACATGCTGGGCCAAGTCCCCACCTGCTCCCAGAGCAGCTCCTCCCCACACTCCCCCTGGCCCCAGGTAGGAATGGTTGAAGAGCTACCACATCAGATGGACACAGGGGCTGGGGAACAGGGAGTAACTCCTTACTCACAGACACCAACCCTGTAACACCTCCCTTCGGGGGAGAGGGATGGTCAGCAGGGGGATGTGGGGAAGGGGGATTGGGTAGAGGATGGTTGAGATTCCAAGCTCCAGGGATGGGGCAGCTTTGCACAATGAGGAAACCAGGTCACTAAAGCTAGAAGGATTTGAGTCAGACATAAGGAGGAACTTCCTGAAGATCTTGGGAGGTAGAGGGGGAGGAGGCCAAGAGTTAGACACTGGATGGGGAGCTCTAACAGCAGGATTTAAGGCCTTGGGGTCTGTTGGTTCTAACATAATTTTGTTGGCACTTACCGTGTAGCCTCAGAATCTAAGGGGCCCACTGAATGGAGGGTCTTGGGCCAAACATCTCAGAGCTTCTGGGTAATCTCCAGAATGCATGGAATCCTCCAGGGTCCTCATGGAGGCCCCCTCCACCCTTAGGGCCAGCCAGGCCTCCTGAGCAGCCTTGGGGCAGTCGGGGGGAGATGAGAGTAGATGTTCTTCCCACGTTCCCCACAGGCCGCTGCAGGCCACCTGCCCAAGCCAGTCGAGGGGCACTATCACAGGCAGGCACGCTAATTAAAACAGGAGCCACACTGCCCTCCCCAGTCACCCCTCGCTACCCACACAAATTACATTTTATATGTTTTTTATTTACTGTGTCACTTTTAATTAAATCTGTAATCGCCTGCCTGAGGGGGCATGGTCCCCGTTTCCCAACTCAGTGTGATCTGAAAGTGTGTGCTTGTGGGCGCGGGTGCCTGTGCCTGGTGCTGAGTAGCAGGCCCTTTGCAGGCCGAGGTGGGGGGAGTCCTGCAGTATTTGCACAAGTGTGTCTTGCAGGGAATGCATGTATATGCATGTGGTCATGGATGCCTGCAGGGACCGCCCAGCCAGGGCAGAGGTCTTCTCTTGGCTCTTGACCTGAGTCAGGAACACCCCTCTGTCAGCAGCTAGAGGGCCTTCCAGGACAGTCTACTCTAAGCCTGTCAGTGTGCAGATGGGGAAACTGAGGCCCAGTGAGGGGTGAGACTTGCCAGATAGACCATCCCAGGACAGACAGTACTGTGTGAAACATTTGAGAGCTTGACTTTATTTTTTCCTTAAAAAGAAAAATAGAAATTTTTCAACTCACTAAGTTTCTAAATTAGGAACAGGACCATAACATACTGTTCAATAGGCACAACCAATGCTAGAATGTGTTTTGTTTTCACATTATGGTCAGTTAAGGGAAGCTGCAGGGACAGAGAGAAGGGAGTGAGAGCAGAAGGGGAGGGATTAGGTAGCAGATAAGATGCATCAGGGGCCCCATACTCTGGAAGGAGAGAGCAGAGGGAAGAGTGCCCAGGAATGTGTCGGCTCTCCCTAGGCTGTGGGCAGAGCCTTGAGCATTTCTATCTTTAAATCACAGCTCTTCGTCTGCTCTAAAGGTTGCAGTGTTCAGAGGCTCTGCTCTGAAGAAAAGAGCAGAGCCTTCAAAAAGCATTATCTGGTTCTCATTTGGGGTGGACCTTTGATAGGGTTCATGGGGGGTTGAGTAACGGTGTCAGGCTCCACCTGGGAAGAAAGGAGGAAAGAAACTGAAGGAAGACAGAGCCGCTAGGGGATAGGGTGAGGTACAGAGGCCTGGCAGCAGCAGGTGTCGAACTCCTGCTGGTTTTTTTTAGTGTCCCACATGCAGGGACAGGTACACTGCACATGTGAGAACATGTGCCACGCACACACGCAGGTCAGATTTAGGGCTGTTCTGCCTTGGGGTGTGGGGTACTGCTCAAGCCATCCTGAGTCTCCGCCCAGGTGGAGGGATCTGCAGGCTTCAGTCCATGCATCTGAGAGGAGCCTTGCTCTGTGAGTGTGCATAGGGGTGAGTCTGGCCACAAAGGTCGGGGGAAAGGGAAGGTGGGGGTAACTGGTCATGGGGGGTTGTGAGAGCAAGACCCATTGGTGTCCTCCTGCAGACTGGTGTGTAGGTATCAGCATGTGTGCCTCTGTGCCCATGGCAGCAATCAGGCTACTGGGCAGGTAGGTTTGGGGGCGAGGGAATCACACACCTGTTTGGAAACACAGAGGTTAGAGGCAGGTATACCTGTTGGGGAGTGCAGCCTGTGTGTGTGTGTGTGCACGTGCACGAACACACATGCAAGTGCATGTGCCTGTGTTGGAGCAGGATCACCACACAGCCCCTGCCCCTCCAAGAGCCCCTGCCCCCACCCCTGCCTGCTCCTGGCCCCAGTTGATTAATCATGGAGCTGAGTGGCTTCCAGCTTATCAAGTACCTTAATAGCTGAATAATTCCAGCCCCATAATCGGGCCCTTAATTGCTTTCTTGTGGCTGTGGCCTGGAGTGCATGCTGAGTGGGTGAGCTCCCCAGGGACCAGCCGCAGGCTCCAACTAAAGCATGCTGGATGGGCATCCCAGCTCACAGCTCTCTGCCACTTGGGTGGTCCCTCCGCAGGAGCCCCAGGCTACAGCTGCCCTGCTTGATCATGTGGGGCCTGCTGAAGGGTAGGTTGAGCTGTTTCTTTAATGACTTGGGAGAGGGTGAGGACCAGGAAGTCTTCCTGGAGGAGTTGGTAAAGCCTCAGCTGAGCCCTGGGGAATGAGGGAGGGCCTGGCAAGGCAGAGAGCAGGTGAGGCTTTTTAAGCAGGCGGCACACACATGGGTGTTGTTGTGGTGAGGTTCAGCAAGGGGCCAGCCCAGGCACCTCCCACCTCAGCCCCCTGCTTCCCCTTTAGCCACCGTCATCCTTAATGAGCTCAACTGGACAGAGGCCTTGGAGAATGTGTTCATCGAGAACCGCAGGCAGGACCCCACACTGCTGTGGCAGGTCTTCGGCAGTGCAACGGGAGTCACTCGCTACTATCCAGGTGGGTGCAGCCCATCTCCCCTGTCCCCTCAGTACCCTACCTTCTTCCATCTTCCAGCCAACTCATCCTGGGGTGTGTGGGGTGGGATGGTCACCGTGTACTCTGTGGCGTGGCCTGGCCACTCCTTCAAGGCCTGCCTGACTGGGCCAGGCCCAGGCTCTTCCCTGTCAGTTCCCCCTCACCTCTTTTCCTCCCACAGCCACCCCGTGGCGAGCCCCCAAGAAAATCGACCTGTACGATGTCCGAAGGAGACCCTGGTGAGTGAGAAAGGAGGGGCTGGGCAGGGACACCCTCTCAGCTCCCCTCCTCTCCTCTCCTGCCTGCTCCCCTCCCTCCTGCTATTCAGGCCTCCAAGCAGGGCGCAGCCAGCTCTATCCAATTTTCATTTCACACATCGTTGCCACTGGAAAATGGATCCCATCACCCCAGCAGGCCTCCCAGCTGCCTCTGCCCCCAGTCTACTGCCCAGCTCTCCACCCCCTCAGGCCCAAGGGATTGGGCCACTGGGGGTTCCCAAGGGTGGATGTATCCTGTGTGGGGTTGGACAGCCCCTGCACCACCCATCTGAGCCCTAGACACTGCTACCCTCTGCTCTGCCTCTCCTGCAATACCTTGTGACCTCCTCCCTGCCACCTGTTCAATCTCATACACAGGTAGGGCTCTGCCCTTGGGACCTCAGCCTGGGTCAGGAGACATGACAAGCCCCGGAGGCCAGGGAATATGCCTCCTGCCTCCGCTCTGGATCACTTGCTCACCCATTCTTGGGGTTGTTCATGTTCTGAGGGACCAGGTCACTCATGTCATAGGCAAGGACTGGCTGTTTTATTAAACACGGTATTGTCAGTGCCAGGAACCCTGCCTGGCCCATGCAGTGGATGCTCAATAGGAAAATGTTGAATCAATATGTGGGTGAAGGAAGGAAGGACATAAGGTCCCAGTGAGGCTAGCTCTAACTGATGCTTCTCCTGAGCAGGTATATCCAGGGGGCCTCGTCGCCCAAGGACATGGTCATCATTGTGGATGTGTGAGTGAGCAATGCTGGCAGGTGGGGTGGGGGTGGGGCAAGGGCTGGAATCTGCTGCCCAGGAACATCATGGGCGAACAGCAGGAGAACACCTGAGGCCTACCTGCTGCCTCCATGACTCCCCAGGAGTGGAAGCGTGAGCGGCCTGACCCTGAAGCTGATGAAGACATCTGTCTGTGAGATGCTGGACACGCTGTCCGACGATGACTACGTGAATGTGGCCTCAGTGAGTGCCAGGGGGGCAGGTGGGTGAGGAATGGGTTACCTCCATCTGCCCTGTGCAACAGCTGCCTGCCCTGGCCAGCCTGAAGCCACTCACTGCCCTCACTGTCACTGCAGTTCAACGAGAAGGCGCAGCCTGTGTCATGCTTCACACACCTCGTGCAGGCCAATGTGCGTAACAAGAAGGTGTTCAAGGAAGCTGTGCAGGGCATGGTGGCCAAGGGCACCACAGGCTACAAGGCCGGCTTTGAGTATGCCTTCGACCAGCTACAGAACGTGAGCCCCATGGGTGGGCAAGCAGGCGGCTGGGGGCGGACGAGGGCCAGGGCTTGGTGACACCAGGGAAATCAAGACGGATGGCCTTGTTAGCGCCCAACAGGCAGCTCAGGCAGATAGCACCATCTGCTGTTGGGGAGGAGGGCCAGAGGGCCAGGTCTGCCAGGGGGAAGGCCTGCCTGGACCAGGGAGGGGCCAAGAGCCGCCTGACCCCAGCCCTACTCCTGCCCAGTCCAACATCACTCGTGCCAACTGCAATAAGATGATCATGATGTTCACGGACGGCGGTGAGGACCGCGTGCAGGACGTCTTTGAGAAGTACAATTGGCCTAACCGGACGGTGAGGCTCAGCCCAGGTGGGGGCTGCCCTGACCTGGGCCCAGTACAGGGGAGGGTTGTCTTCTGGCAGCTGCAGCAGTAACCTCAAGCCCCAAACAGGTACGCGTGTTCACTTTTTCCGTGGGGCAGCACAACTACGATGTCACACCCCTGCAGTGGATGGCCTGCGCCAACAAAGGTACCTCATCCAGGCACCACTGCCACGGGGCCTGCCTGCCATGTCCTGCGGTCCATTGGGTTGGTTGTCCACCTGTCCTTCCTTATGTCCAGCTAGCCAGCTGCTTATTTATCCACTGTCTATCTTTCCATCTATGTGACTGCCCATCTGTCTATCTGGCTTCCTAACTTCTCCGTCTGACTGAGCATCTTTCTGCCCATTTGTCTGTCCATTGTCCATCCATCTCCCAGCTTGTCTGTTCCTGCATATGTTGGCTGGTCAGTTCATCTCTCTGTGCATTTGGGCCTGGCCCTGGGTGGACTCTTGAATGTCACTGCCATCCTAGAATAAGGAACTTCAGGCCTCAGGCTCCTCCCTTCCACCCAGCTCTGCTTCCTTATACATCTGCATTCATAGCCTCTTCCATAGCATCAGTCCCATTGACAGGCAATGGCAGAGAGCACTAAAGGGACATGAGTTTGGGGTGAGTGACACCAAAAAGAAAGGAAGCCTGAGCGACAAGTCAGGGCTGCAGACACAGCCTAGGGTATAGGGCTCCCAGTGCCATGGGTCCTGAGCACCACTCAGGCCTACCTCTGCCTCCCCTACCCTCACAGGTTACTATTTTGAGATCCCTTCCATCGGCGCCATCCGCATCAACACGCAGGTGAGACTGTGGGGGGGCCCCCATCCTCCTCCCAGCCTCTTGCTTCCACGGGATGGCGGGAAGGATGGGCTGCTGTGGGGTGAGTGCACCCCCTGGTGGCGTTCTGATGCAGAGGGAGGCAGAACAGGGAAGGTGCCACAGGAGGGGCAGGCCAACTCAGGACCCTTGCCTGCCACTCCCTCCCCAGGAATATCTAGACGTATTGGGCAGGCCCATGGTGCTGGCGGGCAAGGAGGCCAAGCAGGTGCAATGGACCAACGTGTATGAGGATGCACTGGTAAGGTCTCTGGGCAAGGAAGGGGTGGGGCTCATGACCTTCCCCCAGGGATGTACCCACAGTCAAGTCCTTTGAGGACTTACCTTATGGGGGTAAACCAAACAGAGGAGAAAGGGAAGTGGCCTATGCCTGAGCCCCTGGTCTGAACACAGGGTCGGGGCATGGCTGGCCACAGGAGACTGACCCCTCATCCTCCTCTCCCTTCAGGGACTGGGGTTGGTGGTAACAGGGACCCTCCCCGTTTTCAACCTGACGCAGGATGGTCCTGGAGAAAAGAAGGTGAGGACCCCCACTGGGGAAGGGCTAGGCATACCTGGGGAGGGTTGGCCGTGACCCTAGCAGGTCTGGGATGGAGGAGGTTATAGGCGGGCCTGCACACTGGACAGGGGCAGATGCTTGTGGGAGCACCTTGAGGCCTTGGGTGTGGAGGGTTAGATAGTGGGGCCCCACGGAATTGAGCCCATTGCAGATTCCCATGCCTCTGCTCCCAGAACCAGCTGATCCTGGGCGTGATGGGCATAGATGTGGCTCTGAATGACATTAAGAGGCTGACTCCCAACTACACGGTGAGTGTCCACTTGCCCATCAGCCCTGCTCTGCCTCCCACGTGGACACAAACCAGGCTCAGCAGAGGAGACTGATGGGGATTACATGGAGACCACTGAGCTTAGGCAGTCAGGGAAGGCTTCCAGAGGAGGCGACCTTGGGCCTCCAGCTGAGGTCAGCAAACTTTCTGTAAAGGGCTAGACTATGAATATTTTAGGCTTTGCCAGCCTAAATATTCATATTCATACTTAATTCTGCTGGGCTGTGAGAAAACAGCCAAAGACAAAACAAATAAATGGGTATGGCTGTGTTCCAACACAATTTTGTTTGTAGATACTGAAATTTGAATTTCAGATAATTTTCATGTCATGAAATATAATTCTTCTTTTGATCTTTTTCAACCATTTAAAAATATAAAAACCATTCTTACCTGACAGCTGTACAGTAACAGGTGGCAGGCCAGACATGGCCCATGGGCTGTAGTTTGCCAACCCCTGGACTATCTGTAGGCAGGAGTGTCCTAGGTAGAAAGGAGGGAAAAGCGTGCCTTGGAGGCAGAGCGAACTCCCTAGGCAAAGGCCTGAAGGTGAAAAACAGAATTATAAGCCAGGGAAGGGGCAACATCAGTGTGGCTGGCCCAGGGCCATGGCAGAGGGAGTTTGGGTCTTGGCTGTGAAAGGGGTGGGGGATGAGGCATGTGTGACAGCATGCTTAAACCTGAGCCACATGAAGGCCCCATGTCATTGGCCTCCATGTGCAGTGACAAAACCACCTCAGAGAGGTAAGGCTAAGTCCAGGGTCCCACCTAGTTTCCCTTCCGTTCCACTTGGAAGGGTCGCCCCAGGGGTTCCCAGAGTGTACTCCTCCCCCTGCACTCTACTGAGATGGGGAGCAAGAGGAGGCAGTAGTGTCGGGGGAGGGGATGGGAAGGACAACAGCAGCCTTGTGGGGCCAGTGGAGTGGAGCAGTCCAGCTGACTGACAGCTCCATGAGAACCAGGGAATGGGCAAGAACTGCAGAAGGTCAAATTGAATTGTGGTCTCGTGGAGTTGGTTGGCCTCAGCAAGGGCTGGTGCATGAGGGGTACCAGCCTGCTGGGCTTGGCTTGAGAGGCAGGTTTGGGGCGGTGTGGCATGTGGGGGCTCCTGGCCCAGGCAGGCAAACAGCACCCCTCAGCAGCATGGGAGGCAGGACGAGGAAGAGCTCCAGAGCCCGGGGAATCCCTGAACAGCCCTCCAGGCCCTGAGCCCCCAATCTACACCCCCAGCTTGGAGCCAACGGCTACGTGTTTGCCATTGACCTGAATGGCTATGTGTTGCTGCACCCCAACCTCAAGCCTCAGGTGAGCTAGATGGGTGGCCTGGAGTGGGGAGTAACCCTGCAAGATGGGGATTTCTGACTTCCTGCCCTGCCTCCTGCAGACCACCAACTTCCGGGAACCTGTGACTTTGGACTTCCTGGATGCAGAGCTGGAGGATGAGAACAAGGAGGAGGTAAGGAGAAGGAGGCGAGTATGGATGGGGTGTACCCAGAGCAGAGGAGGGTAGGGGCCCTGCCTCTCACCTCTCTGTCCCTTCCAGATACGTCGGAGTATGATCGATGGTAACAAGGGCCACAAGCAGATCAGAACACTGGTCAAGTCCCTGGACGAGGTGAGAATGTGGTAGAGGGAGGACAGAGAATCAAGTGGGCACCTGCCAGCTAGCCCAAGTACCTGACCCAGCCTCTTCTTTTAGAGGTACATAGACGAGGTGATGCGGAACTACACCTGGGTGCCCATAAGGAGCACCAACTACAGGTGAGTGGGGCCAGCACTGGGCCGACAAGGAGGGGCAGAGGTGGCCCCAGAGCCCAGAGTCTGAGCCCAGGTGCCCCCTTCCTTTCCCATCCCAGTTTGTCAAATCCCAGTGGGGCTGCTCACTACTCACCCCAGGACCCTCAGTCCCACCAGGGCCTCTCGCTAGCCCTTCAGGAACAAGCTCCATCTCCTGGGAGTGCAGAACAGAGACAAAACAGTACATCTGACATTTCCCCAAGGCCTGCTACCCTCTCATGTCCCTCTCGCCTGGATTGTATCCCTGGGTATCTGCACCCAGGATGTCATCCTCAACACATTCACAGGCCTGCTCTCAACAGGCACCACAGCCTTGGAGCGGGTCCCCTTGTAGGTTAGGCCCAGGCAGTGCAGGCCTGTGTTCCCTGGAGCTGTTCTCATTCACACCCCCGGGACTGCCCTTCTCCATGCTAGTGCCAGCCCTGCTTTCAGCTGGCTCTCATATGGCCTGAGTCTCTGGGGACTGTGGACCCCATTCCCATGGCTGCACGCCCCCATGGCCTAGCTCACTGACAGTGTTCTGCCCCTTGTGAGTTTGCTGCTGGTCAGATGGAGGAGGCTGGCTGGGCAGGTAGTGTGTTGGGGGAGGCTGCTGGGGGTGAGGGGGTGGGTGGATTTGCTTTGAGGCTGGGATTTTTGAGGCCTCCAGGAGAGTTTGGGGAGTGGAGGTCCAGGCCCCTAGACCATGAGTCTCCCACAGCTAACCAGGGAAAGCTGTCCCTGGTGGTCAGGGGAGAGGATGCCACACCCTAGGCCTCTCCACCCAGCTCCAAGGCCATGGGGAGGGGGGTGCCAGTGTGGCCCACTTCTCCCCAGCAGTGACCTGCACTCTTCCCCTCCCTTCCTCCCCAGCCTAGGGCTAGTGCTCCCGCCCTACAGCACCTTCTACCTCCAAGCCAACCTCAGCGACCAGATCCTGCAGGTTAAGTGTAAGTGGCCCAGCCCCTGCCTGTGCCCTGCACCCCTGCCTCTGCCCCACACCCTGGCCGGCCCCAGGCAGCATAGCCAGCCGCTTGCGGCAAGGTGTCCAGTCTGCCCACCCCCAGGCACCCGCAGGCTGGGGCACGGGCCATGGCCATCGGAAAGTCTGTGGAAATCTGCATGCTTGCCTTTTCTCAGATTTGGTTCCAAACCATTCTCTCATGGTTTCTGTTGAGGTTTTTGTTTTTGGTTTCTCCTACTCCGTGTCTTCCCTCCTTAGCCTGCCTCTCCTGCACACCCCTCGGGGCTGCATTCTTGGAAGACACCCCCTCCTCTCATCTATTCTTCCCCCTGCTCAGCTCTCTCCCCCATGGGGCCACCTCCCAGGGTCTCTCCCCTTTGTCCCCCTCACTCTTCCTCTCGCATTCCCTCCTCACCTCCTCCCTCATCTTGGACCTCCCACCTCCCTCCCACCCCACTCCTCCCTTACTCTCTTTTTGCCCCTCCTTCTTTCTCTCCCCACCCCTGCTTCTTCCTCCTCTCCCCACCCCTTTACCCTCTCTGCACCCCAGCCTCTCTCTCTCCCTCTTTTCCCTCTCCCTTCTGCTAACTCCCTCCATTTCTCTCTCCCACCCCTCCCTCCCTCTCCCCCTCTTGCCCTCCCTCCCTCCTTCTCCCTCTCCTCTGCCTGTGGCTCATCCCTGCATGTCCCCCTCACCCGGGCCTCCCCCAGGGCCTGCCCCGCCGAGGTCACTGGGAGGGAGGCCGGGCTCCGGCCCCACCGGGCGCCCCCCACATGCCTGGCTGGCTGGGGCTCATCTACTTTGAGTTTTCTTGCTCTCTCTTTCTCTCTCATGTCGTTTTCTTGCAAAAAGTTTCCTTTTGGTATGATGATGAGACACAATATTTTCATTCAAACAGCCATTGAATAAAATATTGTTTGTGCCCCCCCCCTCCCCCCCCCCCTTTCGTTTGTTTTTGTGTTTTTGTTGTTTCTGTTTTCCTCGCTTTCTCTCTTGGTGGACTGTCCCAGTGCCAATCAGCAAACTGAAGGGCAAGTATATTCAGAACCAGTGCACCCTCCTCTCCCCACCCCACCCACCCTCACGCCCCTGCTTGCCCCCCACCCTGCCCAGGACCAGCAAAACCCCTGCTCTCCAGGGTCCTCCCAGCATCCCCTTGGCTCCTCTAGTTCTTGCCTTCCCTCTGAACGTAAACCCCATTAAAGCCATTAGCCCTTCCCCTGGCCCTGCCCGCAGGGTGGTCTCCAGCGTGTTCTGAGAGCTCAGGCCCCCTCCTCATCCTCCTCGCTCCCTCTGGGGAGGCCCCTGCTCTACCCTTCTCTGTCTTTCCAAGACAACTCAACAGTGGGGACAGGGCTGGATGCCTCTCCACCACCTCCCACCCAGCAGGGGTAGATCAGTCCTCAGAAGGGCTTATGTGAGGCTTATGGGAAAGGGCCAGGCACACGAGGCTTCCTCTGGGATAGTTCTCCCTCCTCTCATCTCTGGCAGTGGCTCTAGAAGCTGGCAGCCCTCCCAAGGGGAGACAGAAGTCTTTGGAAGCCTCACACCCTGATCCTGGGGCAGGGGCAGGATAGGGGAGCAGCCAGGCCACTGGGAGAACAGGACAGACTGGACCATAATGGGCACTGGCCTAGATGTTGAAGTTCCTGTCCCCTGCTGCCTCCACTACTCCCAGAAACCATGCTAAGGTCCACTGGCCCAACCCTACCCTGGGGTGCTCACTACTCTTGGGGAGGGTAGTCAGGTATGCAGAAGGTCTTCCTCCAGGAAATAAAAGCAGACTTGGGGACCAGGACCCTGGCCGGGAATGGAAGTGGATCTGTCTGGACCCCAAGGGCCAGCAAAAGAGCTTGGAGGAAATCAGCTGGGTGTGAAAAAAAAGGTTCTAGCACTCAGAGATGCCCAAGCCAGAGACTTCCAGGAAAGGCAGGAAGTGAACTCAGACCCTGGCAGAGAACAAGGGGAGTGAGAGAGGACAGCCCACGAGGGTCTCTATCACTGGTGCACAGAGATGCCCCTCCTAAGGAATGCCTGGGCAGATGGAGCATGGAGAGCCATAAGGGAATGTCCTGTCCCCAGTCCCCATGGAGGCACGAGCTCCTCAGGAAGCCCTCGGGGCCCTGCCCAGCCTAGTCCAGTAAAGGGGATACAGCTTACCCCCACTAGCCGGGGTGGGGATGGGCCCTACTCCCACTGGCTTGAGTTGCCTTCTCTCCCCCTCCCACAGCCCTCCCAGTGACCCCAGAAATGCAGGGCCATGGTAACAATGACAACCATAGCATAATCTCCCTTCCTTCTCCCCATCTCCTTTTTCTTTCTCCTCATCCTCTTCCCCCCCTTCCCTGTCGGCTTGTGTCCAAACCCTGCCTCACAATCCTATCAGAAAGCAACAGTCCAACCAGTGACTGCCCAGCCCCCCCAGGCACCCCATGTCCCCCGTCCCTGGAATCTTGCAGTGCATTGTGGGAATATTTGGGAACAGGGGAGACCCCTCTTCTGCAAAAATAAAAGCCTAGGGTGACAGAGAGGTTAGAGTCTGGGTAAAGGATGAAAAGGTGGACTGCCCAGAGTGCGACAGGCTGAGAGCAGAGGGATACCTCCCAGATGCAGACCAGGGAGGTGGCTGGTCCAGCTGAGCAGGGAGAGGCCACAGAGGACTCCCCAGTGGCCACATCCCTGTGATGTGGCCACATCACTCACAGACGCACACAAAGACACTTGCACACACATACACACTCATGCAAACACACACACATGCTCTCACATGCACTACACACTCATGCATACGTGCTCACTCTCATACACATGCACAGGCCCAGTTGGTGGATCCCTCAGTAGCACCCCACACCTTCTCTGGAGGCCCAGCATTCCTCCCTGGCTGCTCTGAGCCCAAATGGGTCCTAGAAAGGGTGGAGACTCAGCCCTTCTTCCCCACCTCCTCTCATGCCCCAGGCCCAAGAGGGCAGGTATGCAGGTTCAAGCAGTGCTCTTGTCCCCTTCCAGCATCCAGGCTCTCCTCCCACAGTGTAGGAATATTCCCAAGCACCTCAAGGATCTCCCCTCACCCAGCCTCTTACCCTAGGGAGGACTGCTGAACTCCCACAATGCACTGCAGCCCACCCCCAGCTGCCCACACTGTCTCTGGTTGGACTGTCCATGCCCGTGAGAGACCCCTGCGGTTTGGCCATGTTGATGCCTGACACAGAATAAAAGCAAGACCTACCAAAATGCAAACAGCCGCAGCAAAGAAAGAGAGATAAAAATCCGCAGCCAAAAGCCAATTCCCTTCCTCAAAGTCTCTTTGGAGGCAAAGGAAGCTCAGCATGCGGTTTTTTTCCATTACGGATGTGATAAGAGTGAGACTGGCGCCTCCCCCAGACCATGCATATATATAGCAGTGTGTGTATATATATATGTGTGTGTGTGTGTCCGTGTATATGTGCTATACAGCCGTATGGAAGCATATACAGCTACGCCAAGGGACTCACTGCCGACAGAGGACCAGGCCCGGGCAACATATTGGCTATAACTGCCCTCCTCCTGCGATGCTGTAGTCTCCACAGGCCCTCCACCCCACCCCGCCCATCCCTTCTCTCTGGCTCGAACTTGAACGTGGAAGTGGCGGGTTCCCTCTTTGCTGGTGTCTCCCCTCCCTCAAGTCACCCTCTTCCCTGTCCCTCCAGCCCCATCAGCTCTGAGCCCCCTGGCCTCCCACCTCCCCAGCCCCCGCCGGATAACCCCCCGTTTCTGTTGCAGATTTTGAGTTCCTGCTCCCCAGCAGCTTTGAGTCTGAAGGACATGTTTTCATTGCTCCCAGGTAGCTTGCGTGTGGCCTTGCTGAGGTGTCCCCCCAACCCCGATCGCCCTGGCCCCGCCTCCTGCACTGCTGCCTGGAGCTCTGTGTGTCTGTGTCCTGTGCAGTGTCGCCCCCACCCCATGCATAGCCCTGTATGTGCGGCCGTGTGCATACCTGGGCCATGTAGCCACACCAGGCAGCAGTGGCCAGCTGCCCACAGCTCTAGCTCCCACCAAGCCTTAGAGGAGGGCTCTGGACTCTCTGCTGACCTTCTCTGCCCTCCCAGGCAACCAGGAAGAAGCCCTTTCTGCCCTGGGCTGTTTGACCACAGCACACCCCTCCCTGGGCAGCTGCTGCTCTGGTTTGTGGTGCCCTCCCCAACCCCCACCCCATCCTTGTCCTGTGTCAGTCAGTGTTTGTGTGGGTCTGGGAACCGAGCTAGCCAGAGCCCCTGTCGGCAGTGCCGAGTCTAGGTGTGGTGGCTCACTGAGGAGGGGGGTGGGGGAAAAGATGCGATGGGGGCTCTGAGGAGCTGCCCTGACAAGCAAGGGGTCAGGGCCCAGCACAGACCCAGGCCTGGACCATCCCTGGAGCGCATGCTCAGCATGCACACACACATCCTCATGTGCACACCCTCTGCCTGTTGTACCACATCTGAGGAGGCCAGCGGGCCCCCAGATGGTGAAGCCCTCCCCTGTGACCTGGGCTTTAGATGAGGGCAGGTGGGTGCAGCTGACAGAGACCCATGGGCACTCTCAGGCACCACACGGTGGCTCTGGACACACCTAACCTCCGTGTGTGCACGTGCGTGCATGTACCCACAAATTTCTCTGTGAATCTCTGTAGATGTGTGTTTGTATTTGTGAGTCATTGTGTACATTTGTATGAGTCTGAGTGTAAATGTGGGGTGCGCTTTGTGCATTAGTGACTGTGGAAATGTGTGAAAAGGCCTGTATGGCCCACATGACACTGAGGGAGCTTTCTGAGGGCAGGGACTGTATTCATTTTTGTCACCTCTGTATCTTTGACTCTGGAGAGTTTGACAAATACTGTTGGGTGAATGAATAAAGTAACCCATAAATGTAAATGTACACATTGTGGGTCGTGGGGGCTGCAGGTGACTTGTATCTCAAGCACAGCTGTGTGGGTGTCACTCTGGGTATATCAGGCTGTGGCCTCCACACACAGAAGTGCAGGCTGTACACTGCACAAAGGCCTTGGGGGCCAGGGAGCAAGTAAGGGCAGAGACCCAGTCCCAGGTGCCCTCACCAAGCGGTGGGCCTTAGCACAACCTGGGCAAGCAGTGCATTTAAAAAATTCCCACAAAGTTGCTGCCATACGGGCCAACGGGGAGGTCTCTGGTGGCAGGGGTGTGCATGAGGGATTGGGCAGGAGCAATAGCTCCATCTACCAGGGTAGAGGGACTGCTCAGTGAAGATTTTTGGAGAGCAGAGCCCCAAGCAGGCCTCCCTATACCCCGCAGCCCCCATCTTCTCTGGACCCAGAGCCTGAGCCCAGCAAGGGTTTGAGGAGGTGAGGGATTTGGCCTGTCCACCTCTGGGGGAAGAGCATTCTAGGCAGAGGGAATAGCCACTGTAAAGACCCATGTGTTCTCAGTGACTTCCTGACATAGTCTGTGGTATGATGAAAAAAACTGAGGCTCAGGAAGCTTGAGTGAGTTTCCCAAAGGTGCACAGCCAGGACGCAGCAGGATGAGGTGTTAGACACAGGCTGACTAAGCTGGTGCTGGTGCTACGCCCACCTTGTGCCCACGGGAACGCTACAGCATGCACATGGATGAGCTGGCCGGCCGTGAGGCAATTCCTGGAGCCTCCCAGGTGCACCCTCTGGGTCCAGCTGCACAGGAGAAGTGGGAGGCTCTGGAGGGAGAACCAGGGTAGAGGGAGCAGACCTTCATTCCCGTGTCAGCTCTGCCCCTACTCAGACCTGGGAGCCTGCCAGGCACATAGTGGCTGTAGCCTGTAGGGATACACCTGTCCCTCCCTGAGGCCTGGGCTTCTCAGCAAATGGCCAGGCAGGCCTGTTGGGAAGCCTCCACCCCACTGCCCTATCCAGCTCCCCAAGCCCACTCTTCTTGCCCCTCCTCACCCCCAGAGAGTATTGCAAGGACCTGAATGCCTCAGACAACAACACCGAGTTCCTGAAAAACTTCATTGAGCTCATGGAGAAAGTGACTCCAGACTCCAAGCAGTGTGAGTGCCTGGTGGGGCAGCCGGGTCTGGGCAGTGCCCAGGCAGCATGGGGGCAGCCCAGAGGAACCCAGAGACCAGGCAGGTGTGGAAATATGCAAGCCCAAGCCTCGGGCAGGGCTTGGGCCAGGTCATGGGGAAGGCTACTATTGGAGCCTTGGGGGTAGGGGAAGAGTGGGCAGGGAGCCGCATGAAGATGCCCCCTCCACCCCTGCTGTCCCGTTCCAGGCAACAACTTCCTTCTGCACAACCTGATCTTGGACACAGGAATCACACAGCAGCTGGTGGAGCGTGTGTGGCGGGACCAGGATCTCAACACGTAGGCACCACCCAGCCTGTGGGGGGCAGGAGGCTGGGATGGGTCCAGAGGCCCTGGCCCTGCCCTGCCAAAGGCAGGCCTGTGACTGCACCTTCCTGTTGCCCCCAGGTACAGCCTTCTGGCCGTGTTTGCCGCCACCGACGGTGGCATCACTCGCATATTCCCCAACAAGTAAGTGACCTACCCCCCACCTGACACCCTGCCCCTGCCCAGGACCCTGTTTCTGTCCTGCTGCCCAGAGGCCTCTTTGCACTTGCTGAGACCACTGTCTTCCACAAACCACCCCTTCCACAAACCTCTGCCTGTCTTGGGTGACCAGGGCAGCTGAGGACTGGACAGAGAACCCTGAGCCCTTCAATGCCAGCTTCTACCGCCGCAGCCTGGATAACCACGGCTATGTCTTCAAGCCCCCACACCAGGATGGTGAGTGTCCTCCCAGGTGCCCAGTAGCAGGTGGGAAACTGAGGCTTCCCTGTCTACTCAGCCAGGACTAGGCTCTGCTCTCTGAGGCCCCTCTCAAACACAAGGCTGGCTGAGACTGAGGCAGATGAGAAGAGAGAGCTAGGCTGTGCCAAATGCTATGCTGGGTGCTGGGTGCTTAGGCTGAGGTCAGCCTTGGCTTGGGCTCCTGGGTCTGCAGGGCCCAGCATAGAGTGGTCAGTGTGGCCACCAGCCCCCACTCCTGACCACCCTGCCCCACCCCACCCCCAGCTCTGTTAAGGCCACTGGAGCTGGAGAATGACACAGTGGGCATCCTCGTCAGCACGGCTGTGGAGCTCAGCCTGGGTGGACGCACACTGAGGCCAGCAGGTGAACACCCATGGCAGAGGCGGGGAAAACGATAATGGGCAGGGTGCTGCCCAGGCAGGCAGGCGTTGATGGCCCCCTGCTCTGCTCCATAGTGGTAGGCGTTAAGCTGGACCTAGAGGCCTGGGCTGAGAAGTTCAAGGTGCTAGCCAGCAACCGTACCCATCAGGACCAGCCTCAGAAGGTACTTGGGGTAGGGGCAGTAAGCCCAGCAGTACCCATTCTGGTGTCGCCCTACCAATCCTCCCACTCAGATTGGCTCTGGTACCTATGGGGAGGCAGGGGCTGTTGCACAAAGCTTGGGGACCCAGATGTATGAAGGGTGATGGGAGGGAGAAAACTGGTAGGCACCTTACAATCCTTGCTCTCTGCCCAGCAGTGCGGCCCCAGCAGCCACTGTGAGATGGACTGTGAGGTTAACAATGAGGTACGTTTGTCCTGAACCCTAGCTCACCCCCCTCCCAGATTTCTTATTCTCAACTGCAACTCCTAGCTCATCTCTTGGCCTCTGGGTCTCAACATCCCACCCTGACTTCACAACTTTACCAGAACTAGGGGGAATGGTGCTCCCTCCACTCAACCACTGGACTGCCAGGGTCTGGGGAGGACGGTCTGGGCCCAAGCCCCTCCCTATCTTCTTCCTCCTTCCCCACCTCTCAGGACCTGCTCTGTATCCTCATTGATGACGGGGGATTCCTGGTGCTGTCAAACCAGAACCATCAGTGGGACCAGGTGAGGGTTGGGAAGAGGGTGGAAGGAGGAGGTCTGGATTTGAGCTTTCTTGGGGTGTGGCACTGCCAGCCCTGTGACTACTGCTCCCTCCCGGCATCCCCAGGTGGGCAGGTTCTTCAGTGAGGTGGATGCCAACCTGATGATGGCACTCTACAATAATTCCTTCTACACCCGCAAGGAGTCCTATGATTATCAAGCAGCCTGTGCCCCCCAGCCCCAGGGCAATCTGGGTGCTGCACCCCGGGGGGTCTTTGTGGTGAGCCCCAGCCATGCCTGCCCTGGAGATGGGGGGTGCTGGGAGACCTACCCACAGATGACACCCTCCCCCACCTCTAACAAGAGAGCTGGGGGTGACGCGGGTCCACGGGCAGCAGTGGTAGCCCATGCCCCTCTCTCCCGTGCAGCCCACGGTTGCAGACTTCCTTAACCTGGCCTGGTGGACCTCAGCTGCTGCCTGGTGAGTCCTAGAGGGGAGAGGGGGAAGAGAGGGTGCTCCTTGGCCAGGAGGGCTCAAGAGAAGCGGCGCAGGGCACTGGCTTCTGCTGACCACTCTCACTCAGTGACCCATACCCTACAGGTCCTTGTTCCAGCAGCTTCTCTATGGCCTCATCTCCCACAGCTGGTTCCAGGCAGGTAGGCAGGGCTTTGGAGGCCCCTCCTCAAACCCCCTTCCCCAATCTAAGCAGAGACCGACTTCAAGGGTAGTGTGGGGCTTTGGGCTGGGCCAGGCTGAGGCCTAGGACCCTGCCAGGAGGTATGGGTGGGGCTGAGGCACTCTGGGCCCTCGCAGACCCCGCGGAGGCCGAGAGCAACCCCGAGGCGCGCGAGAGCAGCTGCGTCATGAAACAGACCCAGTACTACTTCGGTTCAGTGAACGCCTCCTACAACGCCATTATCGACTGCGGAAACTGCTCCAGGTGGCCGGGGTGGGGGTGGGGTATGGACCAGAGGGGCAGGGTGGGGCTGAGGGCGGGCCTGGCGGGGCCTGCCAGGAGGACGCGGCCGGGGGCGGGGCCGAGGCTGCAGGGGGCGGGGAAGGGACGGAGGGGAGGGGCGAATCTCAACGCCCCGCCTCTCCACGCCGCCTCCAGGCTATTCCACGCGCAGAGACTGACCAACACCAACCTTCTCTTCGTGGTGGCGGAGAAGCCACTGTGCAGTCAGTGTGAGGCAGGCCGGCTGCTGCAGAAGGAGACACACTGTATCCTGCCCCGGCCGCTCCCCGCCACCCGCGCCCCCTCCCGCCCCGTGCGCCCCCTCCGTGCCGCTGCTGCCTCCTTGACTCCCCACCCATGCCCAGCGGACGGCCCGGAGCAGTGTGAACTGGTACAGAGACCGCGATACCGGAGAGGTCCGCACATCTGCTTCGACTACAACGCAACGGTGAGGAAGGGGGTGACGGATTTGACATCCCGCTCCCCTCCCCAGAGCTGGTGAGGCCCTGCGCCCACCCATGCCCCAGGCCTACCAGGCCGACCAGCTCCTTCTGTCTTCCTGCAGGAAGATACCTCAGACTGTGGCCGTGGAGCCTCCTTCCCGCCGTCGCTGGGCGTCCTGGTCTCCCTGCAGCTGCTGCTCCTCCTGGGCCTGCCTCCCCGGCCACAGCCTCAAGTCTACGCCTACGCCTCTCGCCGCCTCTGAGCGCTCCCCAGGCCTCCCTGCCTCTTCCCCGCTCTCCCGCCCCACACTCCCCGCCTTAGAGCCTCGCCCCCTCCCTCACTCAAAGACCTGGGTGTGCCAGGCCCCGTGAGTCTGCGCCTTGGAGTGGAGGGTCCCAAAGGAGGGCGCCACAGGTCTTTGGCCCCCAAGCCACGTCTCGCTGCTGAACTGTCAAAGTGTCCTCAGACCCCTCATTCCCACTGGACTTACCCACCGCCGAGGGCTGGGACAGGGAAGCCACAGTACTGGTGTCAAACCAGGCCTCCACTACCTGCCCTGACCGGAGGCTCCCTTTGTGTGGGAGACCTAGCCCCTGCCCCAGCTGGACTCCTCTGACCAGGCCCTTCTGCCCCACTCAGGACCAAATCTGGGTTTCCTGGGAATAATGGAGGAAGTTGAGATGGGCAGTTTGAGGCCTGTGCATCCCAGCTTCAATCCTGGCAGGAGAGAGGTCCTGGGGCAGCCCCCAGTGGGCTCCTGTCCCTCTCAGGCCTACAGCCACGTCCCCCACCCCAAGCCCTACAGGTGTCAGGGCAGTGACAGTGACACCTGCTCAGACACAACCATATACATAATTGGAGTCCTGAGGGCAGAAACTGGACTCACATTAGACATATCCCGGAGGACACATACACAAACACATGCACACACCATGGGGTGGGGTGGGGTGGGGTAGGGGTGGGGGCTCACAAAGCCTTACACAGGGCGAGGGGTTGGTGGGAGGGTTGGCACATGCACACTCCATCTCCTGCTCACCACCCACCTCTGATCTGACCTGCAGCCCAGCTGGTCCTCTGTCTCTAAAGCTGAATGTCAAACAGTGCCAAATGCTGGGGCAGGGGATAAAAACCCCTGTCTCACCCTAGCCACCAGTGTCCCCTAAATGCCCTTCACCCCGCCAGGTGCTCATTGTAACCATTTCTCACTAGTGTCAGGCCCCCAGTGGGATCAAATGTTACTGCCTGCACCCCTCGGCAGAGGAACCCTCACCACACATTGCCCTTTGCCTTAGCGGGGGTGACTTAATCACTCCTGGCTGGACCATCCCATCCTCAATCTGGCCCTTACACACACAGGCCTATGCCACTCCCCATCTCCTTCCCACTTAGACACTCCCTGTCCCCAGGAGGCCAAACTGCTCCTCCCCGCTGAACACACACTTGCACACATACACACATATACACACTCTGTGCACACACACAGGCTGGGCCCAGGCATATCTCTTCACACCATTCATTGTGGTCATTTCCCTCAAAGGCATCCCAGCCTGGGGGCAAGTAGAGGACTGAGGGCAGGGGGATGTGGCCGTGGGGCTCAGATGGACTGGGAGGAGGGGGGAGGGTGATGCATTAATTAATGACTCCGTTAATTAATGTCATGTTGCTTGTCGCTTTCTCAGTGTGTGTATATGGTCCATGCCCGCTGCTGGTGCCAGGGTGGCCGCCCATGTTGTACACCCAGCCTAGATGCCAGCCATGTCTTGCGGGGGCGTGTGTATAACTGTAGTGTAGTCAGGTGCTCAATGGAGAATATAAAAATAAAGAATCAAACATATACAGAAAAATATATATTTTAAGTTTAAAAAACAGGCAAAATCCCCATCAGGTAGTTGTCCAACCCCCAGCTGGGTCTTATCCTTCTCATCACCCACCCGACCTGGCTGCCCCCTCACCTCGGGCTCGGGGGATCTGTGGGGGACTGGGGGGCCATTTCCTTTTCTCTGCCCTTTTTTTTGGTTGTTCTATTTTGTACAGACAAGTCAGAAAAACAACAGTGACAAAAAACTCAAGAAACTTTGTAAAATATCGTGTGTGTGATTCCTTGTAAAATATTTTCAAATGGTTTATTACAGAAGATCAGTTATTAAATAATGTTCATATTTTCACTTCAAATGGTTCCCATCCACTCTGTCTACCCAGGGGTGAGGATTGGGTAGCCTGAAGACAGGTGGCCATGATCTCAGAGTCCCACCTACCACTCTGCTGGGAATGAAGGCCATAGCGATCTAGGTTCCTGGTGGGTGTAGGGCCTGACACTTCCCAGGCCTCCTAAGTGCCAGATCTTTGACATCCTTTGTCTCTTATAATTGTTTCAAAAGCCTCTAGGAGAAACTATCCTTAAAGAAAGAGGTCTCCCAGAGGCTCAAGGCCAGGAGGATGGAGGAAAGAAGACAGAGATGAGAGGCAGGTTTAGGCAGGTGTGCAGCCACAAGGTCAGACCAACCAGGCCTAGCAGGCAGGTCCTCCAGCTGGGGTGAAGAGTGAGTACCTGGCCCAAGTCTAGGACCTGGTGCTTGAGGGCCCACTGCTGTTGTCCAGAGCAGGCCAGGGTCTGGCCCACCCACAAGCACAACCACTGCTCCTTCCCAGCCCAGGGGAAGCTGGAAGCCCCATGCTCTCTGTGGCCGCTGCTGCTCACACTGGAACCCAAAGCTGAGCTCAGTTTACAAGAATCCCCTCAGGCCTCCTTCTGGCCTGCCTTATGCCCATGTTCATTTTAATTCCAACTCTTAATAGTTCAAGTGACCTTCAAGTTCTTTTCAAGGGGGGAAAGACTCATAGTCACCAGTGCAGAGATTTCCCAGTGCTGCTGACACTCGCTCTCTTACAGTACACACTTGGCACTCACCCAGCGGCCAAGTCCTCACCACAACCTTAGAGTTGGGTACTAGTTTATCCCCACACTACAGATGAGTAAACTGAAACTTTGGAAAAATCCTTTTACTACAGATGAGCAAACTGAGACTTACAGAGGAGAAATCCTTTCTCCCCAGCTGAGAAGGGCAAGAAATCAGCCAAGGTTTCAGAGAGGAGATGGCCTGTGGCTGGGGGCCCTTAGATGCTAAATAAATGAAGGAGGGCATTCCAGGCCTTAGCGAGGACATCTTTCTTTCCTCACTCCTCTGCAGGGGTTGGCCACAGAGCAATGCCTTACTAGCAACCTGAGACAGCTCCCATGCCTGACAACAGTGACAGAGGTTGTAGGGTAGAGTTGCCAAATAAAATACAGAACATCCAGTGTCAAATTTGAGTTTCAGATAAATAACAAGTATTTTTTATTATGTTTCCAATATTGCACGACATATAACTAAAAAAATTTTGCTTACACTAAAAAATTATTTGTTGTTTATCTGAAATTCAAATTTGACTGAGCACCCCATATTTTAATTTGCTAAATCTGGCAACCCTACCCTGGGTGGCATCCAGTGGAATCCAGACCCCAGACAAAGATAAAGGGTGTCAACACCCTTTGTAACCTGGAAGGCTATGCACACATCGGCAGTTGTACTGAGATTAGTGGCTGAAAGGAAGGGATTCTGCATTTATAAACGTATTTTGTCACAGAATTATTTTAATTATATACATATTTTTAAAAAGCAACCCAATATACAAAAAAAAAAAAAATCAGTTTGCACAGGACACAACCTGCTGGGAGCCACTGTTGCAGTGAAGTAGGGGTCCAGGGCCAGCCTGGCCCAAGTGTTGGGGGAGATCTCTCTTCTTTGGGGCCAGCAAGGGAAGGAGAGTCACTGAGAACAGCCCAGCCTTGCTCCTTTAGGGACAGGAGACCTGAGTTCGAGTCGCGACTCCACCTCACTTGTAACAACGGCAGCCTGAGCACCCAGGTGGACTGGCATTTTACACCCAGTCCCCTTGGACCCTCACGGTAGGTCTTGTCATTTCCATGACATTGAGTTTCAACGAAGTTCAGGAACTTGGCCAATTTCACACAGCCGCCCAATGGCAGAACAAGAATTCCAACCTGGGTCAGGCCCACACCCCGCCCACACAACCGGGGTCAGCAGACACCAGATCGCGGAAGTTCCGGGAGTTCACGCACACCAAGACCATTCAACATTCTTACCCACACACTTGCTCACAAGGACACACCCACTCGGATATACAAACACAAACAGAGCCACAGTTACCGCGGAATTCAGCAAGTATTCGGCCTGCAGTTCTGCTGCCACCGGTACCCGCCGCTTTCCCGAAGTCAGCGATGCTTGTTCACCGTCCTCCCACCTCCTAGCGGGACCGTTTCAGAGAACTACAACTCCCAAGCAGAGCCTCTTCTCATCACCAACGGGAACGGCCCGTGCGCACAGCTTTCTGGGACTTATAGTTCTATCCAGAACGCTGATTGCCGCTTGTCCTCCGGCTTCCGCGGAAGACTCCGTGTCCCAGCATGCTGCAGAGCCGGAAGAACAACACTCGGAAGGCATCCCGCCGCCGCCTGGGGCGCGCAGGCGCAGCACAGCTGTTTGTCGGCGCCAGAGAAGGGAGGAGGTACGGTCGTGGCCAAGACCGGGGCAGCCGGAGCCGACCAGACCTGACTCGAGCCCAGAGTTAGGCTCCAGTCCCGCGCGGACCGTAGGGCCCCAGAGTGGATGGAGTAGGCCGAACCCTGAGATCAACCCCAGCTTGTTCGGCCTGGCGTGGGGCCGACAGAGCGGGCAGGCGTGCCGAAGCCTCCCAGGGCCTTTCCTTCAGGTCCCCGGCGAGGGGCCTAAGCCCCGGCCCCGCGACCAGGCCCGGTTTGGCCCTTTGGGACCAGAGCCGATCCGACCGGAAGTGGAGCCTTCACCGAGGCCATAGGCCAGTGACTAGGCCAGACCCGGGCCTCCCGTCGGGGCTGGACGGGGACGAGGCCCCGGGGAGGCCCCTAGCCCGCTAGACCTTTCCCTCAGGCTGACGCCCGCCAGGAAGATGCAGCGCGCCCTACCGGGCGCCCGCCAGCACTTGGGGGCCATCGTGGCCAGCGCCAGCGTGGTGGTGAAGGCCCTGTGCGCGGCGGTACTATTCCTCTACCTGCTGTCCTTCGCCGTGGACACGGGCTGCCTGGCGGTCACCCCAGGCTACCTCTTTCCTCCCAACTTCTGGATCTGGACCCTGGCTACCCATGGGCTAATGGAACAGCATGTGTGGGATGTGGCCATCAGCCTGGCCACAGTGGTGGTGGCTGGACGTTTGCTGGAGCCCCTCTGGGGGGCCTTGGAGCTGCTCATCTTTTTCTCAGTGGTGAACGTGTCTGTGGGGCTGCTGGGGGCATTCGCCTACCTCCTCACCTACATGGCTTCTTTCAACTTGGTCTACCTTTTCACTATCCGCATCCATGGCGCCCTGGGCTTCCTAGGTGGTGTCCTGGTGGCACTCAAGCAAACCATGGGGGACTGTGTGGTCCTGCGAGTGCCCCAGGTGCGCGTCAGCGTGGTGCCCATGCTGCTGTTGGGGCTGCTGCTACTGCTGCGGCTGGCCACGCTCCTCCAGAGCCCAGCTCTAGCCTCCTATGGCTTTGGGCTGCTCTCCAGCTGGGTGTATCTTCGCTTCTACCAGCGCCATAGCCGAGGCCGAGGGGACATGGCCGACCACTTTGCTTTCGCCACCTTCTTCCCTGAGATCCTGCAGCCTGTGGTGGGGCTGTTGGCGAACTTGGTACATGGCCTCCTGGTGAAGGTAAAGATATGCCAGAAGACAGTGAAGCGCTATGATGTGGGTGCCCCATCCTCCATCACCATCAGCCTCCCAGGCACAGATCCTCAAGACGCAGAGCGGAGAAGGTACTGTGGAATCTTCTGAAACCTTGTTGAGCTAGGAGAGTATTTCTTGATGGAGTCACGTCCCATTTGTTGAGGTGCTTGTTGTATGGAGGCGGGCAGCCTAGGGTCAGGCATTGGGGCAGATTCAGACAGAGGTAAAATCCAGTTTGTGGCCTTGAGGAACTCAGCATTTTTTATTTAGGTAGCTGGGCTCCAGTAGGTGTTTTCCAACATTAGGGGGTGAAACGTGCTTTTCTCACCAATCAGGCCACTTAACAAGTTTCAAGAAATGCCTAGTTTCTTTTGGTGCTGTATGAGGGCTAATGGAAAAACCGGGTACACATAACCTTGGCCATGTCTCAGAATCTCAGAATCCTGGATACTGGGCTTGTGGAAGCCAGAAACAGCTTGCTGGTTCTTTTTCCCCTGAGAGGGAGAGACAGAAAAGGCGATCTGGGATGCTTAAGAAGCAGTCTTAGGCCACCGCAATTTCCAGATGCTGAACCATGTCCTCTTCCTGGGCCTTAATTCAGGTGCTGTGCTTCTCTGCCACTTATTGAGAGGGAAGCTTGGGGTCTTACTAGACTTAACCCCGCCCCTCCGGCAGGAATGTGTCACCAAACCCAGGGGACATGCCACATGACCCAAGGGAGACTGCTGACCACACCAGCGAATGGAGACGACCTTATCATTATCTGTAAACCAAGCCATCTGCACCATCAGGAGTCCTGGCTGAATTATTCACTGGACACACCTTGGCCAGGGCAGGATAGATCTTTTTTAATCCAGCTCTTACTTTCCTCATGCCCCCCAGGTCTGTGGACTCACCAACGTAGCCTTTACAGCTCCGTTTCCAACATTATTCTTGAGGTTTTTTGAGGTAGTTACTTGACTGGTGAAATCGGGAGCAAGCTCTGTTCCTACTTCCTTCATTTGCCAAAGGCTCTTGCTTGTGTTAATCTGTGAAATGGGTTCTTGACGGGCAGCTTTATGAATTCAGCTGAGTTATGCCTGTGCTTACTCTCCATTAGAGCTGTGGAGTTGAGTGTAGGACACATGCTTTTCTTAAAGGAGTTTCCAGCTGGGAAAGGGCCACAGATTACTATGGTCCAAGGTGGCAGGTGTCTAAAAGTACACACAGCATGCTTCAGGCCATAATTCTGGGCTCTACAGTTTGTATCTCTATGGTTAAAGAGTCCTAAAGACGGAGGTCTGTCTTAACCTTAGCTGGTGGAGGAGATGGGGCCAGGACGTCTGGGACTGGTAGGAACTGAGCTGCTTTCAGAGTTATTCAGGTGGAGCCAGGCCACAGTGGTGGCCTTCCTCCAGTGAGAAGTTTTGCATTGTTAGAATTGGCTGAACATTCAAAAACATTTCTGCCCAGGGCCAAGAAAATGGATAGGTGGAGGGAGGATGGTGTGGGGGTGAGGGGGTATCAGGAGGTGGGTTCTTGGCATAGTCTTGTGGTTGTTAGCTTACTTGGGGGTGGGGGTTACTCCCCCAAACAGTTTGACATCTGGCTGCATGCCACTTCCAAACCCAAAGGGCTGCTAGTAGTGGGAGGCAGGGTTTCCTATTTTTGATCCTTGTGAGGAAGTGATTAGCATGCCACTGCCTCTCTGCCTTGGCAGGCTTTAGATAGGATTAACAAGGGAATCTCCAGGATGGGAGCCTGGAGAGCAGCAGGGAAGGACTGTCCCGTCTATGCCAACTTGCCATGTGCCAGGCTGGAGGATAGGGTGGAAGTGTAACAGGGTTTTCTGTGCCTGTGTCCTTGTTGCCTCTCCTGTCACGTTCCCTGGCGTGGTGGAGACTTTAGTTCTCTGCTGAACTTGGAAGGCTATATGGGCTACCCCCCAGACTGGTGGCACGGAGAGGTTGAGACATAAGGGGTCCACAGTGGCCATTATTGAAAGTGTTACTGGCAGCATGGGCATTCCACCTGTTGGTGGGCCAGGGTCCCAAGTGCATGTATATACCTGCTTCTAGTGCACTTTCCCACCTACCCCCAGAGTAGGGTGTCCAAGGATCTGCCTCCAAGGATATTGCCAACCAGTAGTTTCTAGCCTGCACCCCAACCACATGGCCTGTTTCTCCTTCCTCTCTTCCTGCAAGCGTTCAGTGTGTCCCTGCTGTAACACATGGCCTGGTGGCCTTGGAGATTCTTCTAGGAAGGAGAATATTAGAGTCAGTTAGGAGGGGTGGGCTGACCCAAGGTCGCCCTGCTTCCCACACTGAGAGCCAAGGCAGGTGCCTGAGTTCCAGCCTTCCCTACACAGCCTTGCCAGGAGGCTCAAGGCATCCCTAATAAGAAGAGGGGAAGTAATAACCCTCTCCTTGGATGTGATTTCAGTGCCCAGGCAGAAACTCACTTGCCCTTCCACCTGTCTGCACTTGGATACCAGCTCTGCTCACCTTTAAGCCTCAGAACCATTCCTGGGGCTGGCCTAGTGGGCAGTCTAGCAGACACCCAGCCAGCCTTCTCAGCCTGAAGGTGCTCCAGCTATGGAGGGAAGGTTCTATAGCCTTTGGTCCTTATTCTGATGGCCGAGTAGGCCCTAATCCAATCCCCGGGGAGCCCTGGGCCCTGCGTGGAGAAAGGGAACACATAGAAGTATGAGGGTAAGGGGAATCAGCTTCATGGGGCAACAATGCAGGGCATGAGCCAAGTCCAAGCCTAGAGTGACCTGTCATCTTTCCTCTGGCCCTAGGCAACTGGCCCTGAAGGCCCTCAATGAGCGGCTGAAGAGAGTAGAGGACCAGTCCATCTGGCCAAGCATGGACGACGATGAAGAGGAGGCTGGGGCCAAGGTGGACAGCCCCCTGCCCTCAGACAAGGCCCCCACACTCCCAGGGAAGGGGGCTGCCCCAGAATCCAGCCTGATCACCTTCGAGGCTGCTCCTCCAAAGCTGTAACTCCAAACCACCTTGAGTGTAGCACCTCCTCTCCCAAGCCCCCCTTGACATCCTCTCAGCTACTCCAGGGCACTGACTGCTCTGAGGAGAGGGAAGAAGGCATGCTAGGGGTTTCCACAGCCTTCTGCTATTTCTCGCCAACACTACCCAGGACTCTTGCTACCTGGTTCCAAGTCCAGACAACCACTATGCCAGGCATGAGGCCTCTGAGGCATCTGCCAGCCCAGGCCACCTGAGGTAAGACTGTATCTCAGCAGGCAGCCCCAAGCAAGTGGCTGCAGGGACACTGGTGCCACAGCTCCTGGGCCAGCCCTTATGCCTGAAATTGGTTGCCGAGAGCCCTGAGCCAAGGCAAGGGATTTGCCAAAAACATTCTGGGGGTCCAGCCAGTGCAGGGCTGCGCATCCCCCCCCACCCCCAGAAAGACTATGCTCATATCAAGATTCCTGAGTCCCTCTGCTGTGGCCATGGCTGCTTCTGAGCCAGAATAGCCACAGCTTCCAGGTATTTTCTACAGGACCACTTGAGTGGGCAGCCAAGCCCAGCCTCGCAGTATCAATAAAGCAGTTCTTTGAGGTACGGCTCCTGGGCTTTGTCAGACCACCTTGTGCAGCCCCCTCATCATGTTCAACTACAAAGTTAGGGACTTTACTCTAGGTTCAAAGACTCAGTCCCCATGGCAACTCCAGCTGGATAAGAAGCCCATTGCCCCCAGTCTTCCCTGCCCACCCTCCCACCCCCCGACCACATGCCCACTGTCAAGCAGCCTTCCCAGAGCTATCACCTCAGATCCTCACTTGTTTTCTCCCTCCAGTCCCCCAGTCAGGGAGGCCGTGCCCGGAAGATGTAACATTTGAAGGCCTCTGTCTCATAAGGAGTTGTTCTTATCCATGGCTCACCTTCAAGACAGTGCTCAGTGCTTGACACCTATGCAGACAACCCATCCCTGGTTCCCATCCTGTCATTCTCCAGATATAACCACCACAGACTAAGGTGGTGAGGCTCCAGCACAGTGAGCACCTGGGAGACTGAAAGGACACACAGCTGTACCATTCACAGCCCCTAGGGCCTGCCGAGGACGCACAGCAGCCAAATCCTGAGGGCTTGTGTGTTGGGAGAACTTCAGCCTCTCAGTGAGCAGCCAAGGAGAGGGGTCCCCATCTTGCCCAGCTGCCTGTTTCTTCATGCTGATCGCATTAGCAAGAACTATTCTCAACTCTGGGGTATTCTTGCCATCCAGTATTTTCAGTCACTTTTTTATTTTTTTCTTGTCCGTAATTTCTGGACATACCAGTACAAGTATGAGTTCAGTTGCTGGGGAGGCAGTCTTGCAACCCCAACTGCATCCAGTCACATGATCCATAGGCTTCTCTGGGATGATAGAGAAGGAAAGGGGAGGCACTCCAGTGTGAGGAGCAAGCAAAGATGTCACACACAGGGCCCCATCCCTGACTGCCCCAGTGCCTGAGGGCTACTTGTGACCTAGTCAGCTGAGAGAGTCCAGAAGGTCCCTGCCCCAGCTCCTACACTGAGGGGCAAATCCAGGCTTCCCCAAGGCTGGGAAGAGCTCACGGCTGGATCCTTTTGCGGTACAGGTAGGCGTTGCTCACCTGGTTCATGATGACCAAGCTGGTAATGACAGGGCATAGCACGGCCAGGTACCAGACCCCACCGGTGACTGTGGCAGTGAACCAGAGTGAGCACATGCCCAACAAGAGGCTGGCACTACCCAGAAGGTAGCCCACGAGCCCAGAAGTGGCATGGTACAGCTTGAGCTTTGCCAGGGGCCATCTGGGCAGCAGTTTGGGGTAGAGCAGCCCCACCCCGCCTAAGCACTGCAGCCCAGCCCACAGCACAGCTAGCAGCCCTGCTCGCCCATGCCATGTGGCCAGGTGGGCTTTGCCAAGCTGTTCCTTGTGGAGGATAACAAGGCCCAGGCCCAGCAGTGCACACAGCAGGGCCACCAACTGCAGTACCCAGTGGCAGCGTGCTCGGCCCTTCCGAGAGAGGGAGCGCAGCAGCGAACTCTCAGGAGAGAACACCAGCAGTGCCTCGGTCATCAGGAAAGAGAACTGGGGAGACAGGGACAGGAAACTAAATAAGGGCATTGCCCAGAAAAGGGCTTAAGATAACCTAAGCTGCCAGACAATCTGAGAAGATTCCCCTTCATTTTCTCTCCACTGACAAGGGTATCTATTTGGTGGGGCAAGATTAGAGAACTCCATCTAGGACCCTGAGTAACCAGCGAGAGGCACCTCTCCACACTTCTTCCTAGGTGCTATTCTGAAATGTCATCTCTGCTACATTACCCAGCAAACACAAAGTTTGAGAAGTTATAAATGATTATTCACAAGCTTTGTTTCCCTGACATGGGACTGAATACAATTTCCTGGCAAGAGCTGATCACGTGGGTGCACAGTTTCAGGGAAAATTAGATACATCACTATAAATTAAGGTAAAAGGGACACAGGTACACCCAAATGCATTTTCTAAGCTTCCTGCCTATATGTGGGTGAAGCCTCATTTTGTGCTTAGACAAACCCCACCCATTTGCCCTGGATCTTGAATACTCTGGTTCAAGTCTGGAATATATGCCATGGGCAGGAGTTGGAGCATGCAACTCCTCCAATCCATCCCGTCTCTCCAAATAGATATCAAGTGTCCATAAGGATTCAGAGGCTGCCAGGGCCACCACCCATACTTATGCTCCCTCCACCCCTAAGAGCTGGCCAGGCCCACTACTTACGGCCAGAGACATAAGCACAGGGTGCCAGGAGAACAGACCTAGAATGAGAAGAGGAGGCCTTGTGAGGCTGAGGCAAGGAGAACCCAGCCACACCAGTCCCTAAAGGCTGAAGAAAATGGGCAGCCCATTGTCCAAGGAAATGCTGGCAAAATGTGAGCCCCCTCTTGCTGCAACAAGCTGATCCCAAACCTGTCCTCTTCCTGGTCCCTCCCTAGATCAGAGGCCATGCTTTGCCACTCCTCCAGTAGTCCTTGTCCCTTCCCCTAACACTTTGCAAGAGGCAACCAAGTGCAGACCAAGACAAGGAAGGAGAAGCCAGGTACTCCGTAGAGACCTGGCCAAGCTGGCAGAGCCCCCACAACCATCTACTCCACCTTATCTCTCCAGCATAGCATGTCCCTCAGCCAGCCAGGCCTGTTTCCAAGACTCAGGCCCAAAGCTTCCTATTGCCCCTGCTTCCCAAGAAAAGTGGCACTTTCCTTCCCAGATGTCAGCTATGAATTCTACTTACTGGAGCCAGGCCTGGCAAGCACAGCCACGAAGATGGTGAAGCCCAGGGCCACAAGGTGGGCAGCAGCCCCAGAGGCAGTGCGCAGAGCTCGGTAGATGTGCGACTCGGTCTCCACAGAAAGGGCCATGGTCAACCAAGCCGGTGGCTGTAGCCTGAAAGCATAACAGAGTGGGCAAGGGTCTCAGGTGCCCACTGTCCCCTCCTCTCACTGGAACAAGGGTTGCAGGACAGGAATGCCACCCTCTTCCAAGAAGTTAAGGTAGGAAGGAACAGTACCAAGACAGGCACCAGGAATGCTCGAAGACCGGCGTCCTGTCAGCGTGTCCCCGCATCTGAACTGACACTGATCACTGGCCCACCTTCCAGGTAGGATGCACAAGACCATGTAATAGACTACAAATCCCAGCGTGCACCACGCCGTCGCCGGGCGGGAGAGCCAGCAGGAAGAGCGTGAAGTACTATGGGAATTGTAGTTCCCAACTGTGGCCGTATGACACCGTGAATCCCTTCGCGCACAGCCTCCCCACATGCCGCTGGCATGCTGCCCCTATACGATAGGGATTCGCGTGTCTCACCCGCAGCGCCAACCCGACGCAGTGGTTTCCTCCCGAGAAAACGGGATACTCAGGGCTTTGTTGCGCGCGCCACTGCTGCGTCGCGGAGCCGCTTCCCTTCCGGGTGCGACGTCTCCCCACCCGGACATCCTGGGACGAGCCCCCCCCCCCCCCCCCGCCACACCGCCGAGTCGCGCTGCGCAGGCGCTGTTGAGCATACGGCTTCACGAGTGTGAGAGTGCGCATGCGTGAGTGACCCGGCGGCCCAGACTTCTGGGCTGTTTCGGACAGGTGTTCCCAGGGGTCGGAGCGCCTGAAGCTACAGACCTGGGCCCCGCTAGCGCCATGGGCAGCGGCTGTCGCATCGAATGCATATTCTTCAGCGAGTTCCATCCCACGCTGGGACCCAAGATCACCTATCAGGTGCCATCTGGGCTCGCGGGACTGGGAAGGCTGGGAGAGGGTCGCTCTCGGGAGCTCAGTCGGCTGCCTGGAGGCGGTGGATCCCCTTGCTGCACGCGGGCACGCCACTCCTTCATTCACGGAGAATCGTGAACCAAGAAGATAGTCAGAACCAGGTCCCCGGCTCCCGGTGTGCCGGGGCAAACAACCATCACATGGCAGTGACTGTGGGAAATGAGGCTGTAGGGGAGAGGTGGGGATGGGTGGTCCACTAGTATCCCTGGACGCATAGGAATTTAGGTGAGAGTGTGTGCCAGGTAGAGGGAACAGCATATGCAAAAGCCAGGAGGCAGGTGAAAAGAGCATGTGTTTGGAAACACAAAGTAGCAGTAGCCTGGGTAGATGGGACAGAGGAGAAACGCCGGAGAAGAGGGCTTAGGCCTTGGGGGTCACCCTGTGTATTCTGCGTAGTCTCAAGGACCACTAAGGGACCTCTTGCCACTCCCCTCCCCAGGTCCCTGAGGACTTCATCTCCCGGGAGCTGTTTGACACAGTCCAGGTGTACATCATTACCAAACCAGAGCTGCAGAACAAGCTCATCACTGTGTGAGACTCTAGCTGGGGGGTGGGGGGGCCCCAGGAGGAGTGGACAGGCTTGGGGACAAGAAGAACCTGACTCTGTTCCCACCTCTTTTCCCCCATCCAGCACAGCTATGGAGAAAAAACTGATCGGCTGCCCTGTGTGCATCGAGCACAAGAAGTACAGCCGCAACGCCCTGCTCTTCAACTTAGGCTTCGTGTGTGATGCCCAGGCCAAGACGTGTGCCCTTGAGCCCATCGTCAAAAAGCTGGCTGGCTACCTGACCACACTGGAGGTCGGCAACACGATGGGCTTGGGGGAAGTGTTCTCATGTCCCAAAGTCCTCCAGACCTGCGAACCTACCAGAGCAAAATGCCAGCCAGGGGTACTGAGGTGTGCCCACCATGCTTTCCATCCTCTATCCAGCTAGAGAGCAGCTTTGTGTCCACGGAGGAGAGCAAGCAGAAGTTGGTGCCCATCATGACCATCTTGCTGGAGGAGCTAAACGCCTCAGGCCGGTGCACTCTGCCCATCGGTATGGCCCAGCCTCTGCAAGGACAGCAGAGGGGTAGAGGAGGGATGGGAAAGTGGCAGGGGAAGATGAGCCCAGCCAAGGACAAGACTCATGAACAGATTTCTGGCCAGGAAATAGCCATGAGCTGGGCTGATGATGTCCAGGATCCAGTGCATGATGGGGCTGGGATGGGGAGGCGAGCAGAGCTCTCCAACTCTGCTCCTTAGCCATATTTCTTCCCTTCTCTGGACCTCAGTCTCTTTCTGAATAAAAGGGGAAGATTGACCCTACCACCTGCCTGCCTGAAGGGTGCTGGGAGCGCTGGATGGTAATTGAGGGCCTCTTGGAAGAGATGGCACTGAGGATATGGGTGGGGCTCCCTGCAGATGAGTCCAACACCATCCACTTGAAAGTGATTGAGCAGCGGCCCGACCCTCCTGTGGCCCGGGAGTATGATGTGCCTGTCTTTACCAAGGACAAGGAGGATTTCTTCAACTCACAGTGGGACCTCACCACACAACAGGTATGCCAGCCCGCCTGGGTATCATCACTTGGGGCTGGCTACAGCCCTGGCATCATCCCACCCCTACTGACCCTGCCCTGCCCTGCCCAGATCCTGCCCTACATTGATGGATTCCGCCATGTCCAGAAGATCTCGGCTGAGGCAGATGTGGAGCTCAACCTGGTGCGCATTGCCATCCAGAACCTGCTGTGAGTGGGGCAACAGTCACGTCCAGAATAGGGTTGCCAGCCAGGGAAGAGCCCAGGAGCCCTGAGTGTGGGGGCTGGGAAAGCAATGGCTATCAGAAGCTGAGAACAACTGTGTCCCTCAGGTACTATGGCGTTGTGACACTGGTCTCCATCCTCCAGGTGGGTGAGTCTGGGGTCTGGTTAAGTGGAGAGTGGATCATGTGGCTGGGCCAGACTGGGGTTGTATCAGACTTCCAAGCCCCTCACTCTTACCACTGTGCCTCCTGCTACCCTCCAGTACTCCAATGTGTACTGCCCGACACCCAAGGTCCAAGACTTGGTAGATGACAAGTCCCTGCAGGAGGCGTGTCTGTCATACGTGACCAAGCAAGGTAGTGGTGGGGTCTGGGGGAGGCCATCTCAGGGAGGGCAGGGCCACCTGGAAAGCTGACCCCTGGTGCCTACAGGGCACAAGAGGGCCAGTCTCCGAGATGTGTTCCAGCTGTACTGCAGCCTGAGCCCCGGCACTACTGTGAGAGACCTCATTGGCCGCCACCCCCAGCAGCTGCAGCGTGTTGATGAACGGTCAGAGGGGGATCCCCTGGGGCATGACGGGTTTGCCTGAGGGCAGGTACACTCTCTATGTCTCCCCAGAGCCCTGGGTCAGAGAGGAAGCCCAAGATTCTCAGTGAGCAGAATCATGTGGCACTGCTAGTCCAGACAGGCTTCCTGGAGGTGACAGGTTTGGAGGCCAGTCTGGTCACTGAGACAAAATTGCAAGGGAGACTGCAGGAAAGGGTTGGCCTGGCTGGAAGGAGACCTGGCCAGGGCATCACCCCTCTCTCCCTTGACTGCCACCTCAGGAAGCTGATCCAGTTTGGGCTTATGAAGAACCTCATCCGGCGACTACAGAAGTATCCTGTGCGGGTGTCTCGGGAGGAGCGGAGCCACCCTGCCCGGCTTTACACAGGCTGCCACAGCTACGATGAGATCTGCTGCAAGACAGGTAGAGGCAGACAGGACAGCAGAGGTAGGTCAGGGCAGGGTGGCCAAACCAAGGTTACTGACCTCACCTCCGCCACCCCACCCAGGCATGAGCTACCATGAGCTGGATGAACGGCTGGAAAACGACCCGAACATCATCATCTGCTGGAAGTGAAGCTGGTTGGGGCTGGACCCGGCACACAGCTGTGGCTTCTCTCTCCTGCTAAGCTCTGCCTGGTGCGTGAGGGCTAGACCAGCAGACTAGTCCATATTGTCTCAAGGTTGACCCTCACCTCTGTAAATAAAGTCATCCATTTCAACCTACCTTTATCGAGTACCGCCTCTGAGCCAGCCACGGAGAACCATCAATGAATGAGATAGGTAGCCATGGTCCTGGCGCCTTGGAGCGCCATCTGGTGGGAAAGACTGACAATGGACAAGTAAATGTGCCTGCTAACTATAAACTGAAACAAACACCCAGAAAGAAACAATGAGGAAGCTGTGATGAAAAGTGAGTTGGAATGGGAGCTGGAGGTGCTCTGGATTAGATGGGTAAGGAAGGCCTCGCTAAGGTAACTTGAACTGAGCGCTGAAGGAGGAAGAGTATTCCAAACAAAGGAAATAGGTGCAGAAGCCTTGAAGCAAAAAACCGCTTTGGGATGTATGAGGAACCCAAGGGAGGCCCGTGGGTCTGGAACATAGGAGGCAAGGGGGAGAGAGGCAAGAAATGAACTCCTGAGGTAGGAGAGAGGGCAAGAGTCTGATGCTGCAGAGCTGCTGTTCACCTGCTTTGTACATAGTTTTTGAAGGCCAGAGGCAGCCATGGAGTCACCCTCATACTAGGGAGTGATATCTAATGCACATCTTTTAAAAACTCCTGGCTGTTTAGGAGGGTCAGAGAGAAAATGGGTCCAGTAAAAAGGCCACAGCAGTTAGCTCATGAGAGGTGATAGCAGCCTGAATTAAGAGGGAGAGTTGTGGGCCCTGTGCAGTATTTCGCGGGTAGAGCCAAGAGGTGGAGCTGGGCGCGAGAAACAGTGGAGCGAGGAAGCCACGGAGAGGAGCATCTGTTTGGGCCGAGCCGGAACAACTGCAGGAAGAGCTAGTCGGGGGCGGGATGACCCCATCCCTCTGCGGGACGATGTGACGTGCGTCCCAAGAAAGAGACTAGGCCACAGGCGTCTGGGACTCGGGAAGACCTTTGAGCCGCAGACAGTTGTGAGTTGTGAGGGAGAAAACTCCAGGAGTCCAAAAAGGGTTGCTACCCGCAGCCTGGCAGGAGCGGCAGACTGGGGCTGGCCCAGCCCCGCGCTCGCCGCGGGTGGGGGCGGGCCCAGGGCGTACTGCGCAGGCGCCCGCCGAGCTAACCGTTTCCATGGCGGCGAGGACCCACGCGCCCCAACCGCTCCTCAACCGTCGGGTCTCAGTCTTCGGCCCCGCAGGAGACGGTCGTGCCCGAGCGTGTCAACACCCTCACCGCAGCGCCGGCTGCTGCCCGGGGTCAGCCGAACCCCGCCTTCCCCCTCTCTGTCCTGGGCCTCGACATGGGCGACCTGGAGCTGCTGCTGCCCGGGGAGGCTGACGTGCTGGTTCGGGGACTGCGCAGCTTCCCGCTGCGCGAGATGGGCTCCGGAGGGTGAGGCAGCTGAGTCAGGGGTCTGGTGGAGTCATGGAGTCAGAGTCCTTGAGGTGGGCCTGACATTGGAGGGAGGGGTTGCCCAGTATGGAGGGGCCTCCAGGTGGGGAGTCAGAGCTCTCAGAGATAGGCGTATGTGGTCCTGAGCCCCCTCTGGCCGCTCAGGATCAGGTTAGGTTCAGTAGGACCCAGCTCCCCCTCCCGCTCCTACTGCACACATGTGCACCCAGATGCACACACACACACACCCCCTCTGGAGCAGGTGGAACCAGCAGCATGAGAACCTGGAGAAGCTGAACATGCAGGCCATTCTTGATGCCACGGCCAGCCAGGGCGAGCCGATCCAGGAGCTGCTGGTCACCCATGGGAAGGTACGCTGGGGTGACAGGCAGGATTTCTGCCTTCCCACACCACCCCCAGCCCCCACCCCACCACTCTACTCCTCAGGAGCACCTGGATGTGGGACATAGGTTGATTAGGGAGATAGTTGTGGATCCTAGAACAACCTAGGCTGCAGGGGGAGAGCCCAAGTTCTAAAGCCATTCTTGAATAGACTGTAAGGCCAGAGGGGCTCCACTGACGTGGGGGTAGGACTTTGGCATGAAAAAAGGCAGCTTTCCCAACACAAGAGAGAGGGAGTTAGAAATCAGGGATTGGCTTGGCTGGAACATGAGCCAAGATGCGGCACCAGCAGATGACCTGAGATATCACTTGACAAAAGTGTTCCTCTCCAAGGAAAAGGTGGAACTCCATACTGAAGGGTGGGGTAGGAATAGAGCACTATGGAGGGCCCTGAGAAAGGGTAAGGCCAAGGCACACAAGAGCCTTGGAAGGCCAGCGGACAGGGACAAGAGGGAGGACATGAGATAGCCAACCTGAGAGGGACACCTGGATGGCGGAAGAGGGGACAAGCGTGTAGGTGCAGGGGGAACAAGGCAGCCTGGGGAACAAGGCAAGGGTCAGTCACAGAAAGCATGAGGGATGTCCCCACAGAGATGTCGGGGGCAGCTGTAAATGAAGGTCTAAGATGCAGGAAAGAGGTTAGGAAGGTCCTCATGGGGTGTGGGAGAGTCTAGGGCCCCAGGGGAGTTTAGGGAGAGCTGGGTTGGGCTGAGCCAGAGATGGGAGGGTTGCCAGGCCAAGATAGGCCAACCTCATTCCTGTCCTTTCCCTCCCCCTCAAAGATCCCAGTGCTGGTGGAGGAGCTGATTGCAGTGGAGATGTGGAAGCAGAAAGTGTTCCCTGTGCTGTGCAGGCTGGAGGACTTCAAGCCCCTGAACACTTTTCCCATATACATGGTGGTGAGCTAGGCCCCTGGGTCACCCTCCCACCCACCACTTCAGAGAGCCCTGGACTGCAGAGGATAGCTGGTAGCCCCTATCCCTCCCTCAGCAGCCCTGGTCACTGTCCTCTATCTGACAGGTACACCATGAGGCCTCCATCATCAACCTCCTGGAGACAGTGTTCTTCCACAAGGTGAGGCACCAGCCCTGCCCACAGGCTACTGTCCCAGGCCAGGACATGGCAGCAAGGGGGGTTGTGTCTGTATGGGGAGGGCATCAGAGACAGAATGTTTCTCCTGCTCCTGCCTCCCAGGAGGTGTGTGAGTCAGCAGAGGACACTGTCTTGGACCTAGTGGACTACTGCCACCGCAAACTGACTCTGTTGGTGGCCCGGAGTGGCGACAGTGGCCCCCCTGAGGATGATGAGTCCCGATACAGCACTCCTATGCAGGTGGGCTGAGGTTCCCTGGGGTTGGCATGGGCTAGCCGTAGGCTCCCCGAGGCCTGAACAGGCAGGGGGTGGCCAACTTGAGCACCATGTGGCCCCCCAGGAGCTGCAGAAGCAGGCAGAGCTGATGGAATTTGAGATTGCACTGAAGGCCCTCTCAGTGCTACGCTACATCACAGACTGTGTGGACAGGTGGGCATCCCTGCTGGGCCTGGGGCCTGCAGTGGAGGGCTGGAAGCCTGGGCCTGTAGCCTTTGCTCACCTCTCTCCACCCCCATCCTCAGCCTTTCGTTGAGCACCTTGAGCCGCATGCTCAGCACCCACAACCTGCCTTGCCTCCTGGTAGAGCTGCTGGAGCACAGTCCCTGGAGCCGGCGGGAAGGAGGTAAGGTCCTCCCCCACCTGCTTCGAGGACATCTTCCAGGATTGATGGGGGTGGGCAGCTTACGCACAGGCAGACAAGCTCTGCCCGTAACCCACAGAGGATACCAGGATGCCTCACCCAAGGTGGGCCTAGGCCTGGGTTTGCAGCAGGCAAGGCCTTCGTGTCCACTACCAAGGACTCACCCTGCTATAGAGCAAGCAGCACTCCAACCTGGGCAAGTCCTGTGCCCAGGCAGTGGTCAGTCCTCCAGACCATGCAGCTGGTTCACTCAAAGTATATGCAATGCCTGCACCCAGTGTGCTGGTTCCTCTCCCCAGGCAAGCTGCAGCAATTTGAGGGCAGCCGTTGGCAGACAGTGGCCCCCTCAGAGCAGCAAAAGCTGAGCAAGTTGGACGGGCAGGTCTGGATTGCCCTGTACAACCTGCTGCTAAGCCCCGAGACCCGGGCCCGCTACTGCCTCACAAGCTTTGCCAAGGGACAGCTACTCAAGGTAGGAAACTCCTCCAACACCAGTCTCAGCACTGTCCCACCCCATCCCTGCTGTTTGTCTTTGCCCACTCTTCTCAGCCCCAGTCCTCTTTCCAGACCTTGAACCCTTGGGTGACACAACAGCTAGTGGGACATGGGCTCCTCAGGCACCCTCAGTCCAGCCTAGCCCAGGTCCTCTGTGTTCCTTGACCCTCTGGTCAGCACTGCTTCACACTGGCCTCCCCTGGACACCCTTGCAGCTTCGGGCCTTCCTCACAGACACGCTGCTCGACCAGCTGCCCAACCTAGCAGACCTGCAGAGTTTCCTGACCCAGCTGGCCCTGGCTGAACCCCAGCCCCCTAAGAAGGATCTGATATTGGAACAGGTCAGCAGTAGGAATTTAGTTGCTCAGAGGAAGTTAGTTGCCCACTTTGCCAGCTTCTCCCTGACACTCTCCAGTTCTTTCTCCCAGATCCCAGAAATCTGGGAGCGACTAGAGCGAGAGAATAGAGGCAAGTGGCAAGCTATTGCTAAGTACCAGCTGCGGCATGTATTCAGCCCCTCAGAGCAGGACCTGCGGCTGCAGGCACGAAGGTGAGGCCTGCTGAGCTGGCAGAAGGGGTGGAAGGGATGCAGAAGGCCTGGATGTGGGCAGGGGTGTTCCTGTGCTCCCACTGGCCAGGCCCAGCCAGGCTCTCCTGACCCCTTCCCCAGGTGGGCTGAGACCTACAGGCTGGATGTGCTAGAGGCAGTAGCTCCAGAACGGCCCCGCTGTGCCTACTGCAGTGCAGAGGCTTCCAAGCGCTGCTCACGATGCCAGAATGAGTGGTATTGCTGCAGGTGAGGGTATCCTAGGACGTTGGACCCCTAAGCCCCACTCCTATACCCCCTACAAGCACTGCATCCTCACCTGGCCACCTGCCTGCAGGGAGTGCCAAGTCAAGCACTGGGAGAAGCATGGAAAGGCTTGTGTCCTGGCAGCCCAGGGTGACAGAGCCAAGTGAAGGCTGCAGCTGCTGAGGGACGACCATCCATGCCATACAACCCACCCAGAGTGTGCCCCTGAACCTAGGGATCTCTGCCAGAGCCCTGGCCTCCCAGGTGGTGAACACACTGAGAGGGTAGAGCTGCTAACCTATCTCCCCCAGCAAAGCGCTCCCAGCTTCCTGCCCCACCCGGCGGGTAGGCTGAGGGCGCTGCCTCAGCAAGCTAGACAGGAGGCCTGGGTGGAGGGCGAGGGCGAGGGCCGGATGTGGGGACCCTCTTCCTCTAACACTGTAAAGCTGGCCTCCAGAAACATGCCTGTCTCCGCGTGGTCCTTTGCGGTCGTCGTCATTGTTAGGGGAGGGGAGGAAAGGGAGGGCGGGGACACCGCGCCCTAGCCCCCCAACTCCGCCCGCGGGCGCACACAGGTTTCCATTGCGCCGCTCTCTTCAGCTCTTTCCCGCCGCTCTGCCTGGACCCCGGGGGCGGCGCTGCATCGAGGCCGTCCCACAGCCCCGCCCGCTCCGCGCTTGCTCGCGCCCAGAGCCGGCCGGAGTCCGGGCTCGACTGGGCCATGTCCGCTGAGCCTGAGCTCATTGAGCTGCGAGAACTGACACCCGAGCGGCGCGCCGGCCCGGGCCGCACCCGGCTGGAGCGCGCCAACGCGCTGCGCATCGCGCCGGGCACCGCGCGCAACCCAGCGAGGCAGCTGGTCCCAGGCCGCGGCCACCGCTTCCAGCCTGCGGGGCCCACCACGCACACGTGGTGCGACCTCTGCGGCGACTTCATCTGGGGCGTCGTGCGCAAGGGCCTGCAGTGCGCGCGTGAGTAGCGGTCCCGCGCGCTGGCGAGAGCCAAACCGGCGGCCAAGGGGCAGCACTGTCGCTGCGGGTCAAGTTGCGACGGAGGGGGTAGAGTTAGGGATGGTCCCTGCTGACCAGGTCCGTTATCTTTGCCCCATCGCGGAGGAGAATTCGGGCAGATGGTTTTATATCCTTGCTGTGTTCTACCTGCGTCTGGGGCACAGTTGGGCAGAGGTTATTGCCTGTGAAAAACAAGGTACTGATTTCACATTTCTTTAAAGTGACTTGGCCCTTCTTGAGAAAGGCTTTATGCATACCAGTCTCAGAGTCCACATTCCCAGGCCTGCCCCTTCCTAAAGATTCACTCACCTGTGTCCCCTCCAGAATCGTTGGGGTGAAGGGAATTTGCCCACCTATGGGAGGGGGCCTGGAAAAAGTTAGAACCTTGGGTGGGCCCCCTGCAAGCAGGAATTTTGTTGTCTTTATTTAGCAAATACCTATTGCAGGCCCAGTCAACCAGGTGTTAAAATATGAAACACAGCCACACACTAGCAGCCCTTCTGCCCTCCCAGGAATCACCAGCAAGCAGAGGTTGTTCTCCCACTGAATCAGCTAGAATCAGTTGGGATGCTTTTACAGCCCTCCAAACCGCTGTGCCCGGACTCTACCTCAGACCTGTTGAATCAGTCACTGGGTATATGAGTGTATTAGTGATTTTTAAACACTGATCATTGTAGTGTACATCCTGGGTTGAGAATCATGCTCTGGCCCATTTAGGAATTTAGGGAAGGTGTCCCAGGCCTGTGTGGGTATGGAGACCCTCTCATCCAGTACAGGAGTCTGTCCTGAATTCTGCTGGGAGGAACGGGAGTTGTGACACAATACAAAGCACGAACAAGGTCTGGGACATTGCAGTGTTCCCAAAGAAAAATAAAGTGGCCATGGAAATGAAAAACAGGATAATTTGGGTGTGTGTCAGAGGCAAAGACAAGGGAGGAATCAAGGATGCGTTTTTTGCCTCAAACTGTGAAAATAGTAATGATTTTTGCTGAGATGAACTCTGGTGAGGGTAGGGTGAGGTGGAAGAAAAGTGAGTTAAATTGTGGCCATTTTGGGTTGAAATGTCTATTAGACATCAAAGTGAATATAGTGACACATAGATTTGATCTGAGGGGAGTCATGGAAGCCTTGGACCTGGGATAGGTTAGTGTACAGAGAGGAGGGCAGTGATCAGGACTGAGCCTCGGACACTCCACTTTTAAATCTGGAAGTTGAGACAGAACCAAAAGAACTGAGCAGGAGCTGCAGGGAGGTGGGAGGAAAACCGGGGTAGTGGGAGCCCCTGGGAACCAAGGGGAGCAAGCATCAAACGATGCTGAAGAGGTGAGGATGGAGAAGGGACTGCCGGATTCGGCAGTGCAGTAGGTTGCTGAGGACTCTGACCAGGGCAGCTTCCTGGAGGGAGGGGCAAGCCTGACTGGAATGGGTAGAGGTGAGAGTGAAGGCACGGAATTAAGAGTATACGTAGACCAGAGTTGATAAGTTTTGGTGTGAGGAGAATAAGACATGAGAACTAGAGGGGACATGGGTTAAAGATTTTTGGTTTTTTCCCTTCAAGTAAATGGGCGGAGGAAGGGGGGCTGACAATGCGGAAGAGGGAAGTTCTGCGCTAGGCGCTAGAGATCCAACTGTTGAGTAGGCCTAGATCCCTAACCGCCTGAAGCCTTCCCGCGAGGTTCCAGACGCAGGGCGACCAACACTAGAATCTGTGTGTAGCAGTGGGCGGTAAGTGGGCCTGAGATAAGGCCGGTCATGCAGAGCCTGGCAGGCAACGGCCTGCAGCCTGGGGATTCTCTTCCGTCCCCGGGACGCTTCTCTGAGCTGGAGCTGGGGCTCCTCCGCCTCACGGTCAGGCCTCTCTGCAGATTGCAAGTTCACCTGCCACTACCGATGCCGCGCGCTCGTCCGCCTGGACTGCTGCGGGCCCCGGGACCTGGGATGGGAACCGGCGCTGGAGCGGGACACAAACGTGGTGAGCCGGGGGGCCGGGGGACGTATGGGCGAGGCAGGGACGCGCAGACGAGCGGGACACATTGCTGACGTTCCTAGGACCGCCCGGCATTACACGCAATGCGCGTTCTAATAGCGGATTTCCTTGCGGCAGACAGTGGCTAATTCCGTGCGCGGGCTCGAATAGGTGCGGGGCGTGCCGACTCGGCGCGGACTGCTCGGAATCGTCCGGGCTCTCCGCGGGTGCAATTTCCGCACAGCTCCGCATCCGGTCTTGTGGCCACGCTGGAGCACATGCGCACACGCTCTCACTTGTGCCCAACTGGAGGCGGGTTAGCTCCTGTGAGGCTGAGCTGAGCTGAACTGCCTAGGCGATGAGATCATTCCTAGAGGCGAGGCGTGTGTGACCCCGCCCTCCGGCTTTCCTCCCCCAATGAGACGAGAGCTAGATCCTGGCTGTCTGCGTTTCAGTGTTAACGGTTGAGGCGCGGACACTGGTCCCGGCGCACGCGCACACTGACACGCGCGCGCACGCGCACACGCGCCTGGGGCGGTGGTTGGAGGCTACCGGCTCACACGACTCAGGGAGCTGGCGGGCGGGCGCGGCGATGGGCGAGGCGGACGCAGGGACGCCTTCTTTCGAGATGACCTGGAGCAGCACGACAAGCAGTGGCTACTGCAGCCAGGAGGACTCGGACTCGGAGCTCGAGCAGTACTTCACGGCGCGTACCTCGCTGGCGCGGAGGCCGCGCCGGGACCAGGTGGGAGCCGGGGGTGTGCGGGCGGCGGGCCGGGGGCAGTCGCTGGAACCCTGCCCCTCCCCGGTAAGTTGCCGTGTCCAGAGTTTGTGGGCAGTCCCGTCCTCCCGTCAGCGTAGATCCAGGACCGGCCTGGGGCCAGCACGCGGAACCGTGTATGGGGCTCCCAGCGCCTCGTACTGGGTGCCGAGGCCTCCCTGCTGTCTCTGTCACAGACCAGTTGAACCAGGGGAAGCAGCTACGTGCCTTGGGGTTGACCAGGGACGGGCATTATCCACCTATGACTAAAGCCTACTGCGCAGCCTGGACTAGCACTTCAATTTCCGCGTTCGGGCCGCTCCCACCGCCTCTCTGGGGGACCAGGAGGAGGAAGTGGAGGAGGAGGAGTCCTCGCCGGGAATTGAGAAGTGTGTTTAGGAGAAAGGCGAATGAAGGTCCGGGCTCCTGCATATACACTCCTAGATGGAGCCAGCTGAGTCCCCACTTCTTGCCCGTCCTGGCCTGTCACCAGCTGCTGGAATGTGAAGGATGCCGACCCCCTGTCTGGAGTGGACTAGAGTACTCGCTTCTGCAGCACTAAAATTGGAATGAACCTGGAGAAAGGGGATTTGGGACTGTATGGGAAGGAAGCCTTGTTTTGGATTGTAAGCATCCAGGAGCACTTTATTCACAAGAGGCAGGGAAGGCTAGATTGTAAAATGCCCTGAGAGGGGTCAAGAGAGATAGAGGTTACTAATCCAGACTATAAAGTGTGGTGCTGGAGTAGCTGTGCCTCTTGGAGTCTCCTAAGTGTCCCCATTATCAAAGACCCCTGTGCCGTGTGCCATGAGTGTGACCACTAGCCTCAGATAATTATTCTGGATGTGGTACACCTCAGGAGAGCACCCTGGCCAGGGCGTCAAGAAAAAGAGATGGGGACCGTGAAGCTCAGTATACCTGGCAGCAATGGGGCAGAATTCCTTGCATGGGCCAAGGAGAGGGAGTTGTGGGTGATTCTTTAGATGAAAATTTTATACCTCAAAAGCTGAACCCGTAGCTTGGGTGCAATGTTTGAATATGGATCCCTGGGACTCTCTCTGTGTCACTCAGACGGGAGCCTTTTTCCATTTTGGAAAGGTGGAGAAAACCACAAGACCCTAACCAATTGAAAAGGAGACTAGGGGGGCCGGCTCTGTGGCAAAGTGGTTAAGTTCACGTGTTCCACTTCCCTGGGCGCAGTTCGGATCCTGGGCGCAGACCTAGCACTGCTCATCAAGCCATGCTGAGGCAGCGTCCCGCATAGCAGAGCCAGAAGGACCTACAACTGGAATATACAACTATGTACTCAGGGGGCTTTGGGGAGAATAAGAAGAAAAAGATTGGCAACAGATGTTAGTTCAAGGCCAATCTTAAAAAAAAAGAGACTAGAGAGTCCCAAGGTATATGTAAAATAAAACCATCAGTCACTCTGGACAGTAGCAGAGTGGAGGGTGGGTTGCTTTGTTGCAGGAGGAGGGAAATTCCATGGTCCTGCTGTGCATCCCTTTGGGATGGCTGTTAGACTCCTCCTCCAGCAGGTAGCTTTGGAAATAGAAAAGGAAACTCTTCCTCCTCTAGAATCCTGGTAGGACAGTGCAGTGCCACCAGTCCAAGTCTCTTGTTTTATGAATAAAGATACTGAGGGAGGTGCACCTGGAGAAAGGAAGGGGCTGGAACCAAGGTCACTGCATCCCAGTCCAGGGCTCCTGGATAACCAGGGAAGGGAAGAGAGAGGAGCAAGTTTTCTCATTCCCAGGCTGGAGCTCAGAGTCATTACAAGGAAGGGGAATAAGTTACTGTCATCCCTGTACCCACCTGTTCTGTAAACAGAATTCTCTTCGTTCCTGCCCTGGCACTAGAGTCTGCTCAGCTTTCCTCCTGCCCCTAGCATCCCTCCCATCCTGGCACTCCTTCCCATTGAGGCACTCTTTCCTGTACCAAGCCCTCTCCTTGGGCCTGAACAAACACATCCACCCTTTATTCCCAGCCTCCAGCGCTCATTTTACCCCCGGGTCCCCTATTTTCCAGAGCCCACACTGTTTGTTCTTACCAGCCTTACAGGATTTCCCACTGTCCCCAACAAGGTTTCTGCTAGAGTTTTCACTTCTCAATGCTCTCCTCCATCCAGGAGGCCTTTGCAAACTTGAGGAAGTAAATAGACTTCCGTTACCACCCCTCCCCCATACCTTTTTCCTGTGAGGCCCCAGCCTCAGTCCTCAGTGCCATGTACTTGCTGGCTGCTGAACAGCAGCAGGTTCTAGGTGAAGACCATGCTGCTAAAAGGTCGTGAACTCCACCTTACTCCCTCATCTGTCCTCCTTGTTCCCCATCAGATGGTTTAAGCTTAGGGGGCTCCAAGGCAGCAGTCAGGGAGAAACTCGGGTTGTCCTGAGCTCAGAGCTGGGCACAAGGTTATTCTGCAGGAGACCTTCTGGTGAGAACTCCCCTGGGGCAAAGCATTGGTCAGCAATGATCTCAGCTGTGTCTGTGACACTCCCATTCCAACTAGGGCCTATCTGACGTCAACAGGAAGTAAGGCTGATGCAATGGGACCAAGGGAGTTTGGCAGAAAAAAGTTAATTCAGAGCCCTGGCTACCCTGGTCCATATCCCACCCTTCCAACAAGAATCCAGTCCCTGGAGGACTGGGGGAGGGGCTAAGTGGTGGAGCTAAAATCTTTGGGCTAAACCTCCAGACAGCAAGGGGGACGTGCAGAAGCCTACCTGCTTGGACCTTGTGGGACAGGCTCTACCAGGAGGCAGCCTGTGCAACTCTGCAGATTGGAGCCTGGCCTAACACTGCCTCTTGTGTAACTTGAGTCAAGATCAAATGGCATGTCACAGTGGCAGACACATGCCTCACTATGTCTGAGACATGCAGGGCTGGCCCCAAGTCCCCCACCAAGGGGTGTTGACATTGTAGAGGTGGCCCTTCTCCTCTTGCCCACTGGTGGCTGGGCTCCTGGTGTGCACCAGGTCTTACACCTCTCACCCTGCAGTGTGTCCTGGCCCTTTGCCAGGGCAGAGTGGCAAAGTAGCTGCCTTCTCCCGGACAGACCCTGGCCCCACCCAACTAGGGTGCTGGGATCAGGCTGTGCAGTTGAGAGGTGGTTTAACTGTAAACAAGAGCCGCTCCTCAGAGTCCCCCATCATTTCCTGGTCCCTGGCCTCATGCCTTCAGTTGCTTTGGTTTTAAGATATCTTTAGGGCCTCACCTGATGTTGAGGAGGACCCAGGCAGGTGGCAGAGAGAAGCCAAATGATTCTGCGTTTGCTGTCTTCACCCGTAGCATACAGAACCAGGAGCAGTGATGGGTTCTTCTCATCAGGCCTCGAGCTTTTTTGTCAGTTTCCAAAGGCTGCCCCAGAGGCCATTTTTTCAGAGTGGCTCACCCAGGGCTCACCTCCCTGCCTGTGACATGCATTGCAGCAGGATGGGTTCCTTAAGGGCCCTATGTCCATGCTGGCCCATCTTTCAGGACGAGCCTGTGGAGTGGGAGACACCTGACCTTTCTCAGGCTGAGATTGAGCAGAAGATCAAGGAGTACAATGGCCAGATCAACAGCAACCTCTTCATGAGCCTGGTGAGTTGACAGCTCAGGGAGGGGGTGGGGGGAGAGGCAGAAACCCAGCTGTGTGCCTGATACCCAAAGGTTGGGCCCAAGCAGTGATTTAGTCACACTCAGCCTAGCCTTAAGTGGACTGGCAGTGCCTGAATCTGTTCCATCTCACCTGGAACCTAGTCATGGTTTGGTTTCTCCTCTTCAGAACAAGGATGGCTCCTACACAGGCTTCATCAAGGTTCAACTGAAGCTAGTGCGCCCTGTCTCAGTGCCCTCCAGCAAGAAGCCACCCTCCTTGCAGGATGCCCGGCGGGGCCCAGGGCGTGGCACAGCTGTGAGGCGCCGCACTTCCTTCTACCTCCCCAAGGATGCTGTCAAGCACCTGCATGTGCTGTCACGCACACGGGCACGCGAGGTCATTGAGGCTCTGCTGCGCAAGTTCTTGGTGGTAGATGACCCCCGCAAGTTTGCACTCTTTGAGCGGGCTGAGCGCCATGGCCAAGGTGGGCTTTCTACCCCACCCCACCTGTGTGTGAGGGTATATATGCATGCACCTGTGCATGCAGGGGCTGAGGGGGTTGGGCCTGACTCCAATCAAATACTCTCTTCCCCCTGACTGGCCCTCAGTGTACCTCCGGAAGCTGTCTGATGATGAGCAGCCCCTGCGACTGCGGCTCCTTGCAGGGCCCAATGAGAAAGCCCTAAGCTTTGTCCTGAAGGAGAATGACTCTGGGGAGGTGAACGTGAGTACACAGCCTTCCTTAGTTTCTTGGTGGTCACTGGCCCAGGCTAGTGGGTTACAGCTACAGGAATACTTGGAGGAGGAATGGGGCTGGAGGACAAGCCTTGCAAAGCCTTTCCAGGACTATGTGAGCCTCGTAGCTAGAGTAAAGGCTTCACGGCTCTCATGCCAAGGTCTAGGACTTGCCCCAAGAAGCCAGGAAGAACTGTTTTGGTGCTCTGCTCTTTCCCATTGGGGAAAGTCCTCAGGAGATGCAGGAGTCCATCTGATAGCATGGTGATCCCAGGCTAGATCAAAGCCACACAGATAGGCCCAGGACATAATGGAGGCCCCCACTTCAGGCATTAGGACTTTTTATCTAGAAACTTTCCAGCTGCAAGGTACTGGGTCTGTAGAATAGGATTAGACTCAAGAGTGTGGGCATGACCTGTCCACAGGTCACTGGAGAATATCTGGCTTGGTTGCCTGTCTGCAAAGTGACTGCCCTACTTTGTGAGGCCCATCTTCTATATGGTCTGTCGTCAGGAAACCTAGCACAGACCATTCAGACAAGAAGCTAACATTAGAAAGTCCCATCCTAATTGTGTGACCATGATGTGCTGATCTTTTCTGGGGAGGGCCTGCTGGCTTGGCCATGACTGTGACAGCCTATGTCTTCCCTCTCCCCCTCCAGTGGGACGCCTTCAGCATGCCTGAACTACACAACTTCCTACGCATCCTGCAGCGGGAGGAAGAAGAACACCTCCGCCAGATCCTGCAGAAGTACTCCTATTGTCGCCAGAAGATCCAGGAGGCCCTGCATGCCTGCCCCCTGGGGTGACCTCTTATAACCCCTGGGTGGAAGGAGGAGAGTAGGCAGCGCCGAGGGCATGCCGTGTGAGTGTGACAGGGCCCGTGTGGCCTGAGGAATGAGTGTGCATGGAGGCCCTCTCTTGCTGAGGGAACGAGCCAGAGAACAGTGAAGGAGCTGGCCCCCTGTGTCCACCAGTGGGTGTAGCAGAGTATTGCTCTGGACCCTTCTGCGCTTCATGTACTGGGTCATGGTGGGCCAGGGTTGCCCTGGGAAGCTGCTCCAGGCTTGCAGCAGGGGTAGAGCAGACAGAGTCTCCTTAATTAGTGGTCTCAGGAGAATCTTGGAGATCTTACAAACGGAATAGGGTCATGTTTGCAGGGATGAGGGCCCTCATCTATGGGGAAAGGTTGTATGTTTTGAGACTTAGATGGGGTCTCAGGACACCCCTATCAGAGCTAAGGGTGGGTGTTCAAGATAAGGCAGGCATCAAGGAAGAGTCTAGGTTGCCCTCTACAGTGCCCTCAGACTCCTCACACACCTGGGATCAGGGAGTGCTGGCTCACAGTGCCTCAGTGCCTCCTCCAAGGAGGATGTCCCTGGGCTGGGGTTTGTGTGAGTGTGGGCACTGGCCCAGGTCCGTGCCTTGTTTGCCAATCAAAGACAGGGTCTTTCCCTTGGATATTTTTGATAATGTGTGTGAATGTATGTAATATTTTGTGGCCTCAGCTGAATGCCTCCTGTGGGGAAAGGGGTGGGTGTGACAGTCATCATCAGGGCCTGGGGCCTGCGAGAATTGGCTGAATAAAGATTTAAGAATTCTCTCTACTTTTGGACTCTTTATTATGGGCCCTCAGATGTAGTTGCCCCTCATGCCAGTGGCTGCCATGGGTGATGGACAAGCTCACAGAGCACCTTTTCGAAGTCACCATGAGACCAATTTCTGAAGGATGTGGAGTTATGGCTATGTAGTCAGTCATCACTCAGCACCCTGGGACTCAGGTCGTGGTGGGGGCAAGAATATCAGCTGCAGCTAGAGCTTAGGGAAACCAGACACCCCCAACACATACACACACTTACGCAGACGCACCCCCAAGCTGTGGAAGGCGCTTCACCAAATATCTATTGGGGTCCTACTGTGCACCAGACACTACTCATGGCACCGAAGGTATAGCTGTTAATTCTCTCTTCAGGAAGCGTGCATTTTGGTGGGTTTGGAAAGAACACTGAATTTGAAAGCCTTTCAGACCTGATTGTAGCTATACAACATTTGGCCAATTCCTTAATTTTCCTTCGGTTCCCTTTCTTCTCACATGTGACAATGATGATCGCAAAATCGGTGTAGGAACAGCACTAAGCTAAACAAGCATCGTGCGGCACGGCCTGTGGTCAGGCCCGCAAGTGCTAGTTTGGGGGGACCTAGTGGTTGGGCAGGCCCACTGGACCTGACCTCTGGGGTCGGGGACGTCGGAGCTGCCATACACGAAGAAAAAGCGAGGAGGACACAGCCACTACTTTCCTGGGTAGGAGGTGCCCCCGCTGGAGAGAGCGTGGCCTGCTGGGATCTGACTTTTCACAGTGCATGCTGGGATGTCTAGCATCCGAGGGCGGCTATTGGTCTCGCCCCACGGACCGACGAGAGAAGCAACCAATCAGAGGGAGCATCATGCGGAAGCGGAAGTGAGGTTTCCGTGGAGACGACCGAGCCTGCGGAAGGCGGCGGCGGCGGCATCTGCGAGCAGAGGCCGAGGCAGGGCATGGCGGCGCCGACAGCCTTGTGAGAGCGAAGCGGCCGCGGGGCCCGCCATGCGCCGGCGGCGCTGACATGGGCGCCAGCGGCTCCAAAGCTCGGGGCCTGTGGCCCTTCGCCTCGACGGCGGGGGGCGGCGGCCCGGAGGCGGCGGTCGCTGAGCAAGCTTTGGTGCGGCCGCGAGGCCGAGTCGTGCCCCCCTTCGTATTCACGCGCCGCGGGTAAGGGCGCGGGTTTCGCCCCGGGGAAGACAGGCAGGTACTGGGCGCCCCGCGTCATGGGGAGCTCCCGCCGCCGTACCCCTACACCCGAGCCAGGACGACTACCATATTTCGAGCCCCCACAGGAGCAAGGGGTGGGGGAAGCCGGGCAGTCGGTTCTTAGCTGTCTGGCTGCTCTGAAGCTCTCCCTAGGGGAAGAGTAGGCCTGAGACTTGTCCCTGGGTAGGCTGTCTGCACGGTAAAACTAAGATAGGGTCTCCTTGAGACTTCAGGACTTCTTCCTTTCATCTCTTCCAGTTCAACCTGCAAGTTGAAGGCTTCTAGCCTCCCCTTCCCCAGTTATTTTTAGGGGAGAATGACCCTCTGTTTTGGCTGTTTGCGTTCCCCATGGTGGCGGGGTGGGGACTTCTGAGGGTAGTGGCCCGGAAAGCAGGACTGGGCCCCAGTATTGGGGATGGAGCCTGGGAAGAAAGACCTTCACCCAGATATATTTTCCAGATGTGGAGCAGTGACCTCCCCTCTGTCCCCCAGGGGGCCAGACAGGAGCACTAAATTGGCCTGGCCCTACTGGGCCTCTGGGTACTGGCGCTCAGATGATGCTGGAGATTTGACTGTAGATACCACTGAGACCTAACAGTGACAGTTTGACTACACCAGCCACCTGGGGGTGGGTGAGGAGAATGCAGCTTTTTTCCTTTAGGCTCCCTCCTAGCTCAGGCATCTGCTATCTCAGGCTTTGGCAGCAGTGTCTTCTGGAGTGAGACCAACATGCCAGGCCACCACCCTGCCCACTCTAGAAGTCCTGGGTGAAGGCAAGGCCCCAAGTAGTTGGAATAGTTACTCTTGCTGAAGAAACCAGTGATGAGAACTGGTGTTGGCTGCCTGGACAGTGTGCTCTGGTATGGTCTCTCTTCTTGGGGTCTGACAGAGTAGCACTGGCCACCACCTGACTTCCCACTTCCTTCTAGTAGACCCCAGACCCTAAGCAAGGGACTCTCCAGGCTTATTTTCTTTCCTTTCTCTAGCCAAGGTTATTCCTTCCTTCCCATTTGGGGGTGGGCACACTTCCCTGTGGTCTGGCATTTGCCATGACCAGGTGTGGGGCTCCAGCCCAGCCTGTTCCCCTCTCCCTCTACACAGCTCCATGTTCTATGACGAGGATGGGGATCTGGCTCACGAGTTCTATGAGGAGACAATCGTCACCAAGAACGGGCAGAAGCGGGCCAAGCTGAGGCGGGTGCATAAGAACCTGATTCCTCAGGTGAGGGGCTGGGCAGTGGTCATAGAGCCTGTGCTGAGTGTGTGGAGGTAGACCCAGAATGGGGTCTGCTGTCATGGTGGGGGCTCTTCTGGGAGGAGCTGGGAGGAATAGGAAGGCTTCCTGGATTAGGGGCCCTGAGCTGACCCTCACTAGCCTCTGTTTCCATGGCAGGGCATCGTGAAGCTGGATCCCCCCCGCATCCACGTGGATTTTCCTGTGATCCTCTATGAGGTGTGAGCCTGGAGGGTGGCAGGCATAAGCACCCTCTGCCCCAGCAAGAAAACCCCAGGCTCAAGGTGTGGCTTCCACTGAGGAACCTAGGCTGGAGCCACAACCCTGAATAAACTCCACTGGCCTGGAATCTTCAGCTGTGAGCAGGGCAGTCCTGCAATGTTGGTCAGGTTTTGGTTTGTACGTGGACAAGAGGTGGCTGGTGGTTGGCGAGGGATAATGGCGGAGTTACCAGCCCACCTTCCCCAGCAATCTCTACAAGGAGCATGGCAGGGCATATACTGGTCAGGAATGTCTGGTTCCTGTGCCCTTGCCTGGCCTGCTTTCTTCCAAGCTTGCCTAGCGCCCAGCCCTGCTAGGAGCTACAGCACTTTACAAGCAAGGTCTGCCTTCTTCCAGCCCTTGGGCTGTGGGAGCGGTACACAAGTGGGAACTTCCTTTCCCTCACTTCCCTTACCCCCTTGTCGAAGCATTTCAGCCATTTGCTACCTCGATTCCTCCTGTGTTGGACAGAGGCTGGGGACAGCACAAGCCTGATTCTTCCTGCCCTCCTGGTCATCTGTTCCCACCCCCAGACAGATGGACAGTTTGCTGGCTGTTAATAGGAGCAGGGACTGGTGTGGAAGGCTTCTCCCTTCACCCAGGGCTGGGCTGATCCCTCCCCACTGCAACTAGGTGTTGTCCCCCACCCCACCCCCGCTTGAGAGGGCATAAGATGGGATCAGGAAGGGCTATGGATCGCTATGCCTATGGGGAGTGGACTCAACCCACCTACTCTGCCTAATCCCCTTTGCCTTTGCACCAGCCCCACCATGACCCCCACTGGGAGGAGACCATCTACCACCCTGTGGTGAGGAAGACCACGCTAGGGCTGGTGCCAGTAGCTCTGAGGAGACCCATCACACCCTCCCCTATAGTATACCCATCCCTTCAGGATCACTCAAGGGAAAGAACTGGAGACCCTGGGTAGGGACAGAAAGGAAAGAACAACCATAAAAGGAATACTTAAAATGTGAAAGTTTGTAAATAGTCTATTCCATGATGTTATTGGGGCAGAGTCTGATTTCTACATAGAAATGACTTGTTTTTTTAAATTCCTTACTGTGCAAGCTCTGTGCTAAAAGATTGTGGGAAATGGCTTGGGGAGGGTGGCCCCCAATCTAGGAAGGCTGTTGTGTTTTTTGTTCAGTTTCAATAAAATTATTTGTAGACCCCAAGAGTGGCAGTCTCTGGAGCTGTGACACCCAGCCCACCACCTAGGCTCAGTAGGTAGGCCTGGGCCCAGGATTCTGGTGGCCCCATCTCCAGCAAGGCCCAGGGTAAGCTTGAGCCCAGCCTCCAGCCATCTCAGCTATGACCAGCAGGTGGCAGTGTATTCACACAGACCTCAGGATAGAGGGCCACTCACTGGTCTATTGTGTTCAATAGTTGGGGACCCCTGGAATTGGAAGGCTTTGGGATACTTCACTAGGGATTGGCCCCACCTGTCTGAGCTGAGGTGAGAATGTAACCTCAGATAGGTCTGGAACAGTTTGCCTGCCCCCAGCAGTGCTAGCTGACCCCATATGAGGTCACAGCCTGAGCCCCGTGGACCTCCCAGGCCCAGTCTTAGGTGGACAGCAGCCAGATGGGTGCCACCACACCCTTGGCCTACTGCCAGCCTCTGCAGCCCAAACCCATCTGCCTCCTCCCAGGGCTACCTGTGGACACCAGCAGGAGAGTGGGCTTGGAGCTTCTGTTCCAGCAGGCAAAGCTCAGCCACTCAATACTTCCTTCTGTTCCCTGTTGCCCTTGTCTTCTCACCTGCAGCATGCCCTCTGTTGACTTCTAGCCTACACTTCTCAGGGCTCACTATGAGAATGGTTCTCTGCTGGGCCTAGCCCTTGGCCATCAGCCCAACTCCCAGTTAGGGAGGAGGGAGTTGAAGGACCCAGACTTCTGGGTCTGGTGAGTTGGCCTGCCAGTCTTTCGGAGGCTTAAACTTGTCAGGTCCAGAGCAGGATCATCCTGTGCAGCCTGGATTTGCAGTTCTTTGGGCACCTTTCCATTTTCCTGATAAGAGGCCAGGCGTAAGGCTCTGTCATCCTCCACTATCCCCCCCACTGACTGCCCCAGGGTCAGATGGCGTCCCATCTCCCATCTCCACTGTCCCAGTGTGAGGGAACTCCCTGTGCTGGGCCTGCCCCAGCTGACCCCAAAGCTGGAAACAATGGGGGTCAGGGCAGTGCTTCCCCACTCCCTCCCACTGGGCTGTGCTCACTTCCTTCCTGCTGGCTGCCTGAGGAAGTGTCCCTGCCCTGTGACAGTCTGGCCTGGCCTTTGTTTCCCCAGGGGCCCCCACCCTTAGAGCTTCTAAGGCCTGTGTGTCCCTTGTGGAGCCAGCACGGTGGTGCAGGGACACCACCCTCCCACGCCATCTCCTGGACTCCTTGGTCGTCAGGGACATGTTCCAGGGTATGTCCCCACCTCCCCCAGTCCCCCAATTTAACAAAGCCTGTTAAGAGAGAGGCCCTGGGCATCAGGGAGGTGGCCCAGTAGGGCGAGGGGGTAGGCTCAGGGTGATTTGAGGATGTGCAGGTTTGTCTGCACCTCTGGAGGGGTCGGCTGGGACCCTGCTGCAGCCCTCCCTGGGGCCAGGTGCATTATGGGCACCCCCTTTCCTCACTCATGTTGTAAGGAGACCCCTGCTGTGCAGTGTCGGAGAAATCCACCCAGGAACATCCTTCAGTAGGATAGCACCCTGCAGAACCCTTCTAGCCCCTGCGCCACCCCCCACCCTGCACAGTCACACACATTAACACATTGTCCACTCTGTCATACTTGGGACGTTTCCGCTCTTAGTGGAAAAAAATTGACTCAGCTCCTGGAAGTTCCCCCAGCCCCCCTCTAGGGCTGGTTCCCTTCACCACCTGCTTTGGGGGACCATCAGCTGAGCATCCCCCAAGTAGTTTGACTCCCCAAAGCACCACCACCGGAGCCCCTCCACTCACATGCTACTGGGTTTAAAGATGGGCCTCAATCCCAAGGGAAAGTTGGGGAGAAGAGCTTTCAGTATTAAGCTGACGGCATGGAGGAGGCTGGCACCTAAGCTGGGTCCCACAGCCTTCCTGTCACCTGGGGCAGTTTGCCAGGCCAGGGCCTACTCAGGGGAAGGGTGGGGAGGGCAGCCAGCCAGCAGGGCAAGCCAGCTGGAAACAGGGTCAAGGCAGTCCCCTCCCCCCCGTGCCTGTTCCTGGTCCTTTCCTCTTGGAGGGGCAGCAGGAAGTGAGGAGAAAGGGCTGGGGTGGGAGGCGGGAGCGGGTGGGAGGGGATGGGGTTTATCAAGTCGCCGGCGGGCTGCCCGGCGGGCAGCAGCTGGCGCGAGTAGCTTGGCTGGAGAGGCTCACTCCGGGAAGGAGGGAGGCCGGCGACTTACTGGACTGACAGACTCCCACACAGGTGAGCCCAGCACAGAGGACTGGTCTGCACTTCCACAAATGCGCTCCCAGCAGCGCTCCCTCCCTGGCGGTGCAGACAGACCTGGGCCCTTCGGGGAGCTAAACCCCACATGGGGGAGCAGATCTAGGAAGAGGCGAGGAGGTCTTGCTCCTGCCCAGCTCCAAGCCTGCACCCCAGCAGGAGGGGCTTGTGGGGTGAAAGGGCTCAGGATACCGGGTGGAGGTCCGAAGGAGCTGTCTTTTTCCGCTGTCCGGCCAGGAACTTCTGCAAGGTGGCAGCCTCCCAGAGTTGAAAGGTAGCCCTGGGGGCTCCCACAGGCCCCCCAGAGACTGAGCAGGAGGAGACCCGGGAGCCTAGGGATTGGCCTGTCCCTGATCCAGGTATCGGGCAAGGGGGCGCCCTACCCTCAGGCCTCGCTGGGCATACCGGCACCCTGCCCAGCTCGCCACGCTGCGATCCACAGCTCGTGTTGCCAGGACAACCACTCCCTCGCCCCAGCCAGGGGATGGCTGAGTCGGCTGCTCGGTCCCCCCTGCAATCTGGGAGGGGGCGGGGCTTCCCTTCAGTCCAGGGACGTGGGGAAGGGAGCCCTGATCCATAGGGGCCTGGGCATTACTGTCCCGGAAGGCCGGAGATCGGTTCTGGTCACCGTCCCCCTTTCCACACAAAGGGGCCCCAGGACTAAGGGCTACACTCGGGTGCAGAGCCAGATCCGCTGCTGCCCCCAGCCAAGGCCTTGGGGTCCCACAGCACCTCCTTATGGCCAGGCGGGGAAACGCCACCGCCTTTATTCCCTCCCTGACTCCCGTCCTTATGCTGTCCCTTTAAGCGGCTAGTCTCGCCGCGAATCCGGGAGGACTGTACCACCGGCCTCGGGCTGCGGGGGGGAAGAAAATCTCGGGCTGTCTGGTGTTCGCGGCTGGGAGTCCAGAAGGAAGCCCCTTTCGGAGGGGCCTCACGATCTTGGATGGGTGGCCACGTTCCTCGGCGGAGGACCTGGGGACCCTGGAGCCCGAAGCGCGGCACTGGCGGCGCGAAAGTCGGGGAAACCTTCCCGCCGCTGCCGCAAGTCCTGTCCCGAGCCCACCTCCGCGCTGGATTCTTAAGGGGCCCGCGGGCCGGGGGGCGGAGCCAGCAGAGGCGCCGAGCCGGGGCAGTCCCTGGGCAAAAGGCAGGAGCGTGCCGGGCTGGGCCGGGGATGGCGGTGGCCATGGCGCAGGTCCCGGCGGCGCCCCGCGCGAGGTGAGGGCGGGCAGTGCAAGCCTGACGGCTCTCTCTCCGTGGGCTAGGTTCTGAACTCCCGGGGATGCGCCCAGGGAGGCGGCCCAGAGGCCCCACCCCCCCACCCGGCCGGGCTCAGGCCCCACGTGTGGGGCGGGGGCGGAGTCCCGCACAAAGGCCCGGCGGAGTGAGCTCTACCCCGGACCCGCCGGGCGGGCGCGCGCATTCCCGGTGGCTGTGGAGGGAGTGAACCGTCTCCTGGCGCCGCCGTGGGAGGTCCGCTGCCCCTTTGTCCCCGCGGGGCCTCCATCAAACTTGGGAGAGTGTCTGCGCTGGCGACAAATTCCTGACAACTTCCCTCTTCTGCCGGGCGGGTGCTACACAGATACCAGCTCCGAGGCTATGTTCCAGATTCCTAGCCGCTGCATGAACTGTGCCTTGCCTTACTTAACCAAATGCTATCATTTCTCTGGATCAAGAGTTCTTCACGGGGTACAGAATGGGCTTCTGGTTCGCGGTTCTCCGAAACCATGTGCTGGGTGGTATACACGCATGTGTGTCTCTGGGCAGCGAGTCCACAGCTCAATTCGTCTGATTCTCAGAGAGGTCGCAGACCTAACAGGTCCTTGCCCAGGCGTAGGCCACCTTCTCCAGGAAGGAGCCTACGTTCCTGGCAGTGAGTTCCCAGGGTGTCTTGCCTGCCCCTCAGTGGCCTGTGGTCTCTCAGACTAGTTACAGCCATGTAATAGGGTCTGAACAGTCCTAGGCATGGTGCCCCACACAGCATGGGCTTTGGGAGTGCGGGTGGGTTTGGGGTGGGCACCTCCAGGATTCTCTAGACTGACTGGTTCTCTCTCACCCTTCCTGCAGTTCCTGAGCTGGTGCCAGGCAGGTGACACCGTCTGCCCGAAGCCCCCAGCATGTGGGCAGGCCCGGGCCCCGCCGTCACACTGGCCCTGGTGGTGGTGGTGGCATGGGCCACAGAGCTGAAGCCCACAGCGCCACCCATCTTCACGGGCCGGCCTTTTGTGGTAGCATGGGATGTGCCCACACAAGACTGCGGCCCACGCCTCAAGGTGCCCCTGGACCCAAAGAAGGACCTGACTGTGTTCGATGTGCAGGCCTCGCCTAATGAGGGTTTTGTGAACCAGAATATCACCATCTTCTACCGTGACCGGCTAGGCCTGTATCCACGCTTTGATTTGGCAGGGAGGTCTGTGCATGGTGGTGTGCCACAGAATGGCAGCCTCTGGGCACACCTGAAGATGCTGCGGGAACATGTGGAGCACTACATTCGTACAGAGGAGCCTGCAGGGCTGGCAGTCATTGACTGGGAGGACTGGCGGCCTGTGTGGGTTCGCAACTGGCAAGACAAGGACGTGTACCGCAGGTCATCACGCCAGTTAGTAGCCAGTTGCCATCCTGACTGGCCATCAGACCGTGTAGTCAAGCAGGCGCAATACGAGTTTGAGTTTGCTGCACGGCAGTTCATGCTGGAGACACTGCGCTTTGTCAAGGAAGTTCGGCCTCGGCACCTCTGGGGCTTCTACCTCTTCCCGGACTGTTATAACCACGATTATGTGCAGAACTGGGAGACCTATACAGGCCGCTGCCCTGATGTTGAGGTCTCCCGAAACGACCAGCTGGCCTGGCTGTGGGCCGAGAGCACGGCCCTCTTCCCCTCTGTCTACCTGCACGAGACACTCGCTTCCTCCACCCATGGCCGCAACTTTGTCAGCTTCCGTGTTCAGGAGGCCCTTCGAGTGGCTCACACCCACCACGCCAACTATGCACTCCCGGTCTATGTCTTCACACGGCCCACCTATAGCCGCAGGCTCACAGGGCTTAGCGAGGTATGTGCTTCTTAGGGCCCCTCAGGGAACCACTGCAGGTTTGGATTCCCAGGGAGCCTCTTGCCCCGTGGTTCACTGGCTGCTTTACATCGGCTCGCCTCATTCTCTCTGGAACCTTGTGAAAGGGAGACATCATTATCTCCATTTTGCAAATGAGAAAATTGAGGCCCAGAGATTATGAGAAATTTGCCCAAAGCTTCCCAGCAAATCCAGGGCAGAGTAGGGACTTGGGCCTTCTGACTTTGGAGTCCACCCTGATAGATACATCCTAGGCTCAAGTGGGCCTTTGACTTGGGAAGCAGAGGCCCATAGTGGGGGTAGAAGTGGCTTAAATATTTAACGAGAAAGTCAAACAGCCTCCATCTAGGAGTAAAAAGGGAGGACTGGGCTGAGGGGACAGCAAGGTGCAACAGGTTGGGGCCTGCCCACCCTGTCTGCTTTTCTCACTCTGTGGTCTCAGTCTTCCCCAGTGACCATCCCCTTCCCACACAGATGGATCTCATCTCCACCATTGGGGAGAGTGCAGCCCTGGGTGCAGCCGGTGTTATCCTCTGGGGCGATGCAGGGTACACCACCAGCACGGTAAGTAAGACCCACCCAGCCTACTGGAGCTCAATCTGCAAGCACAGGCCGAGAGTGTAGGCTTTTGGCTCCCAACCTCAAGGTGGGCAAACCTAGTCTGGCCCCCTTATCTATCTCCCATCCAAGGCATCCCTGATCCCAACAGGGCCCCTCCCCTGCCCCCAGGAAAGGGGACATGCTGTCCTGAACAGCTGTTGAGTTCCACCCTTCCCTGCCTGTCCTGCTGGGCTCCAAGATCTGCCCTCACTCCCTTCTCAGCAGGAACAGGCACAGTGAGGGCTCACGCACGCATGTGCATGTACACATGTGTGCACTGTTAAAAGAAGGTATGGTCACCGCAGTGTGGACAGAGTTTCTATCTGGGCCTGTGGGCTGAGGCAGCTGATCCTCATCCCTGGCCTCTGCCCCCAGGAGACCTGCCAGTACCTCAAGGATTACCTGATGCGGCTGCTGGTCCCCTATGTGGTCAACGTGTCCTGGGCCGCCCAGTATTGCAGCTGGGCCCAATGCCATGGCCACGGGCGCTGTGTGCGCCGCGACCCCAGCGCCAGTACCTTCCTGCACCTCAGTGCCAGCAGCTTCCGCCTAGTGCCTAGCCACACACCTGGTGAGCCCCAGCTACGACCAGAGGGGGAGCTCAGCTGGGCCGACCGCAGCTACCTGCAGACGCACTTTCGCTGCCAGTGCTACTTGGGCTGGGGCGGTGAACAATGCCAGTGGGACCGTAGGCAGGCAGCTGGGGGTGCCAGTGGGGCCTGCACAGGGTCCCACCTCACTAGCCTGCTGGCTCTGGCAGCTCTGGCCCTCACCTGGACTTGGTAAGAGTCTCTCACCTGGCTGCCAAGCAAGCTGACCTCTGCCACAAGGGCTCCGCCAGGCACATAGGATCCTGCAAGGGGTGGACGAACTGGAGTCCGGAGGGGGCAGAGCCCCTGGGATGCTCAGGAGGGCATCCATGCCAGGTCTCATCCCCCTGTTCTAAGGGGGAGGGGCAGTCCCCTGGGAAGCCCCTTCTCTCTCTGCCAGAGAAGAAGAGGGGCACAGCCGGGCCAGGGAGTACCTGATCCTACTCCCCTGCTTCTGGATAGTTTATTATTATTATTTTGGGATCTCTTTTGTAAATTAAATATAAAACAACCACTTCTGTGCTTGGACTGTCTACACCTGGGCCAGGGCATGTGAGAGAGATTCCAGAGTCTTCTATGAGATTTAAAGATTTTATTTTTTATTTTTCCTTCTCCCTGAAGCCCCTCCAGTACATAGTTGTATATTTTAGTTCTGGGTCCTTCTAGTTGTGGCATGTGGGACGCCGCCTCAGCATGGCCCGATGCGCGGTGCCATGTCTGTGCCCAGGATCCAAACTGGAGAAACCCTGGACCACCAAAGTGGAGTGCACAAACTTAACCACTTGGCATGGGGCCAGCCCCTTCCGTGAGGTTTAAACTCAGCTCTGTCTCTGTTAGACTCTGTGCTGGAGACTTCTTATCTGTAAAATGCATTTACTGAGACCTGGGGGCCCAGAGATGCCCACTCTGCAGCTGTCCTGCTGGGGCAGGAGCCACTGGGAGTACAAGGACTCACATTCCACCCCAACACCAAAGACCTTGCTCTCTCCATATTGATTAGAAAGCCTTTGGGCCCAACTTTCTGTGAGAGACGGGGCTCATTGTGCTTCTCCTACTTGCCCCTGTCTCCCTAGTTGGGCCAGTGCCAGTCACCTCGCCTTGCCCACCCAGGGAGAACAGCGGAAGTAGATGTTGATCTTCCCTGGCTGGGCAAGTAGCCAGACCACCTCTCCCTCCTGTTCCCAAAGACAAGGGCGTCTCCTCCACTCCTCACTCCCAAGGGTAGTAGACTCCAGCCATACATCCTCTCTCCATCTCGGTCACAGTCCTCCACTGGGTATAGTGGGGTGGGGGGCAAGCAGGAGATTGGGATCTGAATCCTGAGGTCCAGTCCCTGTCCCACTGCAAAGACACAGAATGGGGCAAGAGCCAGGCATCCTCAAAGGTCAGTGCTGTCCTGATCGTGGCAGAACATGGCTTGTCCCGAGCTGCCCCAGGGGAGAGCAGTAAGACCAGCTCTGACCTGCTTCATTCCCCTTGCTTCTGAAGGGAGTCACCCTAGGTGGGTCTCTGCCTTTCCTCTCAGCCATCAAACCCACCCCTGGGGACCCCTTGTCCATGTCAGTGAGGACTCAGCCCCCACTCTCAGGAAACGCTGGCTCTGGAGAGACAGACTCAAGAAACAGCTGAGTTGTGAGGAGGCCAGCTGAGCTGCAAGGACCCAGGGGAGGAAGTGATTTCTACATTGAGTTTTGAAAGGTGAGGGAGAAGCTTGATGCTGTGAACAAATCATGGGCAAGACTAGAGGAGGTCAGAGCACAGTTGGGGTCAGGGAGTTTGAGGCTGGGGTGTAGCTGGGGGTCTGCTGCAGGCAGAGGCAAGAAGGACAGCCCTCAAGTGGCATCACGCCTGACTTTGGTGGCAGAGACTGTTCAGTAAACACGCTGAGCACACACATGTCCCAGTGCTGGGCTGGGTGCTAGGGATGTGTTCATGAAGCACACCAACAAAGACCCCTGTCCTCCTGGGGATGACACTGTTGAGGGAGATGCATACAATTCGAAGAGCGAGTCATGCTAAAGACTGGAAAGTGCTCCCCAGAGCAGCATGTGAGTGAGGGGGTGGTGTGGTTAGGGGAGCAGAGCCTGGAGAAGCAAGCCCTGCCAAATCGCTGTCAACTCAGGTTGCAAAGTGATTCCTCATCCCTTTAGCTAGTGATGGCAGAGAATGGCTGGGTGGTTGCACTGGGAGGGCAACGTCAGTTCATGTGGTGGAGGAGGAGGCCGGGGTGGACCAGTTCCTTGGTGCTCTGGCCATAGTGGGGAGAGGCCTGCTAGAGAGAAGATTCAGATGTTGGTCAGTAAGTCCGTGAGATGATGGAGCCAACAGAGGGAGCACAAAGAAGGAGGAGCTATGACCTGTCTCTACCACACTTGTGACTTTCCCTACCCAGCTGTGACCCCACACACATCTGTGACCTCCCCACACAGATGTGACCCACGCACACCTGTGAGCTACCTCACCCACATCTATAACCTCCCAACACACAGGTGATCTAGGTACACCTGTGACCTCACCCACCCAGCTGTGACCTTTTCTACTACCTGTGACCCTTACATTCCTGTAACCCCCTATGTGCAAAGCTGCAATCACCCAATGTGTGACTTTACACAGCTGTTAGCTTCTCTGAACAGCTGTGACCTCCTGTACACAGCTGTGACCTGTACCCACCCAGCAGTGACACCTCCATACAAACCTGTGACCACCTCACATCAGTTGCCCCAGGAAGACCTGGAAGACAGCCCTGGGGAAGGTGCAACTTGGGGACAGTCAGAGCTGTAATGTGGGTGGATGGGTGATTGGGGGTAATGGGGAATGAGGTGGCTCAGGTGCCTGAGGTATATACAACCAGAGAGAGCAGGGCTGGACCATGGGGCTGGACTGACTCCAGACACATAACACTACTTGGACCAATCCGACTAGACCAGCCCAGCAGGAACAGGCCTATGGGCACGGCCCTGAAGTGGGAACAGCAGCTTATTCCCACTGTTCCATCATTAGAGTTTCTCCCTTAGACTGAGGTCAGCTGGAGAAGGCTGGCCTGCTGGTTGGCTGGATTATGCCAGTTGCAGAACTAGGTTTCTGGGGGCACCAGGAGGCAGCATGGAGCCTCAGGCAGAGGGGGTCAGGAGCTGCCTTACTGTTGTCCTGTCCCCTCAGCCCTTGCGAGTTGTGCCAGGCTCGCTGAGCCTAATGGTCATCATCTGGGACCCTACTTCCTGAACAGGATCAGCAGCTACCACCTCTGTGGCTAGATTCTGTTCTCAGGCCGTGGCTGATGTACCCACAGCCCCCAGGCTCTCCTGTCCTTTAGCCCTGCCGGCTCCTCCATCCTAGCCCACTTGGGGAACCAAGCCCAGATGGTAACCATCTGTGTCACCATTCCACTGACCGCCATGTCCGTGGGGGGTCACTGACTCAGGCTCAGATTGGGCTGTAAATCCAGGCAGTACTTTCACCTGGGCCAGGGATGTGTTTCCTTCACCCCACCCCGGTAGGCAAGCCTGGGCCTGAGCACCTAGCAGGTCTCAATAACCAGCTTCTGAATCAGAAACAAGTGAAACCACAAAGGAATGAGCAAGCATGTGGTCACTAGACACCCGTGCTTCTACCCGTGGTCACACAAACATGGTCTCATGGTCATGAGACAACAGGGTCTCTCACACACACCCAGTCCCAGGAACTGGGGGTCCCACACTTGCACATACACACTACTGGAGTTTGTGCAGAGGCCCAGATGGTAACTAACTGGGGCTTCACAAAGATACAATCACTGACCTGGCACCTATACAAAAGGTCATAACACAGCCCTGACTTCAAGAACACAGTACCTTTCAGACACAGTCCTTGAAACCCGGGTGACTTATCCAATAGGCACAGGGCCTAGGGCCGCAGTACTTCTAGGGGCCCACAAACATGTTTTAATTTTATTTTTAATCAGAAAAAACTAATATTAGTAATAAATATATAATAATGAATTCAGTCTGGATTATTCTGTCTTTATACCAACATATTTGTAAAATACATTTTAAAATATTTTTTTAAAGAAGGAGCCCACAAATGTCATAATGCAGCCATTCGAGGAGACGGTCCCGAGACACCAGACTCCAATACCACAGGCAGGCCTGCCCAGCTGTGTCTGCCACCCAGACTGCCGCCCCACACCCCACCCCAAATAAAGCACGGAGCCCTGCCCTAGTGCTGACGGGGTAGGAGAGGCCACTTCCGGCCCAGCCCCACCCCTTGCCAAGGGCACTTTGCTAGCGGTGCAGAGGTGGCTCTGCTGCCTGGCCCTGCCCTCTAGCCCACGGCCCGCCCCTCAGCCCGCCCCTAGACTGGGTGGGGTGACCCACTACAAAAGCTCAGAGTTTCCAGCAGCAGCTTTTTCCTCCAAGAGCATGGTGCAGCTGGAGCCAGAGTTGAGGAACAGAATCTTGCTGAGCCCTGCCTAGGCCCTCACCACGGGGTCAGGAAGTCTGGAGGATGAGGCCCTTCAGCCCTGAGGTCAGCAGGGACAAGTGGGCTGACTGGTAGGTGTACAGAAGGGCTGTGCTGACCTGTCCTTGGTCACTGAGCATCCTCCCTCCAATGGCTGGCCAGGATTCTTGGGGGAAGAGACAGGAAAGGCCCCTTGGTCAGTCTGGGGGCTGAGGGCCCGGCTTTCAGCTGTTCTGCTCAAAACAGGTGTCATGGCTTCTGGGGCCTTTGGGGAAGCGGGGTGGGTGAGCTTAGGCCAAGGCAAGGCCTGCTGGAGACAGAGGGCAGAGGCCTGGCCAGAGAGGCAACTCGGTTGTGTCCTCCAGTGGCAGTATTCCCCTCCATGCCTCTCCTTTGCCCTCTGACCTCCCTGAGCCATGCAGGCCAATCTTTACCTGAAGCCAGAACAGTGGTGGGTTAACGAGTGGGAGTCAGAGAGTTCCAGGCCTGCTCTCAGCTCTGCCTCCTCTGGCCAGGTTTCCCTAGACCTGCCCTGTGCCATGGCAGCCCACCTGCTTCCCATCTGCGCCCTCTTCCTGATCTTGCTCAGCATGGCCCAAGGCTCCAGAGGCCCTGTGGTACCCAACCAGCCCTTCACCACCATCTGGAACGCAGACACCGAGTACTGCCTGAAGAGGCACGGCGTGGATGTGAATGTCAGTGTCTTTGATGTGGTGGCCAACCCGGGGCAGACCTTTCGCGGCCCTAACATGACCATTTTCTACAGCTCCCAGCTGGGCACCTACCCCTACTACACGTCTACTGGGGAGCCGGTGTTTGGTGGCCTGCCCCAGAATGCCAGCCTGGTTGCCCACCTGGCCCGCACATCCCAGGACATCCAGGATGCCATGCCTACATCTGACTTTTCAGGGCTGGCAGTCATTGACTGGGAGGCATGGCGCCCACGCTGGGCCTTCAACTGGGACACCAAAGACATTTACCGGCAGCGCTCACGGGCACTAGTACAGGGGCAGCACCCTGACTGGCCGGCTCCTTGGGTGGAAGCAGCAGCTCAGGACCAATTCCAGAAGGCTGCTCAGGACTGGATGGCATATACTCTCAAGCTGGGATGGACACTGCGGCCTCATGGCCTCTGGGGCTTCTATGGCTTCCCTGACTGCTACAACTATGACTTTCTAAGCCCCAACTACACAGGCCAGTGCTCGCCAGACATCCGTGCCCAGAACGACCAGCTGGGGTGGCTGTGGGGCCTGAGCCATGCCCTCTACCCCAGCATTTACATGCCTGCAGTGCTGGAGGGCACAGGGAAGGCACTGATGTATGTGCGGCACCGTGTGGGTGAGGCATTCCGTGTGGCTGTGGGTGCTGGGGACCCCAATCTGCCCGTTCTGCCCTACGCCCAGATCTTCTACGACACAACAAACCGCTTTCTGCCCCTGGTGAGTCTCCTTGACCTTGTAACCTACCTTGTCAGGCAATAGGTCCTAAGCAACAGAGGCCACACAGCACTTTCATCCATTCATTCTCCCGCTCTTTGAGCACCTACTGTGTGCCAAGCTCTGCGCTAGGCACAGATGATCCAGCATTCATCAGAAAGATGTAGTCCCTGCCTGCATGGCACTCACAGGCTAAGGTGGGGACAGGCTTGCCTTTGGCCACCAGGGCCAGAGCAGCCCCAGGTGGGGGTTATGAATTATTGGTCCCATCTAATGATGGTACAAGAATCTGCTGTGGGGAGGGAGGGTGGCCCTATGAGCCAGAATGATGCTGTCCCTTTCCCCAGGATGAGCTGGAGCACAGCCTGGGGGAGAGTGCGGCCCAGGGAGCAGCAGGAGTGGTGCTCTGGGTGAGCTGGGAGAACACAAGAACCAAGGTGAGCTCAGGCCCAGGGTGGGGACAGGGGCAGGGGTGGTGCTGCCAGGCTGACTGGGGAGACCCTGGGCGGCCCTTTCTACCTCTGCAGTCCTGACTGGCCAGCGGGTGAGTGCCTCAATGCCCCAGGTGGGCCCATGTATGGCCGTGGTGTCCCTGACACTCCCCCTCCCACCCAGGAATCATGCCAGGCCATCAAGAAGTATGTGGACACCATGCTCGGGCCCTTCATCCTGAATGTGACCAGTGGGGCTCGTCTGTGCAGTCAAGCCCTGTGCTCAGGCCATGGCCGCTGTGTCCGACGCCCCAGCCACCCTGAAGCCCTCCTCATCCTCAACCCTGCCAGTTTCTCCATCAAGCTCACGCCTGGTGGTGGGCCCCTCACCCTACAGGGTGCCCTCTCTCTTGAGGATCAGGCCCAGATGGCTGTGGAGTTCAAATGCCGCTGCTACCCTGGCTGGAGGGGAGCATGGTGTAAGCAGCAGGCCGTGTGGTGATTGGCCACACACCAGATGCACACCCTGAGCACCTAATGCACTCTGGGCTTAGCCACAGCTTTCTAAGTGCAGCACAGTCACACAGGTCATGGTCAGTCAGGAGTACACTCAGCCGCCATCATGAGCATATGCCTATGCATGCACACATGCTTACAGACTGGGATAACTGCATATAGAGTTAGAGCCTCCGGCACCCACCCAGCAGGCTCATAAACATTTCCTCTAGAGACACTGAGCCAGTCTTTATCTTTTTCTTTTATTATTTTTGTGTGTGTGAGGAAGATTGTCGCTGAGCTAACATCTATACCAGTCTTCCTCTATTTTATGTGGGACGTCACTTCAGTGTGGCTTAACTAGCGGTGCTAGGTCGGTGCATGGTCAGAACCTGCGAACCCCCGGCCTCCAAAGTGGAACGCAGGAACTTAACCACTACGCCACTGGGCCGGCCCCTGAGCCAGTCTTTAAACTGCAGCAATCACAAGAACTGACATTCACTGAGCACCTATTCTTCGCCAAGTCCTGTGCTAAGCATTTTAAGTAGGCTAACTCATTCAATCCTAAAACCACGCTATGAGGAAATGGAGGCACACACGAGGAGGCTAAGCAGTTTGCCCAAGGTTGCACAGCCAGAAAATGGAGAAGCTGAGATTCGAACCCAGGCTGTCTGACTATAGAGGTAGAGCCCTTTGGCTCCTACTCTGTGTTGATGGTAACCAGCCATGCACACACCTGAATTCATTCAGAGGCAACAGCCACACAAATAAAGCAGACTTGATTCTCACTTCAACAGCTATTTATTGAGCGCCTAAAACGTGCAGGCGCCAGGATCCAGAGGGCACAGGAAAGGTTCCTCTCTCACTCAGATCTGATGTCTGTCCGAGGGTGGCTGTTTCCCAGGATGGGACCCAAACTCCACGCTGGACTGGGGCAGGAGGCCGGGGGAGCCGAGACTGAGCCGAGCGGGCGAGACCGGGGCGGGGCACTGTGAGGCGGAAGCGGAGCCAGCTGGAGGAGGGGCCTGCGCCCCGCCAGGTGGCTGTGGCACGGTGGGCCCTGGCAGGGCCTCGGCGGAGCCAAATCGAGGGGACCTAAGCGGTGACGCACGGAGCCAAAGGAGCAGCCCGTATGGGCGGGGCAGGTGGAGGCGGAGTCAACGGGAGACGGAGCCTGCGACAGGTCGGGGCTGTGACGCTCAGGGTGCAGGGGCAGGAGGGGCAGAAGCGGAACCAGAGCAGAGACCGAGTCTGCGTCCGGTCGGTGTTATGACGCATTGAGCGGGGGCGGGGACTGCGGACCAGGGGGTGAGTGGCGAGACGCGACGGCTGCAGTGCGTCCGCCGCACCGCTAGGGGACAGCGCGGGCGGTCCGAGGAGTCCGAGCCAGAGACAGCGAGATACCCATCCGTGCGGAGTGAGGACACGGAGCAACCCGGAGCCCGGCTTCAACATGTCAGTACCGCCTCCTCCCTACGCGTGGCTTGTTCGTCCTCGGTGTCCCCCCTGCTCCCCGTCCGCTCCGTGCGTGCAGTCCTCAAGTGGCTGTGCAGCCCCGCACGCCCGCCCTGCGTCTTTCGTTCCCTCTCAGAGCTTGCTGAACCACACTCACCCAGAGTCAAGCTCTCGAAGCCCCTACCGCCCAAAACTCCACGGTTTGTCACCTACTAGGAGGGAGGGGGAAACCGAGGCACCAGAGAGACTGCTGCCCCTCTCCGAGGACCCAGGAGCCCCGCCCAGAGTGGGTGGAGTCGGCACTGACAGGGTTAAGCACGCAGGGACGTCTGGGGCTCCAGGCCCGGGGGCGGATCCTGGGTCTTCCTCCCTCCCGGTGCGAGGTTGTGGGCGCGGTTGCTGCGGAGGTGGCTGATGCAGGTGAGGGGCTTATAGCCCTCTGAGTGGGATGTGGTGTGAGGGGAGGAGGCTACCTGTTAGTAACCAGTGTGTAATTGGCGTCAAGCTTCGGGGGCCTTCCTGAGGAGGTGGGGAAGGGGAGCCAGAAGTCCCCTCTGGAGCAGGTGAGTAGAAGGTGGGGCCCAGTAGGCCCCCCACCATCAGAAATCCCCCAGCACAGACCCTCCTGCCAGCAGGGCCTGGGGCAGGATGGGCAAACAATGGGATTTGGACGCAGCTGCTCTGGGTTCTCAACCTGATGGCCGTTGGACACCCCTGTAGACATAGGAAGGAAGCTGTGGTCCTTATCTAGAGTGGCTGCAAAACTCAGGCCAGTGGGGAACCAGGCCCACAGGAGCCACATTGTTGTGTGGCTGAGCTAGGCCCCTTGCTGGAGCTCCTGGGGCTGCATCTGAGGGGACATTTGGGTCCATGCCCAGTCAAAGTGTCAACTGAGCAAAGTTGAGGAGGAGTTCTGTGCCCCAGGCGGAGAAGGCAGTCCAGGGAGGGGAAAACAGCCTGATGGGTGGGTGAGTGTCACCCTACGATCAGTTAGGTGGCAGGTATGGCCCAGGTGGTCATAAAGGCTGGAGCCTGGAATGTAGGGAGAAGGGAGGGACAGGGAAACTCCTAGGGGCAGCTGTCTTTGCTCTTAAGAGAGCCTTGGGTGGGTTCAAGTTCTGATGACCAGCCAGCCACGGTGGTATGGTGCTGGATCAACTGTCCTGACAAAGTTGTAGCTAGAGCAGGCTAGGACCAGGGCTGTCGGGTTTTGCCCAAGCCTATAGCCCTCAGCCTCTGTCCGATATGGGGCAGGACACCCTGGACCCATTCCCTCTGCTCTTTACCTGAGTCAGCTCCCCCAGGTTTAGAAGATGGGTCTCCTCCAGGTCACCTGTGCCATCAGGTGAGTATGGGGACAAGGTGCAGCCCACCAGTTCCAGGATGCATGGCCCCCCCAGTATTGTGTCAGCCCCTCCCTGCCCCAACCCTATCCTTCCTCCTGGCACAGCCCAGCATGGCTGTTGTCCACAGGAGGCGCACCCTTGTGGTCTGAGGAGATACCACTACCTGGAGACTGTGGTCTTAACCCCCAACCTGGCACTGACTACCTGCAACCCAGCAGGAGATGACCTTGACTCCCAGCCTGACTCAGCTGAGCCTGGATCCTACATGTAGGCAAGAGCTGATTCTGAGCCCTGGCGCAGCCAAGCTGACCCCTACCCTAGACCCTACACACCGGATGGAGCTGATCCTGAGTACCAGCCCAGCTGAGCTGACTCTGGATCCTGCATGCCAGCCAGAGTTGACCCTGAAATCCAACCTGGCCAAGCTGACCCTGGATCCTGCACACCAGCCAGAGCTGACCCTGAGCCCCAGGCTAGCTGAGCTGACCCCAGGTTCCACATGCCATCCAGAGATGATCCTCAGTCCTGGCTCAACTGAGCTGACCCTGGAGCCTGTGCACTGCCGACCTGAGCTCCTGGATGCCTGTGCGGACCTCATCAATGAGCAGTGGCCCCGCAGCCGTGCCTCCCGTCTGCACTCCTTGGGCCAGTCCTCAGATGCTTTCCCCCTCTGCCTCATGCTGCTGAGCCCCAACCCCATGCCCGAGGCAGCCCCCATTGTGGTGGGCCATGCCCGCCTGTCACGGGTGCTAGACCGGCCCCAGAGCCTCCTAGTGGAGACAGTGGTGGTGGCCCGGGCCCTGCGGGGCCGTGGCTTTGGCCGCCGCCTCATGGAGGGCCTGGAGGTCTTTGCTCAGGCCCGGGGCTTCCGCCGGCTACACCTCACCACCCATGACCAGCTGCATTTCTATGCCCACCTGGGCTACCAGCTGGGTGAACCTGTGCAGGGCCTGGTCTTCACCAGCCGACGGCTGCCTGCCAACCTGCTCGGTGTCTTCCCCAGAGCCCCCTCCCCCCGGCCACACCGCAAGGCCCCTAGCCTGACTGCCCAAGCTGCCCCAAGAGCCCCCAAGGGACCATCATTACCACCACCTCCTCCCCTGCCTGAGCGCTTGACCACCTCACCCCCACCTCCAGCAGGGCCCCCTCCACAAAGTCTGCTGGAGACACAATACCAAGACCTGAGAGGATGCCCCATATTCTGGATGGAGAAAGACATCTGAGGGCTACCCAGGGCAAGGCACTGTCCTTCTGGATCAATTGACTGCCCAGGACAGTACTAGCCTCAGCCCACTGGCCGTACCTCAGCCCCTGGCCCCTGGGGGCAGCTTTAGCTTGGGTGTGTTTCCTGAGTGCCAGTGGGACCAGGAGATGGTTCCATGGCTCTGGCTCTGAGCTGTCAGTGTGGCTGAATAAAGGCTTCTGTCGGGTGTGGCTGTGACAGTTTATTTGTTAACCCCCACCCTCGCCTCTCAGCCTCATCGTAGGTCCCCTATCCCTGCAGGAGCCCCCAAATCTACTTTGGCCCTGGGACCATGGGTAGAGGGACACCTGCCCTCTGCCCCTTCTACTCTGCTAGACCCAGCGGACAGGGTGTCTGTTCCCTTCCATATTTACTCATTCATCACTACTCACTGACCGCCTACTGTGTGTCAGGCCCTGAAGTGGACAAGACAATGGGGAACTAGACAGACAGATAGGGTCTCAACCCAAGGGGACAAATAGACAGGGATACAGCACAGGATCAACTCTGGGACAGTGGGAGCCCAAGTACCCTCACTCTGTCTGGAAATCCAGGAGACCTCCTCGGGGAGGTGAGGTCACAGCAGACATCTGAGTGTTGAGTAGGAATTAGGCCAGGTAAGGTGGGGGCTGAGTGTTCCTGGGACAGGAAACAAGATGGGCAGAGGAAAGAAGGGAACTTGTAAGACCTGTGGTTGGGGGAGGTGTCAGGACACAGTGGTGCCATGACAGAAATGGACAACATGGGAGGGGAGCTGCCCAGGCCAGCTTGAGGTGTAGCTGCTCTGAGAGGCCTCTGGGAGCCCTTGGAGACCAGGCTTTCCCCATCCCCGATCCTTGTGGGGAGGAGCTAGGGGAGTTTTCCCAGCTTTCCCTGCTATATGGAAGGTGTGGCCATGGCCAGAGACTGTAAGCTCACACTACCTCTCTCCTGCAGGTTTCTGTCCCTGGGGCATGACCATGCAGCTAAGCTCAGCCCTGGTGCTAGGGGTAGTTCTGTGTCTGGGATGTGGCCAGCCCCTGCTGCAGGCCCCTGAATGCCCCTTCTCAGTACTGTGGAACGTACCCTCAGCACACTGTAAGGCCCGCTTCGGCGTGCACCTTCCACTAGAGGCCCTGGGCATCACCGCCAACCATGGCCAGCGTTTCCATGGCCAGAAGATCACCATCTTCTACAAGAACCAGCTTGGCCTCTATCCCTACCTTGGGCCCAGGGGCACAGCTCACAATGGGGGCATCCCCCAGGCTGTGCCCCTTGACCGCCATCTGGCACAGGCTGCCTACCAGATCCACCACAGCCTGAGACCTGGCTTCACTGGCCTGGCAGTGCTGGACTGGGAGGAATGGAGTCCACTCTGGGCTGGGAACTGGGGCCGCCGCCGAGCCTATCAGACAGCCTCTTGGGCTTGGGCACAGCGGGTATTCCCCTACCTGGACCCCCAGGAGCAGCTCCACAAGGCCCAAACTGGCTTTGAACAGGCAGCCCGTGCACTGATGGAGGAAACGCTGCGGCTCGGTCAGGCACTGCAGCCCTATGGGCTCTGGGGCTTCTATCGCTTCCCAGCTTGTGGCAATGGCTGGCGTGGTATGGCTTCCAATTACACAGGCCACTGCCATGCAGCCACCCTTGCCCGCAACACCCAACTGCATTGGCTCTGGGCTGCCTCCAGCGCCCTCTTCCCCAGCATCTACCTCCCACCCAGGCTGCCACCTGCTCACCACCAGGCATTTGTCCGATACCGCCTAGAGGAAGCCTTCCGTGTGGCTCTCACTGGGCACATACATCCCCTGCCTGTCTTGGCCTATGCCCGCCTCACACACCGGAGCTCTGGGAGGTTCTTGTCCCAGGTGAGTGAAAGTGATGTCTAGGGGTCTGAGTGGGGAGGCATGGCCCTATCCTGGGAAGATCTGCGAAGACCTTGTCCAGGAGAATTTGAGGGGGAGGCCCTGATTTAGTTATGAGAGGGGAGGTCTTGTCCTGGAGCATCTGACCAGGAGGTATGGGTCTGCCCTGGAAGATCTTGAGAGGGAAGGCAAGGCCCAGCCTTTGGAGCCCTAGTCTGAGGGGAGGCAGTCTCCAAGCAGAGGGCCTGAGAAGCCTCTCTAAGACTCAATGCCAAGGGGCCTACTCTAGAGGTGGAATCAGATCATGGCAATGAGCCAGGAAAGTTTCTTGAAGGTGGAGATAGGCCCAAATGGATCTGGCCAGCCCAGTTCTGGCTTAGCAGCTCTCTGCCTCCAGGATGACCTCGTGCAGACCATTGGTGTGAGTGCAGCACTGGGGGCAGCCGGCGTGGTGCTCTGGGGGGATCTGAGCTTCTCCAGCTCTGAGGTAATCATTGACCCTGCAGCCTGCCATGCAGCCCATGCTGGGGTCTCAGGGTTGGGGAGAGACCATGTCAGGGCCATGGAGCAGGGGAATTGATACATCCCTTCCCTCTCCTCAGGAGGAGTGCTGGCGTCTTCATGACTACCTGGTGGGCACCCTGGGCCCCTATGTGATCAACGTGACCAGGGCAGCCACGGCCTGCAGTCAGCAGCGGTGCCATGGCCATGGGCGCTGCGCCCGGCGAGACCCAGGACAGATGGAAGCCTTTCTGCACCTGCAGCCAGATGGCAGCCCTGGAGCTTGGGAGTTCTTCAGCTGCCGCTGTTACCAGGGCTGGGCTGGCCCTACTTGCCAGGATCCCAGGCCTGAAGAAGCAACATAAAGCCAGGAGTCATCTGCCCCTGACCTTCTTGTCCCTGTCCCACTCTTGTTCTATTTAGCTTACAGTCATTCTTCCAATACACACACCCCACTTCCCATGGGATCCCTGCGGATTGGAAGGGGCCAGAAAAATAACATACCATTTTAAAACCAGAAGCCCCCTGAGATCACCTGATCCCTCCTGACAAGGAAGCAGCCTTAGGGAGAGTCAGGGTTCCAGATGGTTAGCATTGCTAGCCCAGGACTCTGTTCCTACATCTCACTGGGTCCATGGAGAGGTTACAGGAGACCTGTCCAGGGGCAGGTGGGCCCCAAGAAGATCTTGGATGAAGTCTGTTAAGTGCTAAGTTGTCTGTACTCTGCTTTCATCATAAAGTCTTTTTCTTTCACTGCCTCTGGTTTGGCTGTTCCTCCTGTTCTACCAAGCCCCATGCTCTTCCTGTCGCTAGTGTCCAGCTGCAAGTCCTGCCATGAGATGCCGGTCCTGCCATAGTGGGCAGCTCCAAGGGGGCAGCTTTAGAGTTAACGACTGTGCACGTGTGCACGTGCTGGAGGGGACTCGGCATTGTGGGTGCATAGTTCAGCTAGAGCGTCGTGGGCTCATGGGTCCAAGGAGTAGACTACAATTCCCGAGGTGCTCTGCGCCCAGGGGCCCGCGCTAATCTACGCGCACAGCCCCCTGGGAATAGTAGTTTCAGCCACGTGGATAAGGGTCTGAACCGAATGGCCGGGAACTCGCCTTCCCGGCGACCCGTTTAACAGGGTGGGGCGCTTCGACCCGTTTGGCAGGGCGGGGCGCCTCGTGAAGATGGTGGCGCGCGAGGCGTGTGGCTCCCGTCGTCTGCCCAAGTTTCAGCTCAGTGCACCCGCCAGCGTCTCGCTGGTCTGGAGCCCCTGCCTGCCGGGCCTCTGACCCCGCGCCCCCACGCACGATTCCCGGCATGCCCCGCGCCCGTAAGGGCGGTGCGCCCCGCAAGGGCGGCCAGCGCCGCCGAGGGGGTAAGTAGGGGGCACTGGACAACTGATGATCGCTGAGCGGTAGCCCTGCGTGGGTCCCTGTCGGTGTCCCCGAGGGTCCTGGGTGGGGACTCCTGCCCCGACCAGTCTGGCGCCGGCCCCCCGAATTCCCCCGCGGCCGGCACGTGTCCCAGGAGGCAGGGGCCACGTGTGTGCCCAACTTGAGCGCGCAGATCGCTCGTCTGGAGCCCGCGCTCCCAGCCCCGGTTTCCCCACAGCCCCTCCACCCCAATTGCCTGCTGTGGTGGACAAACCTGCCGGAGGGAGCAGGAAGCCCGACCCCTGCTAATCCCTGATCGTTTCCTGGACTGGACTAGGAAGTTGCTGGGGCGGGGAGGGGGGGCGCTGGCTTGTCTGGGAGAACTGAGAGAGGGAGCTTTGGGGAAGCTGCAAGATTCAGGCCTTGGCGAGCCTGGCCCTAAAGGGTGGATGAGCGTCCTGGAGCCTGAGGCAGTCCTGAGAGGCTTATCAGCCTCAACCAGGAGAGTGTCCTAGTGCAGTAAACATGTATGTTTACTTTGCAGGGATGAGATGCCTGCTAGGCACAGCTTAAACTTGGCCACCGCCCTAATGGTCTTGGGTGGAGGGACATCTAAGAAAGTAGCAACATTCCAGAAGGACTAGTGCTGGGGAACAAGTTCACTGAGTGGTATAAGCCCAAGACTTAGCAACCAGGGAAGCCTCAAGGGAGGGGCTTCTCAGAGAGTCCTGAGCAAGTGAAGAAGAGAGTACCATGTGGAGGGAACAAATGATACATAGGCCTGGCATCTGGAGGGACCATGCCACAGTGGAGCGAATGAAGGAAGGCTGGGCTGCTTTGGCAGGTAGAGTAGTGAGAGAGGAGGTGAGCAAAGGCCTGCAAAGCACAAAGTCCAGCAAGCACACAGAGTATATAGTTCCTGAAAAGTAGGGCCAGCCTGGTGACCAGAACCCATCAAAGTCAGCCCGAGGCCCTGGGCAAAATCCACACACAGGAGTATTCCAGATCTGCTGACCCTAACAATCCCCTGTATATACCTATTTTCAGGGTCTCATGCGGTCAGAGGTAGCTCTGCTTTCTGCACTTTCCAGGGTCAGGAGGAGCCTGTGTGTCCATCCATCCAGGGCTGAAGGCCTGGGATGGACCAAGGGCAACTCAGAAGACAATATGCTTGAAGCCTCAGGCACCCCCGCACATCCACTAGGAGCTGGGCTTCTGCTCCCAGGGCTAATGGGTGACCTGGTGAGCTTGTTAGCTCACAGAAGAGCCATAACTAGTCACTTGTTTAGTCATCGTCTTCACTTGCCCTACCAAAAGAGGTGCTTTTGCATCTCTGATTTGCAGGTGGAGAAACTGAAGCTTTAAATGCTAGACACCTGACCTAGTTACACTTCTGTTAATATATGGAGCTGAGATTTGAATCCTGGATCTGTCTGAGCTTATAAGTCCCTGACCCTTGCCCTCGCCATTTTGGGGCATAATCTGGGTTGGTGACTGAAGTTCCCCAGGATCTTCCTGGATGTGCTCCCACTCCAGGCTGGGCCACTGGCCTAAGTGGGGCCAGTGCAGCACCTTCTACCTCTACCTGGCCAGCAGTCTCCTCCTTAAAGCAGACTCTGGTCTCATGAGGCTCTGCTCACCAAGCCTGCCAGGTTTTCCTAGGCTGGGCCTAGTGCCTGCTGCTCTCCGGCAGATAGACCTCATTCTCTTTCTCCTGCTTCCTGGTTCAGTGTCCCCTGCAGCCTCTGTGCCTCCTGCCTCAGCCTCGGTTTTCTCATCCCTGAGAGGGATAGCATTCTGTCTCGTGGGGTCATGAGGCTGAGTGAGGTACCCCCATCATCACTCATCAATGAAAGCAGGCCAAGTGCCCCGTTCCACCCTCCCCAGGTGCCTGCAGCAGTACCCAAGCTGACTCAGGTTCCAGTGAGGATGAGGCAGCCAGTGAGGCCCGCAGCACCACCAGTGAATGCCCCAGCCTTCTTAGCACCGCAGCAGAGGACAGCCTTGGTGAGAGTGGGTGGGACTTTGGCAGGGACTCAGAGGGGGCTCCGTGGGCTAGGGCAAGAAGCAGGGCTGACCAGCTGGCCTTGCAGGGGGGGATGCCATGGATGAGCAGGGCCAGCAGGAAGACCTTGAGGAGAAGTTGAAGGAGTATGTGGACTGCCTCACAGATAAGAGGTACCCCTCACTGCTGGCCAACCCCTCACCCATGTCCCTGCTCAGCCCATGCCAGATATGACGCAGGTAGGGCTGGCCCACAAGAACCCCCCTTCTTCATCCCCCAGTGCCAAGACCCGGCAAGGTGCTCTTGAGAGCCTGCGCCTGGCCCTGGCATCCCGCCTACTCCCCGACTTCTTGCTGGAGCGCCGCCTCACGCTGACTGATGCCTTGGAAAAATGCCTCAAGAAAGGTTAGGCCTCGGGGCAGAGGGGGGACCTGAATTGGCCAGGTGCTGACCTTTGCTGCGTGGGCTCACTGGAAGGCATTCCTGCAGGGAAGGGCGAGGAACAGGCCCTGGCTGCTGCTGTGCTGGGCCTGCTCTGCGTGCAGCTGGGCCCTGGACCCAAGGGCGAGGAGCTGTTCCACAGCCTGCAGCCCCTCCTATTCTCTGTGCTCAGTGATGGTACAGCCAGCCCTGCCACCCGGCTCCATGTGAGTGTTCCATGCTCCGTGACACCCTTCCCTCACGTAATCCGTAAGCAGAGAGATGGCTTCCACCTGCTTCTGGGCTCCCCTACTCTGAGGGTGAGCCCCATGACTGGGAACCCAGGCTCACCCTCTGACTATGGCCTGGCTTTGCCTTCTTCCCAACAGTGCGCTTCTGCTCTTGGCTTGGGCTGCTACGTGGCTGCCGCCGATGTCCAGGTAAGTGGCCTTTGGGCACAGGTAGTAGAGCACCTAGGCCCTAGCTCTGCCCCTGAGCCACTCCCCTGCCTCCCTGTGCCCCTAGGACCTGGTCTCTTGCCTCACCTGCCTGGAAGGCGTCTTCAGCCGGCCTTGTGGTGTGGGTGGCTCCACAGCCTCTGTATTCCCTGTCAGCCTGCATGGTCTGCTCTGTGCTGCCCTGCAGGCCTGGGCATTGCTACTCACCATCTGCCCCAGCACCCATATCAGCCACATCCTGGACAGGTAAGGCTGACTTCCCACTGGGAGTGGGAGGGAAAAGGTGAAGAGGCCTGAGCCCACACATGTAGCTCAGCCTGCCCCTTCCCCAGGCAGCTGCCCCGTCTGCCCCAGCTCTTGTCCAGTGAAAGTGTGAACCTGCGGATCGCTGCTGGCGAGACCATCGCACTGCTCTTTGAGCTTGCCCGGGACCTTGAGGTGTGAGGGAGGGTGGAGGCAGAGGGAGGTTGCCTGCTGACACTACCTGCCCATCCCAGGCTGGGTGCAGGGGATACCACAGGAGACAAGGCAGCCTTAGATCATTATGGAAGAGGATAGCCCCAAAACAAACTCAGATGCCAGGTGCTATGACGGGGGCCCTAAGTAAGGGTGTCCAGCCCAAGCAGGGGCCAAGAAGGGATTCAAGGGAGCCAGGCAGAGAAGAAAATGACTTCCTCAGTGAAAGGAAGGGTTTGGGCAGCCCCATGTTGGGAGCCAGCAGAGCTCAGGCTTCTGCTCACATGCCCTCCCTCACTCCTGCTGCAGGAGGACTTTATTTACGAGGACATGGGGGCCCTCTGCAGTACCCTGCGCACTCTGGCCACCGACAGCAACAAGTACCGTGCCAAGGCTGACCGGCGGCGTCAGCGCTCTATTTTCCGTGCTGTGCTGCACTTTGTTGAGGTGCGTATGAGAATGTATGTATCCTAGCCAGAATGCATCCCCAGGCACAGCCACCAGGCCCAGACATGTGGACCCCTATACCTTGCAGGGCGGCGAGTGTGAGGAGGAGACCATCCGATTTGGGCTCGAGGTGCTCTATGTAGACAGCTGGGCTCGGCGCCGGATCTATGCCGCCTTCAAGGATGTGCTGGGATCAGGCATGCACCACCACCTCCAGGTGGGGAGGTGGACAGGGAGGGGGCACGCAGGTTGGTTGCTTCAGACTGGCCCGAGCTCACTGCCCTCTTTGCCCCCAGAACAACGAGCTACTCCGTGACATCTTTGGCCTGGGCCCTGTGCTGGTGCTGGATGCCACTGCCCTGAAGGCCTGCAAGATCTCACGTTTTGAGAAGGTTTGCACCCTTGGGCACCTTTATCTTCCCTCCATTCCTGCGGCCCAGAGGCCTGGAGCTCTGCAGGGGTTGGAGGAGAAGCCCTGGGCCTCCCCGTCCACAGCTCACTAGATCATCACTCTTTGCCCCCACTCCAGCACCTATACAACGCTGCTGCCTTCAAAGCCCGGACCAAGGTGCGCAGCCGCTTGCGGGACAAGCGGGCAGACATCCTGTGAGGCAGGACCAGCTGAAGAGGAGAATGTCTGCACCCTTGCCCGCATTTTTAACAGAAGACAGTGCAACAGCTGGTCCCCGCCAAGAGTTGTTGCTTTATTTTTTTAATGACAAAACCAAAAACAGACATGGGGGTGGGTGGCTGGAAGCCAGGCCCTTTGCCCCTGCAGTCAGCCCTGTGGCCTCTTCCTGCCCTGTCTCAGGCCAGGCCAGGTGTGTGCCTGTCCCAGGGCTGTGGGGCAGCCAGTAGGAGGGCTTTCCCTTCCTTTCTCTCCTTTCTCAGGCCTTGCTCCCCTTCCTTGGGGTGGGGGTGGAATGGCATCTGGACAGATGCCACCTCATCAGGTGGGGAGGTAAGGCTACCTGGAATGGATTTATGTGCTGACTTTTAAAGATTATTAGAGATAATTAAACTGAATGCTCAGCCCTCTGTGGCCCTGGCTCCTAGGTGTTTCTGCCTGCCATCCCTCCCCATCCACCACCACAGGCTTGGGTCCAGCTAGGTCCCCCCCTCTCTATCTCACTTCTGCCCTCCCAAGACATTCTCTCCCCAGGTGGGCCTTCTCCCCATACTCAGAGCCCAGCCTGTCTTTTGACAGCTGAAGCTGGACCCCCACTGGGAGGCCTGGCAGAGTGACTGGGTGACTGGGTGGGGGCAGCTATTTCTAGACTTCTGAACCTGCTATCCGGGGGAGGCCACAGGGTGCTGACAGGCCACAGGAGGAGCCAAAGAGGCTGGTGTTGCTTCCTCTGACCTTGGGCCACCCAAAGCAGGGCCTTGGCACCAGAAGGCTTGGCTAGGCCTGGCCTGAAGAAGTCAGGAGAGGTGGGCAGGCAGCTATGGGGTCAGATCAGGCTCTTGTACAAAAACCTCACCAAGGAAGTAGTGTAGATCAGCAGTGGGAGAGGAGAAACCTGCCAATGGCCACTTTATTCCCCCCTACACACACCCCCAGGCCCCAGGTCCGAGCGGCATCTCAACTGGGTGCCCGGGCCTCACTGGAGTTGAGCCTCCGCAGCTGGCTGAGGCTGGCGAGCCGGAGTTTGAGTAGCATCTCCTCCTGTGTATGCAGTGTGTGCGCCAGCATACGTAGGGATTCACTCTGCAGCACTGTGGACAGGCAGATAGGAGTAGGGGATTATCAGACCTCATGCCACCCCACAACTCCTCACCCACTCAGCCTGGTGCCAGAGGGTGCTCAGACCCCCTACCCGACCCTTCACTGCCTCAACCTCTGCAGTTGCTCCCCCCTACCATGCAGAAAGGCCTTCCCTTTCTACTTCCTTGCCTTCAGTTCCTGCTGCCTTCCTGCACTGTCCTTACCGCTCAGGTAGACAGCCAGGACAGCAAGCGCCAGGCAGGTGAGCACCAGCAGTGCCAGCAGCAGCAGGAAGCCCCCACGGCAGTGCACAGGGCTGCAGCTGGCCTGGGCACACAGCGATGGTGGCAAGATGCTCAGCAGCTCATCCCATGGCTGTGCCTCCTCAGCTAGGTAGGGGCGCAGCGAACCTGTGGGGCAAACGGGGCATCAGGAGGGTGACGGATGTGCCTGCTTTCCTCCCCTCTCCCAGTGCCTCCACCCTGCACCTCTGCCCCGCCTCACCTCCACTATGTAGGTCGCTGATGGACTCCACGCGGTGCAGGCACACCTCCTGCACGTGATTGGAGGCCAGTGGTGCCCTGCTCCTGGAGCTCATCGTTGGTGCCATAGTGTCTGCAAGGGCAGCATGGAGCTGATTCACCCAGCGGGTCACCCTCTCCCTTCTCCTAGGTGGCTTCCAGCGATAGCAGGGACTCAGAAGATGGGGACAGGACAGAGGGGCATTTGGCTCCTAATCCCCTAAAACTAACTCAGGAATGACCCTTGATTTGGAGCCAGGACAACCCCAGAACCCCATAGGCCTGTTCCATCCTCAGCAGCTGGAGGTGTACCAGACTTGCTCATGTTGTTTCCTTCCAAGCACCTCAAGCACTGTCTGGCATTCCTCTGCCTGCTCACTTCTAGAGAAGAGTTTATCAGCCTTGCAGGACAAAACCCGCAGTGCATGAAATTCATTCCTGCCTCTTCTGTCAGTCTTCCCTGCAGACCCTGTGAGTTAGCCATCAAGCCAGACACAGTGCCTGGTGCCTTCTGGTCCCCAACAGCAGTGGTCCCATTCTAGCCAGCTAGCGCTGGTTCCTCCTGGCCTTGGCTCTGCTTCTTTAACATACTCAGGGGGATCCAGGTGTAATTCTGTGACCCCTGCTGCTTTCACTCAACATCAGAACAGGAGACCTGCCTTTGTTATCAAACTGTTTCTGAGCCTCTGAGGTCTCCCTTCAGGCATCCCTTTGAGGCTGCCTGGGCATTGGGTTCCAGTTCCCTTCCACAATTAATAACCCCTAGAAAAGGAGATGAATCATTGATTCTGAAGGTTTTCTCCAATTTCACAATAGTTATTTAGAACAGATTCCCGGAAGAAGAATTACTGGATCAAAGAGCAGGGACTTTTTTTTAAACGCTGTCATCAAATCGTCCTCTAGAATGGCTGTCCACAGCCCCCAAAAGAGTACAACATCACCACCATTAGGCATCTCCAATGAAAAAGAAAAAATTGACACATGTGCACACATGTATGTACTAAATTGGGAGATGAGAAATGGTCTTTCTTGACCCATTTGGTTGGATTTCTTTCCCTGGGCTCCCTGACCAATATGTGTGTGGCCTCCTAATTACCTATTCGCAGCCTCTGCCCATTTAGTCACTGGGGTCTCTATACTTTTCTTGTGATTTTAATTACTTATTTTTGGACCCATCAAAGTGTTTATTTTGTGATTTCTAAAACTTATATTTTCTTCAAGTTGTTCTTTGACTTGATTTTTAAAAAAAAATCTTGGCCCTTTAAGCCCTCCAGATACCCAACTGGAAGCTAGCTAACAAAGTCGGGGGCATAGAGGGGCCGCCACCTGATTGAGGCAGGACCATTGGACTCTCTGGGTCTGTCACTTTCAGAGCAGTCACACAGCCTTCCTGATTTGCTTGAAACTGGCCCTTGATATGCTCAAAAGTAAAACAAGCATGCTGCCAGTCGTTTCATCAGGCTGGTGTTGGGGGTCATATTAAACTCCCTCTTTGCACTTGGTTGTCCCTTTCCCACACTTTCTAAATTGAAAGTGAAAATCAGATTCTGTTTGTTACCAGGAAAAATACACAGTAAATGTCATTGTTGAGACCCCATGAGGAGGGAAACATCCCCCCCGCACCAGGCCCAGGCTCCTCCTACCTGGAGTAAAATGTTGAAAATGTGATGGGAGTTGACCAGCTGGGCCAAGCTGGAGCCCTGGAGCAGCTGGTCCTGCATCCCAGCCAGCACCAAACCTGAAGCTCCCTAGGTCCCCTGCTCTGGCCCCCTGAGCTTCTGCTTGCATGTGATGTGGCAGTTACCTGGGCAGCCACCAAAGTTGTAACTAGCAGTCAGTCTGGCCACGCTAAGGGACCTCAACTTTTAGCCAGTTGGGGCCACCTAGTCCCAAGTTGGAGGAGATCAGAAGCCTATCCATTCCCAGTCCCTGAGCCATGTGGCCAAATGCTTCCTGGAACCACTGCCTACCTCTAATCCCAGCTTCCTCCCTGAAGGGAGAGCAGAATTGGCCAGGCATCTGCCCCACCCACGCCCACTTGGGCACAGCTTATAGTTGACCCTCCCCCAACTGAGTGGCTCCCCCCAGTCCCTCCCTGCTATCCCTAGCAGGGGAAACAGGCAAGGCCTGAGGTGAGGAGGGGTTCCAGGCATGGTAAGCCCTATCTCCATGTACAAGGGGCAGGTCCCCATACTTGAGCTGGGACATGGTGACTGATATCTAGTCAAGGAAGCGAAGTCAGTGGGACAGGGGGCAGGTTTCTCCATGATCCATAGAGTCACAGGCCCAGGGCCTTGCCCTCCCTTACAGTCCTCTCCTACCTTCTCTGGTCTCCTCGGGCATAGCGGGTGGTGGGCAGTCAGGGGGCTGATGATAGCGAGCGTCCAGTAGCAGGACAGGATGGAGGCAGCAGTGGCTCTTCTGAGAGCCTGGGGAAGGCCTGGCCACCTCCTAGCCTGGGCCTAAAATAGGCCTGAGCTCAGCCCACTGGGCTATATTTAGAGGAGACAGCTCTCAGCCATGGGAAGGGGAGGAGTGACCCACATGAGCCAGCCTGGACTATCTACCTGGTGATGGAACCTAGGCAAGAGTGCACCTTCACTAGTGTGTGTGCCCAGGGAACCCTGCCACCCCCACATACGCACAGGCCTCGTCTTCCTCCAGACAAGCCACCTCAGGCATACCTCCAGCAATGCCTCACACAGCAGCTTTGCGTGGGACCCTGTGTATCTCCATTCCTAAAGACCCCACTCAGCTGGGTCATCTCTTCCAAGCAAATGTGGGACAAGCATCCACCACTGTGACCTGCTGGCTCCAGGGATTGGGGGATTGGGGGTGATGGACAACCGGAGCCGAGTGCCATGAGGGCTCTGGGAGCCGTGAAAGGGGGCAGGCCCCCCATACACGTAGGCATCCATGCTGGTCAGTGAGTGGACCCAAATTGAAGGCTGGCATTTACAATACTAAGCTTACAACCTTGAATAAAAGATTGCTCCATTTCTGACCTGCTTTCTCAACTGTAAAACAGGACCAAATGGTTCCTCCCCAGCACAATACATGTGAGAATGGAAATACAACCATGTGTCTGAAGTACTTGGCACAATGCAGTCTTGATCCTTCTCCCTTCACAAGTGTATAGAAGTTGTGTGAGGGTGCATGGCACCCCTTGCCCTTGAAGGAAGTGGTCCAGCTTAAGGCCCACCCTTTGCCCCTCTGCTGTTGGACCCCTGTGCCCCTCCTTCCCAAATGGGACAAAGCAAGACAGTGGGCTCTACCTCCTAAAACATCCCAAATCCATCACTCTACTGTATTACACTGGCCTCCTTGATGATTCCTCAAACACAGCAAGCTCGTTCCTACTGCAGGGTCTTTGCACTGGCTGGTCCCTCCTGGAATGCTCTGTCTCCAGATATTCCCATGGCTGGCTCCTTGCCATTTAGCTCAAATGTCACTCCCTCAGTGAGGCCTTCTCACATTCTTTTCCACATCATCCAATTTTATTTTCTTCATAGCACTTAGCCCAGAAACTATATTATTGAGAATATACTGGACATGTCAGTATCCCCAAAGGCCCTACAGAATCCACTCAGTCGAATGGAAACCACCTTTAATCCTCACCACAGCATCCTTGGACAGAAGACACTGAGGTCCTGAGACAGCTAGGAAGGTGCCCAAAGCCACAAAGCAAGATGTAGGACCAGCAGTTCTCTGCTAGAGCCATTCCAGCTTCTGCTGATAATGTGTTTATTGCATTAGTACAGTCGGCCTGCCCCACCCCCGCCAGCCCAGCCTGTTCACAGCTTTCTACTCATTGCCCAAGGAGGAGATCCTTCCCCCAGGGTGGGCACTCGGGGGCACCTCCCCTGCCCAGGTCGTGGCTCTGGAGCCTTGCTTCTCTGCCTCCTCCATGCCAGGCACCAGCTGCACCCTGTGCCCGGCCTGGGCCACCCCTCCCGGGGCTACATTCAAGGGTTATTTTCTGTTAATAAATAAGCCAGTGCGGCTGCCCCTCGGCCAGGGCCTGTCAGTCGGTGTCTCCGTAGGCCGGAGACGGCAGTGTGCCCGGCCCCTAACTGTCCCTGTCCCAGGATCTGTCCGCCCCCTCTCTCCCACCTGTCGTCACCTCCCCAGTCCCCGGCGTGGGGACGGCCGAGTCACTAGTGCGCTGCGCTGCGCGGACCCCGCTCAGAGCGGGTCTCTGTGGCATGCGTCCGCCGGTTGCGGCCCTTCTTCCGCAACTCGGGAGGCGGCGGGCGCGGCCCGGGCTGTGGACGACACATTCGCAGAGAGCTCGCGCCACCGCCGCCTGGCTCCACCAGCTGCAGGAAGTCCCGGTACCAGAGCTTGGGGCCCAGCGGCGCGACGGGCGCAGCATCCTCCGTCCGGGCCAGCCTTTCGGCCTGCGCAGCACTCAGCACGTGCAGCGCCAGGCGACGCAGCGGCTGCGAGAAGCCCTGCTCCACTGCTGCGCACAGGTACATGCCTGAGTCCCCGCGCCGCAGGCCGCGCAGCAGCAGCCCTCGCGTAGTGCGCTCGGCACGCTCCTCTGCAGGCACCTGCGAGCCGGGGCAGCGTGAGGGCGGGGCGTCAGGGTCCCGCACAGGGCTCCCCATCCCAGCGTCAGAACCGAGAAGCAAAGGGGCAAGGGCTGCCCAGAGGGAGCGGGGAAGAGGCGCCCACAGGTGTACATTTGAAGGTTGGGTGCATGGGGGCAAGGAGTCTTCAAGCGGAAACCCGAACGGGGGTAAGGGTTCACCTAAATGTGGGGGGCAGGTCAGGGACCTCAATAAGGGGGGCTAGGAGGAGGGTTTCTGTCGGATGCGTGTTGGGGGTGGGGGCGGGAGGTGGATCAGGAGCCTTGTTGGACAGAACGGGGCCTCACCAGGATGTGGAGTGCAGGTAAGGGACCAAACCGGACGAAAGGGGTCAGGTTGGGCAGAGCCTCACTGGGCGGAGCTGGACCTCATCTAGATGTGGGGAGCAGGCCAAGGGCCTCATTAGTCAGGGCTGGGTCTCTCCTGGATGTAGGGGGCAGAATAAGGGTCTGGTTGGGGCAGAGACGGGGACGGGGGAGGCTCACCTGGGTGCTGGCCGCCTCCCCTGCGCGCTGGAAGGTCCACTCCACGCGCGCCTGCAGTGAGCGGGGCTCACACTCCAGGAAGGCACTGCCGCCCTCCACACCGAACACCTTCTGCTCCAGCAGTGTGGGATGAGACGAGTCTAGGGGCAAGGGGAATGTCAGATTCAGGCAAGGCAGGTCGTGGTGGGGCGTCTTCGAGGGCTGAGAGGTGGGGACAGCTGGGGCACTCACCCCCCGAGCATAGCGTGCTGGGATCCCCGTTCCTTACATCTTGCCGCCGGAACCGCCTGGGGAGAACGTTGGAGCCTCTGTGAGCCCTTCTTCTTTTATCCAGGAGCCACGAAAGACTCCCTCCCAGCGCCTGCCCCTGACCCTGCCCACCTTTTGCCACTGGGCTGAAAGCGCGTGCACGCAGCCCCGTCCCAGGCGCAGTAGGGGTCACGCGCCAGGCAGCATTCGGCGCAGGCGTGGCCGTGGGCAGCACAGCGGTGCAACGGGATCTGGGCCACCGCGCTCCGCGAGGCTATGTACAGCTGGTGCTAGGGGGCACGAGGGGCTCCGGGCTGACCGAGATCGGCCCCATGCCCGCCTCCCATTGATCAGGGATCCCTTCCCCCACTTGACAGATGGAAGCACTGAAGTGTCAGATCACACATTCTAGCGAAGGTAGAGCCTATCACTCAAACCCCAGGGCTTTGAACTACCAAGGGAGGCATGAGGGTGGGGGTGCCCGGGAACGCCCTATGTCCATTCTGTCCCCAAGCCTTCTGGTCACTTACCCTCTTGGAGGAGATTTGCATGCTGGTAACAGCCGCTGAGTCCTGAGAGGGAGGAGCAGCGCTGGGATCAAGGCTCAGTGGGGTGGGGGTACCGCAAAAGACGAGGACTAGGCCTCACCTCAAACACGTGCAGCTCCTCCAGGAGCAGCCCCTCGGCGTTAGGCCAGCCGCCTTTGGGGACTGAGATCACCTTCAGCACTGTGCCAGCGTCTGCAGGGTGAGAAGGAGTGAGTGACTCCTTATATGCCCTGACAGGCAGGGCCAGGGGTCTCTTCACCTCTGAGGCCTAGGCCTCCACACTCAGCATGGTGGGGTCAGGGAATAATGTGCGTTGGAACAAGCAGACCATCACCCAGGAGAGGAGGGCACAGCCCAGGCAAAGATGTGGAGATGAGACTGAACAGGGGGAGCTTCCACTAACAGGCCAAAGAGCCTTGTGGATCTTGTGGGTGGTCATGACAGGACCCTGACCTGTGCCAATGAAGAGGACGTCATAATGTCCGTCAGCAGCAGCTACACGGTCCGCAGTGATCTGGGTGAAGGTATACCCGGCACCCACTTGTAGGAAGAGAGGGCGTCCCCCCATGGGCAGGACTGAATTGTACATGAGGGGGTGGTTCCGGGCAAACTTGATGACGTCATCAGGAAAGTCCTTGGTGGAACTGAAGGTGCCAAAGGTCTTGCTGGGGCACTGGGGGGTGGGGAGGAGGCACGACAGGGATGTGGGTATGAGGGCCTGGTGGGCGGCCCTCCACAAGAGACCTCCCGGAACCTGGACTGAGCAGGGAGAATATTGGACAGAGCCCTGCCCTGGGAATCTGAAAGAGGAGACCCAACCTCGCCCTTAGGAGTCTGAGGGGAGAAAACGTGGCCTTCCCCTGAGGAACCCTGTCTGAGGAAGGTGATGCTTTTCCACCCATAACTAAAGTAAGAAACCACATTCACCAAGAAGATCCAGGCCAAGTTCTCTACCCCTGAGGCTTTAAGTGGGTTGTAGTGAGAGTCCCCAGGCTACGCACCATGCCAGGCCGGGGGTAGGGGACACGGCCCTGGTAGGACACCCACTGGTGCATGGGCCCCTCCTTGTGTGCAAAGGGTCCCAGGAAGGCCCGGCGCACATCATTCATGCTGTACATGCACACTGCGGAGCCCTGGAAGATGCCGCTGCAGGCGAAGACATGAGCAGAGTGAGGCGCTCAATGGAGCCCAGCAGGCCCTGCCCTGCTACCTTCCACCCCTCACCTGGAAGTGGAGAAGACAGCATAGAGCAGCGGGGTCCAGCGGTCCCGTGAGGACAGCAGGAACACGTCCTCTGCAGAGACAGGGTCTAGTTGGGGGAGGGCGCACAGCCCTGCAAGCCAACCAGGCTCCAGGATCTGTGCCCCTGCACTGCCCCCCCACCGCCATCCTCCACTCTTGGCACTCACGGAGCTGGTCGAAGTGCGTGTCACCCTCAACACCAGGCACTGAGCACACCAGCCGTGCCTTCAGGAACGTTGTCCACTTGTTGACCAGGCTGCGCTGGCCACCCACGTCATTCTGTGGGGTCAATCAGAGGGGATGAGGGTGAGGCCCAGATGGGCAAAGGGGAGGGGGTGGGGTCACCAGAAGTGACCCAGGGATTCCTCACCCTGCAGATCTGGCCAACTCGGGAAACAGACAGGCGTCCTAGTGCCGGCGTGGCCTCCACTGCCAACTCACGGAAGAAGAAGTAGATCTTGTCATCATCTGGGTTTTCACTCTCCGGGATCCAAAACACCTTGACGAACTTGGGCTCTGGCCACAGCAGGAAGCATGGGGTCAGTGAGGTCCTGGCCCCAAACCCCACTCCGAGAACCTTGAGCTGCCTCCCCTCTAGCTACCTCCCCTTTCTCTTGTGCCTGTGGAAGCCCCGGGCCAGCATCTGATCATCCAGCCTCCAGACCAGGTTCAGATGGTGCTCCTGGGGCTGACCCTCTGGCCGAGTGGTTAAGTTCGCGCGCTCTGCTTCGGTGGCCCAGGCTTTGGCCGGTTTGGATCCTGGGCGCAGACATGGCACCGCTCGTCAGGCCATGCTGAGGCAGCAGCCCACATGCCACAACTGGAAGGACCCACAACTAAAAATATACAATTACGTACTAGGGGGCCTTGGGGAGAAAAAGGAAAAGTAAAAATCTTAAAAAAAAAAAAAAAAAAAAAAAAGATGGTGCTCTGCAGGGACAGAATCCAAAGGATCAGAGCCTGCGAGTCAAGAAGCAGCCATGAGAGGGCAGCAGAGACCATGGCTACCTGGGCACACAGGCTGGGGACCCTGGCCAGTGGAGGGCCTCTCACCTCACTCCTGACAGTTCTCCAGGCCAGTGAGCCAAGAAAGGAGGGAGATGGGTTATCGCCTATACCTTCACTCGTAAGTCTTCCTCTGTATCAGGAAGCGATGCCCTCACTCCTGCTTCAGATACTCTGCTGGGTCCCATCACGCTTGGAATAAACTACCCTGGCCCCTGACAATCCAGACCCCTTATCATTACTCCCTTCATGAATCTGTTCTTTGGCTTGTTCTTGCCCCAGGGCCTTTGCACCAGTTATTCTCTCTGCCTTTAATGATCTTCCCTCAGTCTTGCTGTGCTTTGGGAATTAGCTCACACTTCTCCTCAGCAGGGTGGCTTCCTTTCCCCAACCCTCCCACCACCACCTAATCTCCTTTTCCCTTCCTCTCTTTTCTCCCATTGGTCTCCTGGCCATTGGAACTGATCTTATCATGTATTTGTTCTGAGGTCTGTGAACTCAAAGAGGGCATGGGCCATACCTGCCTTGTCTGCCCTGTGACCCTAGTGCCTAGCTCGGGGCCTGATGCGTGGTGGGCACTTGGTGAGACTTGGCTGTGTCCATTGCTCACTTCTTTTATGGGCCTTGCTCAGCTCCTTCCCTGCTGGGGAGGAGGGCCCCTCTGGACAGCCCCATCAGCCTTTTACCGTTGAGCCAGCGGGAGTCGTGTGGCTCCGTTCGGAGACTCGGACGCTGACCCAGGCTGCGGAAGATGGTAAAGTCCCGTCCCATGAGGTCTGCGGCCACCCCTGAGTACAGCTCTTCCCCTGCAGACAGGGCAAGGGCTGCTTAGCCAAGCTGAAGGCTCTCAGGGTAGGGGGAGCCTGTGGAGCTCTGGGGGATCTTGGAGAGTCAAAGAGGCTAAGGGGAGGGTCCCCGAAGCTCTAGGGAGGGTCTTGGGACTTTAAGAGGTTCTAGAGTCTCTGAGGGGTTCCAGAAGTTCTGTTGGCATCCCAGACTTTGGACTCACCCACCAGCACGGAGGCAGCCCGATGCCTGGGGTCGTAAGGACTCTTGCCCTTGCCATCCTCAAGCCTTCGATGGTCCAGCCGGAGCATGGGCTCCTGGGAGGCAGCGGGGAGTTGTTCTAGCCAGGCCCTTCCTTACCCTCCCAACCCCCGTCTCTGCCGAGACCTGGCCTTACCTCCAGCCGGTGGCCCACCTCCACAAACCCACAGGTTGGGTGGAAGGCCCCTGTGCCACAGGCCAGCAGGTGGGTGCGGTTGTACGCATGCAGCAGCTTCACGAAGTTCATGCACTCAGTCTAGTGTGCAGGCAGGGGCAGGGACAATGAAGCTTCCCCCAGGGAGGCAGCCTTAAGGGGTCCCAGTTCACCAATGGCACCCCACCCCCTCTTCTCTTCCACATCAACCCAGACAAGTACCAACATGGGCTGCAGGGACCTGGGTGCCCTTGGTGACCAGCCCAGCCCACCTCTCACCAGAATGAGTGCATGGGGAGGCACATGCCTGCATTGCCCCCTATGACTCAGAGGCCCCCCAAGAAAAATCATGAGCCCCCACCCTGACTCACTACCTCCAGACTTCAGCCACCTCAACCCCTCTGCCCCCGTCCCAGCCAGAACAGGGAGGCCTCTGTTTTAGCACTGCCCTGTCTAGAGTGAGGGGCTGACCCTCCCCACTCCCACTCCGGGCAGCCAACACTCACACCAATGTCCTTCCCCGCCCAGTTGCACTCCTCTCGCCATTCCACAGGGGCCGGCCAGGCGAGCTATAGGGAGGGTGGGGGAGGGGGAACAAGGTCAGGGACTTAGGATGTTCTCCACGCTGAGGGTGTCCACTCAGGGGGCCCATCACCCTTGGTCTCTCCAGGCAGTCTGGAGTGGGGTCCCTGGGCTCTTTCCCTGGGCAGCACTGAGGCTGGGGGTCCCTGGCACCTTCTTGACCCGCTTGCTGATGTTGTCCAGGCTGAGGGAGGCCACATGGTTCTCGGCACCCACGAACAGGCGTCCACGCTCCTCATCCACCAGCAAAGCTTCATAGCAGCAGGTCCTCTCCAGCCTGAAGGTCTGGAGACCATGCCGGGCCTGGAGCTCTGCAGGGTGGGGATTCCACTGAGGATTTGCCAGCTAAGCTGGAGGCTTCCCCCAAGTCCTCCCTGTTGTCTTTCTCACAGGCCAAGGTTGTACATGTGACCTGGCCCACACACATGTGAATTTTCACGCATGTTGAGTTTACACTTATGAAGGCAGGCCCACCCAGGTGCAAAGCTTCCAAGGTGGGCAGTGCAGCACCCCCAAGGGGAAAGCAGGTTGAGTTCCTCAGGCGTGCTCAGACAAGCAGTGTCTCCAGGTGGGCACACTGGGAGGCCAGGGTTCTAGGGGAGGCTGGGCGTGTAGGGAAAGCCAGAACTCTAACCCCAAAGTCAGACTGAGGGTTCTCTGCCACCCTGCCACCAGCCTGAGCTCAGTGCTATTCCACTGCCTAGTAACCACCCTCCTGTGTAGAGGGTGTGGGAAGGGGGCTCTAATGGCCCCTACACCTCAACTTCCCTAGGGGTAAGGGATGGGACCAAGGCAGGCTCTGTTGCCATGGGAACAGGGGTCTTCCTGGGAAAGCATGAGGAGAATGTGGGCTGAGGCCAGGACAGGGTTAATTGGAGATGGCCTGAGAGTGCCCCCAATCCAACCCAGGTCTCATGGCACACACATGGAGCAACAGCAAACACAGTACCCCCTACCCACACTGGGCCCCTTTTCTGCCCACCCTGAGCTGGGCCCTTCTGCCTGCCAGGTGCACCTACCTTGGAAGGAGAGCCGAAGGCGTGGGGGGCTGGGGGTGGCACCCCCCAGTACTGCTGCCCAGAGCAGAGCCAGGCTCGGGATCATGGCGGCGGCCTCAGCCCGCCCCATCCCAGCGGCTCAGGGTGCTCAGGGTTCAGCGGGCGTGTGCGGAGGAGCCTTGAGCCGCCCTGGACTCTGCCCCGGGATCTGGAAGAGAAGGAGTTGCAGCCAGGGCGAGGGCGGGAGGCGGGGGGGGGGGGAGTCCCCAGGGATCAGATTACGGCCCCTAGGGGAAAGAGGTTGGGGGGTCGCATTTCACTTCCGAGCTCTCCCCTCCCCTCCCTCCGGAGGGTGCCCTGCCTGGCCACAATCACAGACACACCCACGCTGGGCACACCCTCAGGGTCACCCCCCCCCCATGCCCCGCACTGGCAGGCGCCCGCCCCACCACGTCACCCTCCCAAGGAACCCGCCCTCGCGTATCACGCTCAGAGATATTAATTCACAAACTCTGTGTGCCTACTTCATGCCAGCCTGGGACTGGGGCTGGGGACACTGGGGGACACAGACAAGGTCCCTACGGAGGAGGAAGCAGAGTGCCAATAAGGACTCAGATCTCAGATCGGAACAGTCATTTCAGAGGGCGGCAAGTGCCATGAGCAAAACAAGCCGGTCACGGGAATGGGACTAACTGGAGGGGTCAGGCCTCTGGAGGTAGTTGTGCACCCACAGGCCCAGACAAACAGAGGCACTTCTGGGACTGGAAGCAACGGTGTGGGCGCCTCTGTGAATGTGTTTCTGAGGGTCCCTTTGTGTATCTGTATTGCCTGTGTGTCTGTTGGTATGTATGTATTCACATGTGTACATGTCTACATGAGACCATGTGGCATGCATGTTGTGTTGCACATGTAGACATGTGGCTTGTGAACACACATGGCACTGTACACATGTCTATGCAGTGTGTACACATCTGTGTGTGCACTGTGTATACATATGTATATATGAATGTCATGCACATGTATGTGTGCGAATGTGTGCACATGCAAGTGTATGCATGTCTCTCTGGACATGCAGGTGAGCAAATACAACCACAGCATCAGTCATTGCCTTCAGCTCTGAGACAGTCCTAAAACCCTTTTCTCAGAGGGAGAAGTGCTGCTGCCCAGGAGACCCAGGGCCTGGGCCCCTCAGGCTGGGCAGAAGCCTCAGCTGCTGACTTGGGGGCTGCTCCCACTTGGATCCAGCAGCCCAGATTCGGGCTTGACCTCTGTCTACCCACCCCAGAGGGTGGAAGGGGCTGGTCACACATAGAAATTCTGTGAACTCAGACTTCAGACCCAAGAGGATTCAAGTGGGGAGAGCCAAGGGCCTGAGGCAGCCTTTCACCCCCATCTCGGGTGAGCTACCCTTCCGTCTCTGAGCCTCCAGTCTCCCTGAGCCTCTCCCTCTTCTGCCTTCACTCTCAGGGTTTTACCATCTTTGAGCCCCTTCACCTCTCAGAGCCAGAGCCCTTCCCTGGACCTCTTAGATGGGGCCAGGCTCTGGCTGCAAAGCCCACCGTCCTTCCAAGAGCTCGCTGGGCAGGTGCTGGGCACAGGACCCCTGGCATGGGGTGCGATCAAGTAAGAGGCACAGCTGCTGGGGCATGTTCCAGACCACCACCCCCATACCCCTGCCCAGCTCCGCAGCTCCCAGCCCTCCCGTGCTAGGACTCCCACCTCCCTCCTTCCCTCTGCTGACACTTGCCGCTCCCTCTTCTGGGCCAGTGAGGTCCGCGATGCCACAAAACACTCGGCTGCCTTCCCACACTCCACCAAGAACTCCAGCAGCAGTGCCTCTGCACCCTAGCCCCTTCTCGCCCTGGAGAAGGGGAGAAGCCTAGGGGCCGCTGGGCACCCTCTCACGGCTCCTTTAAGGAGCAGCCCCCGCCCCCACCAAGCCAGCCACCGCCCCACCCGCCGTCAAGTTTATGGGGCGGGCGGATCGGGTGACCGGGCAGGCAGCCTGACCGGCTGGAGGTGGTGTCCCGGCCAGAGTGGAGCGGGCACAAGGGAGGGGCAGGTAGGGAAGACCCCTCCCCTGTCGGGCCTCACAGCAACAGTATGCCCCAAGCAGCGGTCTTGGAAGTGGGGCGAGCAGTCAAAGCAAAGGAGGAAGAAGCAATAGAGACCCGCAGATGCAGACAGCACTATGCAGCAGGCAGAGGGAACAGCTGGGCAGGGCACTCCAGGAACTCACTTGTCCCTCCACAGCTGTGGAGCTGGAGGGGTTAACAAGGGGTTCAGCTGCCACCTCAGTTCCCCGGAGCAGGCTGGGATGGGAGGGGTTCTCAACTGGAGGTCTAATGGGCCCCCAGGACCCAGCCCGAGCCCTTCCTCACCACTTGGGCCACTTAGCACTTCTGCCCCCTGGCAGTGGCTATGATGACAGCTAGTCTGGGGCAGGAAAGGAGGTCCAGAGAGGGGCAGGCGGGGCAGTCTGACTTTTGCACTGTAGGGGGTTGGCCCATCCAGAGCCTGTCCTGAGAGGTGGTCCGGCGTTTCTGATGGGAGGTGAGAGGCATTCTTTGCAATCTTTGTGACTCCAGTCTTTCTTTCTAAGTTGAAAAGCATGAGGTACCTGAGGGGCTTCACAGACAGGAGGGAGTTCCTACACCTCGGAGCATTAGCTGGGAAGGGTCTGGGGTCTCGGCCTGAAGCTGGGTCTGGTGGACACACCCTATTGGTACTGTTAGGGGAACTTCTTTGGAGGGTCTGAATGTCGACAATGGAGGAGGGGGACCCTCAGGTCCACCTGGGTGAACATACCAGGGCTAGAGGGTGGGCTTTCACTCCAATCTCCCCAAAAGGCATTCTCCCGCAACCTCCTCAAGGCTGACCAGCGGCTCCTCAGGGGTCAGTGAGCAAGGCTGTATGGGCACTTCTAGTGCTGCCCATCTCCTGCCAAGTCCCCTGGAGTAGAAGTGTCTGTGCCCAGCCAGGGTGGGGCCATGCCCCTCTTTCCTGAGCCTCAGGACCTGGTGTTCCTGGACTGGCCTGGCTGGCTGGCAGGCGAAGGGTGTGGGTCAGTGGGAGGACCAGGGGCCTTCAGGAGGGGGAGTAGAGGGATTCACCCCTGCCTGAGCTCCTGGGCTTCTAGGATGTGGCCCCTCCCTCCTCCCAGGCTCTCCCACCTTGGACCTGGGCAGCTTCCCCTGGCCCCATGCAAGCAAACAAAATTCTTCAGCTGTTTACAATTTTCCACCCAAGCAGCCAAGATCAGCAAGTGCCTTTGAGGTCCCCACCCACCCCCGCTGTGCCCCCTACCTGCCCCCACTATTTTTAGTTCTTCAGACCCAGGGTCCCAGCCTGTTTCATTCCCCCAAAGCCCTGTGTCCATACTGGAAAATAGGACCAGAGTTCCCCACAGTCTTTCCAACATCCTGGAACTCAACCCCTAGCCAGAGGGACCAGGCTCTCCCTGGCCCGCTTGAGCCCTTTGATTGCCTTCCCTCCTCCAGATGTGTCCCCTCCCTGAAGCAGGAAGGGAGATCCGCAGGGGTGGGAGGTCAAGTTGTCCCTGTCCCACAAGGTCTCCTTTCCGCTCCTCAGCCCCAGGTCCAAGTGTACGCCAGGCCCTGGGTAGTGGCCTCCCTCATGAAGTCAGCACTCTAGAAGCAGAGTCATTGGCTGTGGTTCACATTGGGCACTGGAAGTCCCCAAGGATTCTAGAATCAAGTGTCCAGGGCCTGGGTCTCAAAAGAATGAGACAAACCAGGGGAGGTAGCTGGGGTCCTGGGGTCCCTACTCCTGCCTGCGCCTCTGCTCTAGGGCCACCCCAGGCTCCTGGGCCTCTACCCTTTGCCAGGGTATCCACGGGTTCTTGCCCTGCTGCTGCCTGTCAGCAGCACAGCCTGCCAAGGCCATGGTTTTTCCTTCTGGAAATAACTGGATTGTTATGCCAAGTTCCAGCACCTGCCTCCCCACCCCTCGTCACCACTGGACTCTGCCTGGACTCTGTGGTGTGGCTAGGGTAGGTCATCCATCTGAGAAGGCTACAGCCAACCCTCCTAATGCCCAGCCTGGGCTGGGTCAGACCTTGGCTCCCCACTCACACCTGCTTTAGCCATCAAGTCTGTGGCTCCAAAGTCACAACCTTTCCCTATTCTGGCCACGTAGGTACTAGGACGTGCCACCCTGAGGACTCAGGGGGAGGGGGGTGGTGGGAAGTGGGCCCTGGAGAGCCTGACTGAGGTCGAACTTCCCTGACAATCTACCACCCACCCCATGGGGATCTCCCCAGAGAAAGTCTGTCAGGCGCTTCCCCCAGCCACCCCCAACCTGGTCTCCATGCTCCCAGGGGACCCCTGGCCCACCTTTTTGGAAAGATCAGCTCCTCCCCTCCTTGCCTGTTCCCCTTCCCTTCTGAGGGCCCTGTCAGAGCTGAGATGGAGGGGCTGAGGGAGGGGCTACCAGGAACCCTGGGCCTCTGGCTGTGGCCCTACCCCCACCGGCTCCGCCCCTGCCCTCCGCCTCCTGCACATTCCTCCCTGGCTGAGGTCAGCCCCTCTGGGATGGGGGAGCCCCCCCCCCACCAGCCACATCACAGCTCTTCACTCACTCCTGTTTTCTTCATTGCCCAGCAGGGGAGGGGAGGGGGGGCTAGGAGTGGGGCCTCCCTCTCCCCTCCTTCTCCCTAGCCTGGGGGAGGGGGAGGGGAAAAGGGGAGGGCGGTACCAGGAATGCAGCGAAAGCAGACTCTGGTGGCACCCTACACTCATTAACATACATTAACATAAATGCTACATTCCCTCAATCGGCTCCAGGAGAGCCTCCCAGGAGTGCTGGCTGTGGGGCTCCGGATGCTCTCGAGGGGGTGGGCGGGAGCCTTCCCCAGGAATCAACCCCCTTAGTAGCCCAGGGAGGGGCGGGGTTGTATTCCGACTCTGCTGCCCACCGGCTGTGTGTCCCTAGGGAGAGACTGAACCTCTCAGCTCACTCTCTTTCCTTGTCCTGCAGTTGTTAATGGTGGGCCAGGAAGGTCTGGCACACTGGGGGGGTAGTACACAGGTGTGCACTCTTGTTGCCACCTCAGCACTATGCATCCTGTGGCATCCAGGCCTGAGGGCCTCGATCGAGCAAGATCCTTCACTGCTGCATCTTCCAGCCCAGCTTCATGGGGCCCTTTCTCAGGCTCTGATCCTCTCCTGTCCCCTTCCCTCCACCACACCCCTACCACCCTTCCTTCCTTGCCCCTACTGCCTCGGCCCGAAACACAATGACCTCCCCTACCCTCCACCTGAACCTCCTTCCCTCCCCAGCCCCTGGGGACTGCTCAGTCTTCTTACTCCTCCAGTAAGTTACTTCCTACCACCTCTACCTGTGCCTAAGCCCACCCACTTCCTCCCCAAGAGCCTCTATTTCAGGGAAGCCTTTTGGTTTTGTTCAAGACAGGACAAGGCCCCGCCTCCTCCCCTGTGGGGTGAAGACAGACCCCTTCCCCCGACCCCCAGGCCTTGTCCCTGCGGTGTTTCTGCCACTCCTCCTCCCAGTGCCTCCCCTCTGTAGGACCCTGCCCCCCCAGGCCCTGACTCAGCTCGTTGAAGCTATTGGCCTGGCATCCACACCACCCCTCCCTAGCTCAGCCCGGGCTGACTCTGCCAGTGCTCCAGCTACCCCATTTCTGGGAGGTGGCAGCTTTTTCTTCACCAGGATTTTGCTTGGACTGTGCCCTTCACCTGTCAGGCCCTCCCCTTTGCCACCTGCTGGACTCTTCCTCACCATTCCCTATCCACCTCTCCAGTATCACACTTCCTCAATGAAGCCCCAGTCATGTGACACCAGGTTCAAGCCTCTCTGCAGGGCTCTGGGTCCCCAGGGCTATCATCATTGGGGGCCCCAGGACCTGGCAGAAGATAGGCACAAGGAAGCAGGAGATAGAGCACTTCTAGGAAGCCGTTCCACCTTCCTGGGCCTGCTGAGCCTCGGTGGGGATGGGGGACTGATGAGAAGGGGCACTTCAGGCCCCTCCTTGACCCTGCATTAGCCCCCTAGGCAACTCCCTCCACCCACAATGAGGTCAGAAAGCAGTCAGTGGGAAGGGATGTCAAACTGATTCTTCTCCTAAATAAGAGCACTGCGGGGCTGCATCTCCTGCAAGGGAGAAACAAAGGCAAGGAGGAGAAATGGATCCATGGCCTTGACCCCTGCCCCCTTGGACACTGGTGCCCATCACTGTGTGATTAACTGAGGAGTTGAGTGGCTGGAAGGCATGGACAGACTTGTCACACAGCTGCACACATACCCTAGCTGGCTTGAGGCCCTCCTTGGGTGTGTGATGGGGGCTGGCTTCCCTTCCGGGTGTCCAAGGGGGACTTGGGGGAACGCACAGCCCCATGGCAGGGATGAGGGCCCCTAGGATCTTTCAGGGCAACAGACACAAGGAACACAAGGATTGGGGTCAGTTGTTTGGGAGTGGGCCTGGACCCAGAACTCAGTCAAGAGAAGCTGCAGTCCTGTCCCAGCCCTCTCCCTGACTCCCAGGGCAACTAGGACCTGGCTGGCCATTCCATAGGCCAGGTGGCTGGAGTCAGGGCTTGTATTCTCCAGCCTTGGGGGCTGGCTTGGCACTCTGGGTGTGTGTGTGTGTGGGGGGGGTGATTCTGAGGGGCTCTGAAGAGAATAGATTTTCCTGATGTAAGGAGGAGCCATGGGGCTGCCCTGGAACACAGTGAGGGGTTCCTCCAGACCTTGGCAGCTCCTGCAGCCTCAGAGACCCCAGTTCTAATGGGACCCCCTCTTCATTCTGCACCTGGCATCTGGGCTTACACCCACCTGCTGGGGGGAGCTGGGAGGTGGTCACCTGCCTGGCTCCTACCCCCTCCCCTCTTCAGGTCTCTCTGACTCTCAGAGCTTGCCTCTTTCACTCATCCTAGCTGTTTCCCTACCCCCCAAACAGGTTAAAAATACCAAGGCTGCCACCACCACATCAGTAGTCTGAGCCACTGTTTGGAGTGGGGTGGGCCCTCTGGGAGATGGGTCAGCCCCGTTGTGGTCCCCACTGGCTAGAGACAGCCCACTTCATACCATGACCTGCAGGCTTGATCTGGGAGCAGAAGCCTGGGTCCCTTGCCTGGCTCTGCCTGTCTAAGGATCCTAGGCCTCATAGCTGCAGTTGCCTGTCCATGGGTGGGCCAGGAGGATGGGCCTTCCTAGGCTGGGAAAGCTCTGGGGGACACAGGGCCAGGGAGCACTGAATCTCTGGCTCCCCTCACCCACCTGCTCCCAGGGATGAGGGATGGCTGAGATCCAGCCCTGGACAGCTCAAGGCAGTGGGGGATCAGCAAATCAGCAAGGAGTTAACTTCATAGAGTCCCTCCACTGGGGTACAGGACACCTGGGATGCCCCCCCTGCCTGCCACCCCCACATGGTTGGGAATTTCCCAATTTGCCAAGGACAAGGAGGAATTGAGAGGCTGCCCCCGCCAGTGCTGGGACAATGAAGCCTTATGCCCTAGAAATCAGAACAGGGGTAGGAGGGCCAAGGGCAGGTGGGGGCCTAGCTGTCTGCACTCAGGGAAGTCTTGCTTGCCAGGACCCCACCCAGACTCACTGCCAAGTCGGGCACAAGGGGATCCTGGCCAGAATCCTGCAAGGCCCACCCAGGGAGGGAGGCACTGGGTACGTCAGGCAGACAATGCCAGGCCCTCAATGGTCTCTCTGTGCAGGGTTCCCCTCAGGACGGAAGGAAGGAACTATCTGTGTGCCCTCTTCCTGCTGGGCGGGCATCACAGCACCGGCCCCGCCCGCATGTCTGGGGCTCAGCGGGGTCCAGTCCTGACCGCTGAAGGCAGGCGGGGATCCTGGGTTGGGTGCGCGGTCCTGTTCTTGTCGCTGGGGCCTCGGCTGGCCCTCGGAGGCAGAGGTAGCAGGAAAGGACCGCGGAACTGGGGCGGGGACGGGTGCTGGGGGCGTTGATCTCCTTCCGATGGCCCGGCCACAGCCTCTCATCTCCTGCCAGGACTCGGGGCCGGGCCGGAGGCCGCGGGGTACTGGCAGGTGTGCGGAGGCGGGGTCTCGGGTGCCCGGCTCCACCCTCCCTCCCCTCGCTCTCCCCTCGCCCTTCCCGCCTCCGCGGCGCCGACCCCAGCCCAGGCCGCTCGGTCCCGCGGCAGGCGCGGAGCCGCCGCCGCTCCACAAAGCTGCTTTTGTGCCCCGCGGCCTGCACAGGACCCGATGACGTCAGCCTCCATGACCAGCCCGGCGGGGCCGAGCACGGGCTGCGGCGCCCTCTGGCGGTCGTAGGCGGAGGCGCTCGCTCCGAGCCCAGCCGGGGAGACGCCGGCCTTCACCAAGCCGCTTCCCATAGGCTCAGCCTCAGCCGGCTGCGGTCCTTTCGCGAGACAAAGTGCAGGCACCTTGGCTGGCGCTCAGGCCCATCCCATAGGCACCCTGGCTTTGTCACCTGCCTGTCCCTTCTCCAGCAACGCACATGCACTTCCCACAGCCCCCTGGAAGCCTATGCATTCTTAGAGGTATAGTCCCGATGCAGCCCTCCAGGAACCCTGCCCATGGCTCCCGCCTTGCTGAAGTGTGGCTACTTGCCTGTCTCTCCTTCCCTCAGGTTTGGTGGGACCTCTGGGGCAGAAACCTTTTTGAACATGCCTCAAGGCGCCTACTGTTCCCAACTTTTTGTTTAGTCAAGCCCAAGGGCCTCAGTTCTGGGCAGGGCTCAGCAACATCTCAAATTGGGAGAAGGGAGGTTTATGTGAGGTGCTGCGGCCTCCTGGCTGTGTGACTTCAGCAACTCACACTGTCTCTGGGCCTTGGGCCTAGGAGGTCACAAGTCATATTTTTCTTCTGCACTAGACTCACTGGACACCCCTCCGGCTCCCAGTGTGGAAGAATCACTTAGGAGAACAGCTCCTTTAAGAAATCTGCCCTGCTGCTCCAGCAACGCTCTACCCCAGACCCAAGACTGCAGAGTCTGTTGGGAGGAGAGGGGCAGACATACAGGCCCGAGCATGGAAGATGACTAGTCTAAGTGGGAAAACTGAGGTGCTGAGTATGGGCCTGAACATGACCTGGAGAGTGAGCCCCCAGGGCCCTGCCACGACTAAGGATTCAGGTCCTGGATCACTACCACCTTGGCACATCTTAGCCTGTGTCTCTGCCCCCAGGAGAGAAAAATGTTGAGCAGTTCTTGGTATTTTTTCTTTCTACATTTTATTATTTCAAACCAGGTGAACAATTCCATAAAACATGTGAAAAAAGCAAGGAAGTGTTCAACGCTGAAGGACCCGGGCCTGGGGCGAGGGCATGAGGGGCATGGCCCCTCAGCAGGCAGCAGCGGTTCCTAGGTTAGCGCTAAGGAGCTACATGTGGGTTAATGGAGCCAGGGCCCAGGGCCGCTGGGGCGGGGCCCTCAGTGACGTTGGCAGTTGTCTGGAACAGCCCTTGGAGCCCAATTCTGTGGAGGGCAGGGCAGGGGTGCCACCCGCACAGGGGGCAGCCAGCGGAGGGATGGGTGTAAACACGCAGACACACTGAAGGCACGGAATCACTGGAAGGGGGTTGGGTGGGTGCTGGTCAGGATCTGACAGTTTTAAATAGATTTTCTCTAAAAAGTTTACTAGGTCTGCAGTTTTCTTTTTTTTTTTCCTTTACTTTCATTTTTTTAAAAAGCTACTAGAATGGACTGTGGTCTCCAGGAATGGTGGCGTCTCACGCTTCTTGTGCTTTTTCCTTTGGGGCCTCCAAGCGGCTGGGGAGGTGGGGTGGGCAGGAGGCTCCCTGTAAACATTTGGACTCGGGCTGGGTCAGGGGCTGGTGTTGGGTGAAGCCAGGGGTCCCAGGCTGGAGAAGTGGGTGCCCCTCCAGACGCAGGCCTTGGGAGACTCAGCATGTGCTCCCCTCCCCCATGAGAGAACAAGACAACAGTTAAAACCAGAACAGATGCCCAGGAGGGGGTACCGCAGCCATTCCTGGCACCTGGACAAGGGCAGGCTTCAAACAGGTATGCCTGTGGCAGCCCCTCCCCCAAGTCTCTGGAGGTGAGGGAGGGGATGGGGGAGCCAAGAACAGAGAGAGGAAAGAGGGGAAAAGCGGCCAAGGGGGGAAAGGTGGGGAGCGTAGTCCTCTTGCCCACATCTTCCTCAGGGGCTGGGGGGGAGCAGAGTCAGCGGTGGCCCTGGAGGTGGGGGACAGTGAGGGCATGGGTTGGGAGGTAGCCAGTGTGTGTCTCTCCTCCTGCCTCCCTAGACAATGACCCTCTCCTTTTTCCCACCCACTCGTTACCACGGACACAGTGGCCATCCAGGAGCCAGTGTCTGTTGCTGGGTTACGTGGGGGAGGGGAGTCTGTAGCACTGGCAGGGTCCTCCCCACCTCCCCCAGGGCCAGTGGGGCCAGCCTCAGCCTGGACTCTCAGATAGGTCCAAGGGAAAGACGACAGGGATGAGCGCAGAGCAGGTCACACTAAGTGGCAGGTGGTTGGGCCTCCCTCTATCATCCAGCTTCCTCAGGCTAGGCAAATGGCCTGGTGGGTGAGGAAGTGAGTTTTCTCCAAGTAAGGTTGGGACAACCCCTAGTTCTGTCCTAGCTCATGGCCAGGCCCTCCTGCTGTCTGTACCACTGGGCAGAAGGGAGCCCAGGTCAGCCTGCGCTACCTGCTCAGTGCCCTGCACTCAGTCGTCCTCTGATTCACCACCCTGTGCTTCCCTCCTGTCCTCTGGTCTCCTACAGGCCCAGGCTCATCACCACCACCTGGACCCTCCCCTGACCCAGCCCCGTCCCTTCTCAGGGCTCAGTGGCCCCACTTTGTTCCTCTCTAGCCCCCTCCCTGGGCCCCCTCTGGCTCACCATCCTGCCAGGCCCTGCTGCCCCTCAGAAGAGGCCGCAGTCCTTCAGGTTGTTCTTGATGATGACGTCGGTGACGGCGTCAAACACGAACTGCACGTTCTTGGTGTCGGTGGCGCACGTGAAGTGCGTGTAGATTTCCTTGGTGTCCTTGCGCTTGTTCAGGTCTTCAAACTTACTCTGGATGTAGCTGGCCGCTTCGTCGTACTTGTTGGCCCCTGTGGGAGACAAAGTGATGAGGGCTTGTGCTGCGTGTGCAGCAAGCAGGCCCGTCCCACAGTTCTGTGCACATGAACGGACAGGCATATAATGTGTGCATACGCATATGTACAAGATGACAATGTGTGTGAATGCACACGTACATCTAAGTGTGTAAAGATGGGCACCTGATTGTGTGAGGAGGAGGCCCACGTGACATGGAAGTGGTACTTCCCCAAGTGTGTTAAGAAGGCCCTGTGTGTGCAGGCAAAAGCATATAAGCCTGTGAGGCACCAGCCCCTGCATGAGGGTCCACAGTTACTCTCTGTCCAGCAGGGGGCGCCTGGGGGCCACCTGGTCTCCTCCACCAGCTCCTTCCCAGAGGCCCAGTCCCCACACCTGTGTACTCGGGGAAGCAGATGGTCAGGGGGCTGTGTGTGATCTTCTCCTCAAACAGGTCCTTCTTGTTGAGGAAGAGAATGATGGACGTGTCCGTGAACCACTTGTTGTTGCAGATACTGTCAAACAGCTTCATGCTCTCGTGCATGCGGTTCTGGGGGCGGGACAATGCAGTCAGCACCAGCCACAAACCCTCCACTCCCACCCCCCCGCCCCCAGTGGCCTCTTGGCCTCTTACCATCTCCTCATCCTCAGCTAGCACCAGGTCATAGGCGCTCAAGGCTACGCAGAAGATGATGGCTGTGACGCCCTCAAAGCAGTGTATCCATTTCTTCCGCTCAGACCGCTGACCACCAACATCAAACATCCTGCAGACAGAGTCGCTTGAACTCCAGAGAAGGGGATTCTGAGGGGTTCTCTGCCCCATTTCACAAGGTGGCTGACTGAGGACAGAGGCCTACTCAGAGTGGGGCAGCTGCCTTCATGGAATCAGCCACGTCTGCCCACCTTACCCCTGGTTCTACGCCAGGGCATGTCTGGACCGGCAGGGTTAGGACTGGTCAGCAAGGCAGGGTGTAGCCACATGTGTCAGGGTCCACAGACGCTGTGAGACACTGGCAACCACACAACCTTGAGAAACCTCAGAGTGGGGCTGGGGCACCTGGACCGGCCCCTCTCTCTGTCACTGCAAAGGCTGACAGGTGCTGCCCCTCCACCCTCCCACTCACTTGAAGTGTAGGTCCTTGAAGGTGAAGTGTGTCTCTACGATGCCTGTGGTCTTCACGCGGGTTCGTAGCACATCCTGCTGTGTGGGGATATAGTCACTCTGGGCGATGCGCTCCAGGTCGTTCAGGTAGCTGGAGGTGGGGGTGGGAGGGTCAGTGGAGGTCAACATGGGGCCTCTTTAGCTGGCCCTGGGCCATGTGGCCAAGGCCCCTTTCCTTCCTGTCCCCTCATCTCTCAGACGTAGTCCTTGCCTCTTGAACCCTTGCCTGCATGACATTCACTGCTCTGATGAAGAAACCTGGACTGGAATCCCTTGCCTCCTGTCTGCAGAATGGGCCTGGAAGGAGGTACAGCTCTGTGGCTGGCCAACCAAGCCCTAGCACCCAGGTCTGAGCCAGGCCTTGGACAGGATCCAGGGTGGTGGAGCTGCAGACAAGGCAGGTGAGAGGGGGCAAATTAGTCCTTCAGTGAGGGATTCAGGATGCTAATCGGTGCAATTATGGTACCCGGCAGAGCAGCCTGGCGTGTCCCTCGATGCAGGGCCAAACAGGTTGGGGCCTGCCAGGCCCAGTGGGCTCTTTGCCTAGTGCCCAGTAAAATCTGGGCTCCTCAGGGGGAGGGCATGGACACCTGATTGGCAGGGGTCCCAGGGGCTCCTCCTTACCAGCTTCCTTAAAAAGGATCAATGTCACCCCTGTTGGGCCCTGGGCTCAGCTCTGCTGCCTGCCTCAATATCCTTGCTGTGTCCTGGGAGCTGCGTCCACACCTCCAAACCACTGCCCAGTGCCAATGTCTTGCTCCTGGGGCAGGGCTACTAGGGCCAACCCTTGGCTTCTACCAGCAGCTGAACCAGAGGGAAATGACCTCAGAGACACAGGGGCAGAACAGAAAAACAGGAAGGGCCATAGGGGACCATGACGCATGTGCTGTGACCCGCATACTGTGCCCCGCCCCCTACTGAGAGCCTCAAGCCTAGAGGCTTCATGGTGGGTTCTACACCAGCTTCTCCCTTCTCTCCAACAGGTAGACTCACCCCAGGGACCTGCTGCCCCATGACAGCCTTGGAGGACTGCTGGAAGAGGGGTTGGCATAGCCCTTTCCCTGTAGTGCTCCAATCTGCTCCCCACCCCAGGGTGATCTGGTCATGGCACAAACCTGCCTCAGAGAGCAGTGCCCATGTCCACTGCTGAATCCCCAGACCCAGAACAGTGCTGGGCACACAGTGGTGCTTAATGTCTGGGGAATGAAGACCAGGATGATGGAGGAGTAGGAGATGGCCTGGAAGGTGGCTCTATCCCCACCCTCCTTAAGTATCCTGGGTGCTGAGGTGGCAGTGGTTGATAGGGCCCACCCCTCCCTGCCTCGGGACTTGCAAGCACCCCTGGCACTGCGTCTGTGACCTCTGGGAGGGGAAGCACTGAGGCCTGGAGGCCCCCAAGGTGTCTGGCTGTGATTCTACAGCTCCTGGGGGTGGGGGAAGCACACACAAGGGCATTCAGGCCACTGCAAGGAGGGTAGGGGGAGGCCATCCCTGTGACTGGGGGCCAGGCAAGACCCGTGTCCCACCCACCTCACCAAGGTCCAGCCCTCTCTGGGCCAGCTTAGGATTAGATGGGCAGTGGGAGCGGGAAAGCTGTTCCAGACAGGGTTAAGCAGAGATAGGAGAGGGCAGGTAAGAGGAGAGGGCAAGTAGGAGAGGGTAGGATGGGTGGCACCATCCAAAGCCTGTGGATGTCCCCTGCAGCCATCAGAGCTGGCCACTGGCCCATCTGGCCTGTTCCCCACGGGAAGCTCAGCGCCCTGCACCAGGCCTGGTACATGGAAGGTACTTTCAGGGAAGGGGTTCAGAGCATAACCCTGTGGGCTGAGCCTCTGGGACTCCTGGAACCCCCTGTGATTCCCCAGCTGAGGCCTGAGCTTAGCCTGGGGCCAGTAAAGGTCAGAGCTGAGGTCCAGGGCTCCAACCTACAAACATATGTCACCTCCCAGACAATCTCTTCCCCCTGTGTCTCCCTTTCCAGCCAGCCTGAACATCCTCCATGACCTCAAGCACAGCCAGCATGCTACTACCCCCAGGACTGTGCACATGCTGCCCTGCCTGAACCCTGCCCTATTCCTCCTGTAACTCTCATGCAAGGCTCAGCTGAGGCAGTCCCTCCTCTGGACCTATCCCACTCCCAGCATGACCCTAGGTTGTCACTGCTAGGGGACCTGTCTGCTCCACTCATCACTGTGTCCCTGAAGCCTTGCACAGGACCTGGCACAGAGCAGGTGGCAGCAAATGTTCTTCAGAATGATTGTGTCTAGGGGCCAGCCCCATGGCTGAGTGGTTAAGTTCGCACGCTCCACTTTGGCGGCCTAGGGTTTTGCCAGTTCGGATCCTGGGTGCCGACATGGCACCGCTCATCAAGCCACGCTGAGGCAGCATCTCACATGCCACAACTAGAAGGACTCACAACTAAAATACACAACTATGTACTGGCAGGCTTTGGGGAGAAGAAGGGAAAAAAAAAATTAAAAAAAAAAAAGAATGATCGTGTCTAATGATTGGGTTGATAGATTCAACTAGCCTAGAGGGGATGTGCTCTGCCAGCTGGCTGTCCTTCCTCTGGGCCTTTCAATACCATGCGCCCCCCATCCCAAACCAAAAATCACCAAGGCCTTGGTTGACAGACACCAGCTTCATAAACAGAGACTAGCAGTATCTTTCTGATAGTGCTCAAGCCCACCTGTAGTCCGCACCTCCCCCACCCCGCCCAGTCCCTTGGAGTACTCACTAGGCGGCGGAGTCGTTGAGCTGGTACTCCCGAGAGCGGCCAAAGCAGGCCTGCACACCATGGTCAGCCCAGAGCCTCCGGATGACGCCAGACAGGTCCTCAGGGAGCACGCCCTGCTCCTCGGCCGTGCAGGAGAGCGCAAACAGCTGCCTGGCATCGTCCTGGGCACAGCAGTGGGTGGTCAGGCAGTTGCAGGAGTACACCCCCACCCCATCTGTCAAAGGCAGGGAGGCCTCTCAAATGGGGCCCAGGCTGGGGTATTTTCAGATTCCCAAGAACAAGACTTGCCCGGAAGACTTTTGGGAGGCAGGCAGTGGGGGGAGTTCACATACCGCACGAGAGGGGTCGGCAAAGTCAATCTGCAGATTGCCCATGGCTTTGACAATGGCCATGATGGACTGGATGGTGTTGCTGTAGACGACTGCCCGGTACTGCCGGCATTCCTCCTCTGAGTAACCATCCTCATGGATGATCCTGGCAGCCAGAGGTCAGGGGTTAGGGTCCAAAGGGCACAGGGACCTCACATGGACACCTGGGGCTGGTGGGGCCAGCAGGGCCCTACTTCAGAGAGAAGGGAACTGCCCCAACCCACTTGGACCTGAGGATGGATGATTGCCTCTGAGAAGGTCCTGGGCCTGACTAAGGCTGGCTGGGCCTGTACTTGGAAGGCAGTACAGGCCGAGAGGAAGAAAAGGGAAAATCAAGGTTTGGAAAATCAAAATCCGCACACAGCACTTACTTCATCTGCTTGACAATGGTGCTCTTTCCTGACTCCCCAGCACCTGGAACAGAGGGCAGAGGCAATCAGGGAGCAGGCCCAGTGGGCGACACAGGCATCAACTAGCGGCCTAGCCCCCTGTAGCCCCAGAAGCAGAACTCACCCTCCCCATCAATCACATGCTGAGATGGAGGCAGTTGAGCCTGGTGGGCAGCAGAGCTACCAGGGGTGCAGCTGGCAGGGCCACAGTGATCAAGGCAACCTAGACCACCTGTGCCCCATGGTGGACTCACCCCAGGCCTTTGCTTCCCACAAGCTCCACTGCCCGCCCTGGCACTCCACTGCCCTGGCTGAGTTCAGGGGCTTTGGCTGGAGACTTGAGGCCAGCCCTGCAGGAGTCACCCTGTTATTCTCACACATGCAGGCTCAACACTCTGTGGCTGGCACTCACCAACATACCCAGGCGGAGCAGGTAGGAAGGAGCCCTGCAGACTCCAGCAGAGCTGCAGCCCCTCTTCCCCACAGTCTGAGCCACGGCTGCCAAAGGGCTGGGGCACAGCATCACACTATTGCCTCCCAGGCATGACCCATGGCCCAGCTCTCTGCCCACCGTGCTCAAGTCTGCCCTGAGCTGATGGAGACCAGGACCTGGGAGACACACAATGTCACACACACACACCCTCCCATAATGACTCAAGGTGCTGCCCTGGCCTGGCAGAGCCCCACCCTGTATTTCTCCTTGACCAGTGCTGAGGGACTTGCTGGTGCTTTTTCCTGTGACTGTCAAAGCAGCCCCACATAGGGGCAGGCCCCATGGCCGAGTGGTTAAGTTCCCGCATTCCGCTTCGGCGGCCCAGGGTTTCGCTGGTTTGAATCCTGGGCACGGACATGGTACCGCTCATCAAGCCATGATGAGGCGGCATCCCACATGCCACAACTAGAAGGACCCACAACTAAAAATACACAACTATGTAGCGGGGGGCTTTGGGGAGAAAAAAAAAAATTTTAAATCTTAAAAAAAAAAAAAGCAGACCCACCCACAAACACTGTTTCTGTTCCCATTTTACAGACGAGGACACTGAGGTTCAGAAAAGTAGTCTTGACACAAGGTCATGCAGCTAGGATTCAGAAGGGCAGGGAGATATGCAGGACCATGATGCCTGGTCTACCCAACCCTTCTCAAACTGTGGCTCAGACGCTGTGGGGTAATGCCCTGGGAGGGTGTTAAAGAAGAAAAGCAGATTCCCAGGTCCCATCTTAGACACACAGAGCCAGACCACAAGGGTGCAGCCCAGAATCTGCATTCCCCAGGGCGTCTATGCAAGGAAGTGTAAAGACCAGGAGGGCTTCTCCTGGCTGGGGGATGGATGGGGTGGGAGCAGAGCCTCACCTCTTCCCTTTGTCATTCCCCGTCCCAAGCTCCAGGCAGAATGCACCTCAGCTGGGCTGGGCTTTCCCTCCCAGCCTTTGCCCAGACTGCCCCCTCTGCTCCTGCCCCATCAGTGCCAGTCACACCTGCCCCTGCCAGGCACTGCCTCTTGCCAACTCCAGGCCTTTGTCCACGCAGTTCTTTTTGCTGGCCATACCTGCCCCTTGCTCCCTGTACATGTGTCCCAACACTCCTGACCACTGTGGCAGGTCTGTCTTTCTGAGCAGCTCAGCAGGATGGGTGGGGAGGTCTGTAGGGAGGTCACGCTTGGGGACTCTGGCCCCTACATCCCTCAGAGTTGGTCAAGACAACCTCAGAGGATGACAGGACTAATACACAAACTAACATGAGCAGCAAGAATAACGTCAGCAATAATAATAATGGCAAAGCCCTGAACAATGCCCACTACGTATCAGACGCTCTTCTACGCCTGTCACGTCCACTAAGTAATTCAATCGCAGAGCAATCCTAAGGTAGGTTCTATTCTCACCCCCATCTAATAAATGAGGTCACATGATTATAATCCCCTCTGTGGGTAGCCCGCCTTGCCGTCGTGCAGAGCCTCCTAGAACTGTCCTAAGTGTCCTGTACTGCAGCTGGGCTGCACTGTCCTCACGTCCCAGCTGCACTTGCCCCTGAGTTCACTCCCTGCCTCCCAGCAGATGCTGGTCCCAGTCTCTGCAGTGCCCTCCAGGCAGCAGCAGACCCTGCCAAGGCCCCTGGCCACTTGCCTCCACCCTGCTTCCCACCTTACCAGGGGAAACAGACCTAGCTGTGGCCCTCACAGGGGTGGGCCTGGGTATGTCCACAACCCAGAAGCCTCCCTGAAGAGGAGGGTCTGAGCTCTCTCCCGAATGCCACCAGCTGCCTGGAATCACTGGGGTTCCGAGTGTCCCAGGCCTGCTTCCCAGGATAGGGGAACGCTGGCAGTGGCACATATGTGCAGGCTCTGGACAGGCAGGGGGCGGGGGCAGCAATTCCCTCTACCGGGTCAGTTCCTGGGCACAAGAGGCACCAGTCCTGGTGCATTCCCCTGGGTGAGGGCTGTGGTCAAATGGCAGCACCCCTCCCTCTTCACTGCGCTGTGCATGGCAGAGGAGCAGCCAGGATCACTCACACTAACACTCCCCACTTGCTGAGTGGGGACATGAGGAGACAGCCTAGGAAGGCTAGATGGTGATGCCCAGTCACTGCGGTCAACCCCCGGGGCAGAGAGGGCAGCACTGGACTGGCTAACCACAAGGGCCAGGAAACTGCCTGGCTGTCCTTCCCACCTAGGCACTTATTCCCACAGAGCAGGAGGAAGGGAACATATCCTGGAGCAGAAGAAGTCCCAGGAGCCACGAGTCACAGCCATGACTGGGGGTCCAGCTGGGGGAGCAGAGGCCAAGGATGTAAACTGGTCAAATCAATCGTGCCATCCCCAGCCAGGTAAACTGAGAAACTCAGAATGGGTGGCTGTCCAACGCACAGGGGACTGGAGGTTAGGGTGAGGGTTGCACCCTCTTGTGTGACTTTGGGACCCCTGTCCAACTGAGGCACTAGTTTCCATCTGGCCCTTTGACCACTCTCTTGGTAAGTGATGTAAGCCACTCCGTGACCCTGCCCAGTGATGGAGATGACAGCACAAACTCGCTTTACATCTGATTTTCCTAGTAGCAGCAGGCGTGGCAAGACTGAGGCAGGCAGCCCCTGGGTAAGCTGGCTGGTGCTAATGCCTGCTCCCTGCCCCAGCAGGCTGAGGGCCCACTTCCCCGTCTCCTTCAAGCCACAGTCTCCCTTCCTCTCACATACTAAGAGTTAGGAGGACATTCTGTGCTCCCAGCAGGGGTCATTGCAGAAAGACTCCCATTTCACAGGTGGACAAACCAAGGTTCTGGAGCCCCCATCCCTGGACTCAGGGTGGTCCCTTTGTCCCTCTAGCAGCTGTGATTCAGGCGGGTAGGAGTGAGGGGCAGAACAAGGGCGTGGTGCTGGCAGCCAGGCAGGAAGCAGGGGAAACACTGGGACAGAACCAGAGGTAGGGCCCAGGAGCAGCTGGGGCAGATCAGGGAGCCAGGGTCAGAGGTGGATGCGAGCACAGCATGACAGCCAGGTGGAATGAACTGGGGGCCCTGGGAGCTGTGGGGAGCTGACTCTCTCTTCAGTCTTGCAGTGACTCCCTTCTCCATCAGGGCCTGATCGTGCACCCCTATCACATAAGCTGGTACTTGGCTCAGAGTCTGCTTGCACCTTGCTGATCCTGGGCACCAAGTTCCCCCACCAGCCCCTGCGCTTTCCCCTCAGAGGAGGGGGCTTCTTTAGCCAGCTCTGGATTGCCCCAAAGGTGCCAGGTGGGGAACTCAGCCAAGAGAAGGTGGCAGGAGCCTCCAGCCCACAGAGGGCCCCAGCAACTGCTCTATCTCCAGCTGAGTGAAACCAAAGGGGCCTATAGAGACTTCCTGGGGAGGCCTGTGTTCCCACTGGGCCATACCTCTTCCTGTGGAGGAAGAAACCTCTGCAGCCCTTGCCCTGGGGCGCAGCTGCTGGGCCCCCAGCAGGCAGGCAGTAATTGCTGTGATGTGCTGGGTAACAGCGGCTGCTCTGCATTAGAACATCTGCTTCCACTCTGGGAGCACAGGGCTCCAACAGAGAAGGGAACAGATAGGGGAAAGGAGACAGTACCACTCCACCTGCCCGAACAAGGCCAGCAGGAGCCCTGCAGTAGAGATGTGGCCACTGATCCGGTTGCTTGACGCTGGACCACTGCTGTCTGTCCATCTTAGACCCTCTACCTCCTAGATAAGGCTTTGCTCTGCTGGGAGGCGCTGACATGCTGCTGTCCTCTCTGGCCTCAGTTTCCCCTCTGCAGAGGCTGCCAAGGCTTGAATGGCCAGCTGGCCCATTCCTCACTCTCAGATCCTCTCCCAGAGGGAGGCCCAGATCTGCCACAGCCCTGGTGCCCACCCTGATCCTTCCTGAGGTCTCCAAGAGCTTTGGCCTCCTTCCTGCCCTTTCTCTGGCATCTCTTCTGTGAAGGAGGACACCACCATCTCCTCGGAGAGGGGTGAGGACCAACACAGCCAGGGGCAGAGGTGGATGCGAGCACAGCATGACAGCCAGGTGGAATGAGCTGGGGGCCCAGGGAGCTGTCTCACTCTTCAATCTTGCAGTGACTCCCTTCTCCATCAGGGCCTGATCATGCACCCCTATCACATAAGCTGGTACTTGGCTCGGAGTCTGCTTGCACCTTTCTGATCCTGGGCACCAAGTTCCCCCACCAGCCCCTGCACCTTCTCACAGTGCCTGGCACATGGTAAGCATTCAGATAAGTTATTACCATTATTTTTTTATCCTTTGGAAGACTACAGATTCCCCCCGCCTCTCATTTCCTGCAGCCCACAATGACCACACTGCATAGGTTACTGCAACTGCAACCTGCAGAGTGGCCTCCTGCGGCCATTTGAAGCAGAGTCTCTGAGGCTTTCAGACAAAGCGCAGTGGAGGGCAATGACCAGTGGCTAACAGGCTGACTCAGCAGTGGAAGTTCTCTGCTGGGACTTGTGTAACCTGGGACAGGAATCAGAGCTACTCACTCCTTTGCTAGCTTTTTGCTCTGAGTTCAGCACTTTCCTTCCACACAACCTGGCACTCCTCCACAGCTGGGGTCTCCTTCCCGCCCAGGAGCCTCAGGGCAGACACTGCTCACTGACTCCAGCACTCAGAAGGCTGGGCAGGGGTGAGCCCTGTGGCCGAGTGGTTGAGTTTGTGTGCTCCACTTCGGCAGCCCAGGGTTTTGCCGGTTCAGATCCTGGGCAGACCTAGCACTGCTCATCAGGCCATGCTGAGGTGGCGTCCCACATAGCCGGAAGAACCTACAACTAGAATATACAGCTATGTACTGGGGGACTTTGGGGAGAAGAAAAAGGAAAAAAAGAAGATTGGCAACAGATGTTAGCTCAGGTGCCAATCTTTAAGAAAAAAAAAAAAGAAGGCTGGACAGCCTGGGTAAAAGGCCCCCTGCAGAGGCTCCTGTGCTGGTGGGCTCCCCTGGAACATGTGGGATGAGGGAGAGCGGCCAGCTGACGTGGCAGGCCTGAGGGCAGAGATTCTCATAAGCAGCAGTGGCTGGGACCACAGGGTAGACTTGGGCAGCAGCCCAGCTCAAACCCACAGCAACAGGCCCGCCCCCACTGCCACCACGCCTGAATCTACCCAGTGGGGCACCGGGGGAAGGTGGGGGTGATCTCTGGGAACCCCAGCCCAAAGGCAGCCTGGGCACCACCTCCCACTCTCATCCCAGAAAGGTGCCACGTCTCCAGCCTAGCCCGTGGTTCCGGGCCCCATAGTTCCCGCCCCTCTCCTGCAGCCTCAGGGTCCCAGGGTCTGTCACCACCAGGGGGAGCCCAGCAGCCAGAGACCCAGCGGAGGAGGTGGGGGCTGGGCAGTGCTGGAGAGAATTTGTTTCTGAAAAAGCAGCCTCAGCGAGGGGCAGCTGGGGGAGGTGCATGGACCCCCACTCACAGCCCCCTCCTGAGTCTGGGAAGCTCTCTGCCAGCGGAGACGAGGCACACAAGGGAACAATGGGAATGGCAGGAAGGGGGAGAGGGCCCCGCCAGACAAAGGCCCTCCAAGCCCAGCCCCTGGCGTCTCTTCCTTCCTGCAGGTGCTACTCTTTGGTCCCCTCACTCCCTCCAAGGAGGCTCAGCTTGGGTCTGGCACTGTAGGGGGCAGGGACACGGGTCCTGGATGGGCCCTGTGACACCCCCATCTGCATGAATGGCCTAGCCTTCTCCCAGGTGCCCCAACGAACCCAGAACCTCCCTCCCTCCAGTCTTTGCCACTTGGGCAGCCTCCAGTGGCTTCGAAGGGTTCATGATGCCTATCAAGGAGGCAATGACAACCAGGGCCTGGCCTGCTACTGCCAAGTCAGAGCTCTCTGTGCAAGGGAAACAGGCCTGGGGCCTGCCAGACAAGGAGAGGGCTTTCCTTCTCCCTCAGTGGGGCCTTGCCCATGTACACAGGGGAACTGAGGCACTGGATAAGGAAGTGCAGCTGGAGGAGACGAGGCCCTGACAGCTGTTCATTGTTGGCCCTTCAGGCTACAGGTCTCACCCTCTACAGGAGCCAGGAGATGCTGGACAAGGGCCCAGGTGACACAAAGAGCCAGGCCATTTGGCACACCCTTCTTCCTGGATGCTTCTTCATTTAAGGAATCCCTTTGCTGTTTTCAAAGAATCTGAATAATCCCCATCTCTCCTCTTCTGATTCATTGTGGTGGACCCTGAGTGAGATGCCCAGCACCTGGGCCTCAGCGTCCCCATCGATGAAATGTTCCCTCAGGGGAGTGTGCCAAGCTCAAGGCCTGCCCTGAGCAGCCTCCCTCGGGTCCTCATACTCACACCAAAATACCCCATGGTCCAGCCCAAGCCAGCATCTTGTCTCTGTGCGCACAAGCCATCGGACCATGCTGAGAATCATGACAACACAGATCCCAACACTGGGCACACAGAAGGAAGAAGACAGCCTGAGGTCACACAGTGAGGAAGGCGGGGGAGTGGGTCCTCTGGGGCTCGATGTCTTGAGTGGCCACGAGGGTGCATGTTCTCTGCTTTGTGTGTTGCCTCATGGCCCACAGAGGCCTTGACCCTCTGCTCTGACTCTCCTAAGTCTCTCTCCAGCTCCTCAGCCCCTTAGGGCTTGGCCTGCCAACACAGAGCAGAACCCCTGGGAACCTCCGTGGGGGAGGGCAAGGCCACAAAACTCAGATCTGGAGGCCAAGGATCATGAGGACCAGCCTCACCACCCATCATGCTGTTGCCAGCCCACGCTGTGGACACATTCAGTCGCCATACAGTCCCATACATGAGCCCACCAGAGTTCACAGTGGGAGCCCTCTACAGAAACACCCTTTCCTGCTCCTCATCTGGACAACTCTCAGTCTTCAGACCAGGCTCAGGGGCCCCCACCCTGGACTTTGACAGTCTCTGAGCCTTCTTCAGGCCTGGTCTCAATCCTCCTAAGCCTAGGGGTTGCAGGAAGAACCATAATATTAGGGGAAAAGTGAAGTGCTAAGTTGCCTGACCATGACCTGAGTATTACTGTGAGGGGACATGGGCTGGGAGAGAAGGAGGGAAGCAGGTGCATAAAAACGGGGGCAGCTGCATTAGGATGAGGTCACCCCATGGGCACATGGCAGATAACTGGCTTTGAGCAGGGAAAAGATTCATGCACAGAGTCTTGGGTCCACCCTCCAGGGCAGACAGCCCACTTTCAACCTCCTAAAAGAGGAATTGAGGCCCCCAGAGACAGTTCCTCAGGCACATGCAGAACACATGCACACACAGCATCTGCCTGTTGTCCTGACTGATCAGTTTTTGCCAGCTGGGCACAGACTCCTGAGGGGCCACGGTGGTTGGGGTCAGATGCTCAGAGTCACTACCTGGTCATATCTTGGTGTCTCCATTTGTGGGTAAGTTATGTAAGGTCTCTGAGCCTCAGTTTCCCCATCAGTGAAATGGGTGTAACATCAGTCCCAGCCTAACAGGGTTAAATAAGACAAGAAAACCCAGAGTCCAGCCCCACAAAATAGTTAATGCTCAATCAGAGGCAGCTGCTGTTATCCCTAGAGGGAAACTGAGGCCCAGTGAATGTACCCCCAGGCTCAGTGTTTAGCAGCAGGGAGAATCCTGAGGTTGCACCAAGGGCTCCTCTGTCCACCCCCAGGCAGGGGAAATCCAGAGTGAGCTAATCCCAGGGCTGCTGCTCCATTTCCGGGCATTCATCTCAGCCTGCAGCCGGCCTTCCGGCTTTGGAGAGCAATGGCCGCTCGGGAACATAAGAGTAGCCCTCTGCTTTCCTGCTGGCCCTCCCACCAGCGTCCCTCTCCCAGCCACCACTTCCTGTGGTCAAAGGAGGGGCCTGGAATCCTTCTCAGAGGCGCCACCTTCTCTGGGATCCTGGGCCCAGCGATTGCTGGGGCAGGACAAGGGAAGGAGCTGCCTGGACAGACACCAACCCAGTGACTCCCAATAGGGTGGCCATGGGAGTATGCAGATGAGCCTAAGCAGGTGGGGCTCACCTTCTAGATCCCCCAGTTGACAGGGCTCACTGCCCCCCTACCAGTGCACAGCAGGAGCTGCCCTATGGCCTCTTCCTCTTTTGGGCTCCTCCTCCTCCAGCTGCTTCCTCCTTTTCCTCCGGTGTGGACACTTCCCCGAGAGGCCCAGCCCTGCCGTGCAGACTTCACTGCCCCTCCTCCTGCCTGGGGCACAGTCGGTGCTGCCAGTCTTGGCACCCTGGAATCCTCCATGCCATGAGGACACTCTCAACAAGTCTTCTACTAGCGCACCTTTAGGCTTTGGCTCAAACTGGCCTGGCAGTTGCTGCCAAGCCTTGGAAGTGCATGCAGGAGGCCAACACTGAAGGCCCAGCTTGGCCCTGCAAATGTTTGGTTATTCCAGAGTGATTATCCTCCCAAATCACCAAGATGGCCACAGCCCCAAGAAACAGGTGAGGGTGAGGGTGGGGTTGGGGTTTAGTAAGAACAAAAGCTCCAGGCTAGAGGGGCTGGGTGGGGCTGGGTGGAGGGAGCCCCACCCTGCACTTGTGGCTGAGGGAGGGGCTGCCTGAGAGCATCAGGTACCAGGGCCACTATCAAGGGGCCTAGTCCTCTGCTCTCCCCAGAGCACCCTGCAGGGCATTCTTAAGCAGGACACATGAGCTGCAGCCTGGCCAGAATCTGTTGACCCCTTCCCCCTCACTAAATTCCTAGATTGGGACTCCTGCCCAAAGATGTTGGGAAGATGAGACAGATGCTGTCCTGGGCCCTGCCCCTCTCTGTCTAGTCCTGCCTCCTGCACAGCACCAAGGGGTGTTGGGGAGGCAGCACTCAGGCTCTGTGTCAGACTGTCTCATTCTCTGCTGGGGGTGTGGTGGGATGACACCCTGGTCCCTCAGTGGTTAAGAGCTTATGTGAACAAAGTTTCCTCCATCCTGTTCCTGCCAAGAGAATGGGTGGCTTTTAGAGACAGAGGCCAAGAGAGAGACAGTCGGGGACTGAGATCAAGGGCAGAGTGGACAGGACCGGTGTGCCTGCCCCTGCAGTGCTGAAAGTCTAGGAATTTCACTGGGATCCAATCAGGCCCCACTCCCAGTACTACCTGCTGTCATTTGCTGGGCAACACTGCAGACCTAGGATACCAATGATGCTACCCAGGCCCTGAAGCTCAGGCCAGTCCAGGGCCAACCCCTGACAGGTTGCTCAGCCCAAAGGGGTCTCTGACCATGCCAGTCCCCACCTGGCAGCCTAGGCTCCAACTCAAGCACAGTGGGTGGCTCAGGGCCTGGCATGGAAGCCTGTACTCTCCAGCTGGCTCGACTTCCACCTCCAGCCACAGTGGCAGCTCATTCCCTCTGTCTTTACCACCTGCTCTGCCCTCTGTTTAGGATTCTCCACCCCCACCCCTCCTGGGATGCCCTCAGCTGAGCTCCAGTGTCATTTCCTTTGTAAAGCCACCCTGATTCACTCAGTCTCCCAGCTCAGGGGTATCCCTTGAACCTTGAAGGATCCAGTCTCACTCCTACCCTAGAGGTATGACTTCTCATGTTGGCTGCACCAACACTTGGGTCATGAGTGGGAGCTGAGCCCAGCGGGACTGGGCAGGATGCAGGCAGAGGGGGTTAGAAATGGCTTAGACCCCTGCTCATTCCCTAGTGTGGGAGCTCCAGCGCTGCCCGCTCTCGAAGACAAAGCCTTGCCGAGCCTGGGGGAGGGGTGGGAAGAAGAGACTTGGAGGCCCAAGCTGCCCCGCCCCCCATTCAAGTGCTAATGAGCTCCAGCCGGGATGGCGGGATGGCAAAGGCTGTGGAGAGAATGGGGAGGCTGGAGGCCAGCCTGGGTACCAGCCCACCTGGTGCCCAGGGCCCTGCCACACCCCCAACCCTAGACCCCCAGGAAGGCGCTCAGCCCTCAGAGGTTGGACCTACAGTCCCCAGGACAGTCTGTCACTCCAGCTGGCATCAGCTACATGACTTGGTCTCCCCACTTGCTGTGAGAAGCTGCTAGAGGACAAGGGAGGGGGTTCCCCAGTGCCTCCATACTGAGGCCAGGCAGCCACTAGGCTGGGGAGATCCCTCCCACCAAACTCTCAGCTCTGCAGGAGTCAGCAGGGGGTCCTCCATTTTCACAGCCTCTAAGCTTTGGTATACTGTCCCCACAACACCGGTGGCTGCAGGCAGGCACCCCTGGCCCCAGGTGATGGATGGAGATCAGGATCTCACCTGTTGCTGGGTTTCTCAGCCAGTGTACCAGGTGGAGCTGGGATTTGAACCCAGGGCTGTGTGACCCCAGGAGCTGGTCTAAGGAGGGTGAGCCCTCCTCCTCCAGGCCAGGAAACACCCACCCTAGGGCTTGGGAAGCTAGGCCAGGCCTTTCTACCTCATTGCCCTTGCTGAATTGGTCCCTCTGACCCCAATGTCCTAGCAACTGTTACTCATTTTTCGAGGTCACCCAGAGGACCCCTTCTCCAGGAAGCCCCCAGCCATTTACAGGCACCATTAGACTCTACCCATTACCCAGCCAGCCAGGATCTCAGGGTAGCCTTCCCCACTATCTCCAGCTAGACCAAGGCCCAAGCAGCAGACCCAGAATTACTTATCCCTGTTCATGGATGTGCTCAATAACTTCATTCTCTCCATACACTCTTAACAGGCACCCACAGTGTGCCAGGCCCTTTGCTAGAGACACAGATAGGAGAAAGGCCACCAAACTCTCTTTCCTTTTGGTAAACCTAACTGAGTCCTTGTATATGCAGTCTCTGTGCTAGCCAACAGCTCCCGCAGCACTGCTCCGGTCTGAGCCCTCTGGCTGTGGGGCAGCCCCAGCACCCAGAGCTAGACAGACTCTACTGTAGTGACAGAGACAGCAGGCCTGCAACAGTCCTCAAACAGCCTGAGCTGAAAGGAAGAATGCTAAGCCAGTCTCCCACATTAACAGTTTGAGTTGCTACTCAGTGCTGTGGCCTGTGACGGCCTACAGACTGCTCAACAAGAGTTCTGTACGGAGTAGCGCAAGGGCTGTCTCTGAGGAGCCAGCATAGCCTGTGGTGAGACCCGGGGGAAACAGCTGGAAGAACTTCTCTCTCTGTATCCCCCCTAATTCTGGTCATTGGTCCTACACTGAGTTCTTGTCACCTGCCCACAATATGCCAGGCTGTGGCTCAGTGACCATCATCTTACTCCTACATCTACCCATCCCCAAGAAGAGCACTTCATTCAATAAACAGACAAGAAGCACTCAATAGATGCCAGGCTCCATGCCTGGCATGGAAGGCTCAGAAATAAAGGGGACACAGCCCTGCCCCTGCAGTCTCAAGAGAGGGCAGCTGTGACCCAGGCAAATACCACACTCTACCAGGGAAAGTGGTAGCACTGGGAGCCAGAGGAGGTGTTTCACCAGCCTTGGTGAAGGGGGTTTGTCCAGGAAGGATCCTAGGTGGCGATTCCTGAGCAGAGAGAGTCTTGAAGATCAAGTAGGAGTGAGTGAGATGGAAACAGGGAAAGCACACCAAGCAAATGGATAGATGCAAAGTCCCAGGGGCAGAGAGAACTGCTGTATCTACACCCCAAAGCCTTCATGGAGCTAATGGTGGACGCTGCCTCTCCTTTCTCTGTAGGCTGCCCACAAGGCCCATCCCAAATCAGAGAAATCCCCCAAACACAAGCTTTGGCTTTCTTTCCCCCAAGTGCCAAGGCCAAGGCCCCAGATTCCACCTGGTAGCTGATGGAATATGACCACCAGTGGGAATGACCAGATACCTGGTCAGTCAAACAGAACTGCGTAGGTGTGGGGGGGTATCCCTAGAGCAGGGCTGGTATCAGCAACTCTGCTCCCCCCACCAAGCTGCTATGAAAAACCCTCTCACCAGCTTGTATCACATCTGCCTCTGCCCCAGTGACAGTGAGTGGGCCCGCCTGCTGGCAAGGCTACCCAGATGGGAAGGAGGCAGTATGCGGGTGGGGCAGCAGGCGTGGTTCTGGCTGGGAGAGAAGGCTGGCAATTGCCCAGCCCGAGTCCCGTTGCCTGGACAGAGTCCTTTCCGCTACATGGGACAGGCGCCCAGCATGCTGAAGCTGCCCCGGCTGGGCTCCCATCACCTCTTTGTACCTAGATGGGAAACGAATGGCCAGCCACAACTCCTCCCCAGGCAGCCACAGCAGGTTGGGTCCTGAATTTCAGGCACACTTGGTCTCCCAGCCCATTGCAGTGCACCCTCTGCAGGGTTTCAGCCCCCACTCCACACTCCCAACAGGAACCTCCATGAGGCCCCTATTCTTCCCATCCTGGACCCAGGCACTCCTCTGGCTCTAACCCAGGAAGCCCATTTCACAGAGGAAGCAAAGCCAGAGAAGCAGGATGCTGAGATGGACTCCCCAGCCTAGAAAATGCTGAGCCAGACCCTGCACCCCTGGTTGCTGCCAGCCCAGCATGGGAGGGGTTGCCAGGCTCAAAACCTGAGCTGGGCTCCAAGGAGCAAGACTGATGGGATAGGGTAGGGCCACAGAACAGGACAGGAGCCCTGTGCCCCCAAGCCCCATGGGCCATTCCCACATCTCCTCAGCCGTCACCATCGGCCTGAGGAGCGGCTGGCTAGAGTCCTCTGGCTGGGCGCGGGGAGCAGCAGTCCCGGAAGCACCTTCTCCAGGCCCAGCGGGAACAGCGACGGGCATTCCACCGCGGCGCGTCGACACCCACTCACCGCCGCTGCCGCACTCGCAGCAGAGACAGGAAGAGGCAAGCGCCCAACGCAAAACAGCCCAGGAGGCTGGGCCGCCGCCCCTTCCCGCCCCTTCGCTTCCTCCCCGCAGCGGCGGCGGAGCGGATGCCATTTTGAAACCTCCGGGGCTGTGCCCCCGAGGCCAGGCCCCCAGGGACGGTCAACAGATGGGCCCCATGATGGAAGCCATGCTGACCCTCAGCCATAGGCCCAGCATGAAAAGCTCTGCTTTTCACAGCCTGGGGACCCCATAGCAGCTCTGGGGCGAGGGGCCACACCCCCCCCAACATACGCTGTCCAGTCTTCCTACGCTGCTGCGAGGGCCACCCTCCCCCCAACCCTTAAACGTCTGCAAATCACGCTGCCACTGGGCACCACACTTGCTCCCAGTGGGAAACTGGAGGGGACAACTACGTGGCCCACAGTCTTTGCAAAAGTCCACCATAGATGCCCACCCCTAGCAGGCCCCCTCAACTCCTCATCCAGTTGGTCACTCCCCCTCACAGGGCCTCAAGATCCAATAGGCCCACACACTCCTAGAGGCCATGTCCCAGACTTTTCAGCCTAGAAGGGGTGCGGGAAGCCCAGCACTGCTCAGCGGATCTACTCTGCCTGCTGGGACAGCAATATGTCGGCTGTCTCACCACTTCCACTTCCCCCCACCCCTCAAGCAGCCACCATCTTCCCTGGCCTTGGACGCAAGGCAACCCAAACTCCTCCACACACTCTCCTACTCCCCAGACCACCCGCCCCTCACCGGGCCTAACAGGGCTTAGAAACTGAGAAACACAGAGCCAGTGGGATCTCCCTGGGAAGCTTAAGGCCTGGCCCCCTTCCCTAGCATGACCCGTGGAGCCTCAGTCCAGCCCCTTAGGGGTCTGGGCTCCCTCCTCCCAGCCCAGCCCAGCCCAGCCCACCCGGTGCAGGAGGGGTGGGGTAATCTGGGGAAGGCCAGAGCGTGGGAGAGGACTTAAGGGAGAGGGAGCAGAGGGTTTAAGGAGTGATGCCTGCAGAGAGGGACTTGGTGGGCCAGATGCAGGGAGCAGAGGTCTCTAAAGGTTTGGGGGTTCCAGCGGGAGGGGGTGCTCATGAGCAGTCATGGCTACCCACTTGAGAGGTCCTATGGAGTCAGGGCGCACAGGTGGAGGATACACGGTCCAGAGTAGGGATGGGCCACAGAGGGGGAAGGAAGGAGTGGGTGGGGGCCTGGCAGGGGCCCCCGGGGATACTCATGCCCAATAGGAATAGGGGGAGCAGGTGAGGGAAACAGGTGGTGCCTGAGGGTAGGGGCCGCGTGCGGTTCTGGGGCTTTGGGTAAAGTCTACGGAAGGATGGAAGGACAAGGCAGGGGCTCTGAGGGTCTGTGAGTTGATGAGCAAGGGTGGATGGTCAAGCAGGGTTCTGGGAAGCTAGTGTTGAGGCACTGGTGTCTGGGTTTGAGGGTTTGGGGTCTGGGATGAATTGAAAGTCTGATCTAGAGTCTGGGCTATGGATCAAAGGTCTAGGCCAACCCAGAGTTTTGAACCACTATTTGGGTGTCCTGGCCAGGTCAGATCCGGGGATTCACATCCAGGTGTGGGAGTTCAGACCGAGCCTTAGTCTGGAGGTCACAATCCTCATCTGGGGATTTAGGCTGGGAATGGGGGGGGGGGGGTCCCAGCGCTGGGCGTGGCCTCACCCAACAGCAGCAACTTCACCTCCCGCGCCGCTTTCTCGCCGTCTTCCCGCAGATTCTTGTCGATCATCTTGGAGCGCTCGGCCGCCGCCTTGTCCTCGGCGCTCACAGTGCAGCCCATCCCGCCGTCCGCCGGCCCGGCCGCCGCCCGGCCCCTACACGGCCCACGGCCCGGCTCGGCCCCGCCCGACCCACTCCGCTCCCGCCGCCGGCCCTCTACGGGTAGCTCTCGAGTCGGCAGTTCCGAGCGTCTGCGGGCGGTGCCTTCCAGGCCTCAGCGCACCGACGGCTGGGCGGGCCGGGGGTGGAGCCGGAGCGAGCCAGGCCGGCGACTGGGCTGGGGCGGGTCCAGAGGCGGGGATATAGGAGATCTGGGGACGGAGATTGGCTTGAGGGCGGAGCGAAGGAGCAGTAAGGCGCAGCTCAGGCTCGGGCCCGGGCTGGAGGCGGAGCCACGCGAGGGAGAGCTGTAGGGGTAGAGTCAAGCTCAGAGGGATAGGGCTTGGGGCGGGCCGCAGGCGGGACCGGGCTCCGATTGGGTGTGGAGCGCCACGGCGGGGGCGGGAGGATCTCGTAGCCCGAGGGTGGGGATCCGGTGCACCTCGCGGGCAGAGTAGGAACCAGCTCTCTGCGCTTCTGTGAGTTGGGCTAGCAGGGTGGAGAAGGCGTGCCTTCGTAACTTGTTAAAGTTAATGAACCTAATAAACTTATTTCGGGATCTACAGAGCCCCCAGAGCCTCTCTGGACTGGGGCTTTCTCCGTCTTAAGGCAGGTTTGGCCCCTTCTCTCTCTAGGTTGCAGTTTTGTTTTTTTTTTTAAAGTCTCTTACTACCTCTAAACCTTTGCCCAGTCTGTCTCCCTCAGCTGGGGTGCCTTCTCTAGTCATCGAAGGCTTATCCATCCTTCTCTGATCTTCTAGGAGGCAGCCCCATGCTGGTAGCCATCCTGGACTTCAGCCTGGGACCTGGCAACCAGGACAAGACAGAAGGAAATAGAAAGAAAGAGAGAGAGGGAAAGGGATATGCCACCTGACTTCTGGAAACATAAGTGGCCGTGATCTTATGGCTGTCCCCACTGGACAGTTGGCTGCAACCCTAAAGCTGGGCAAAGGTAAGGTGGAGGCAGCAGTGTTTCCAGCAGAACATTTTGTCTTTCCAATCCTGTTCTCTGGAAGGAGCCTACAGCCCCAACCTCTCATGGATATTTGAAGGGACTGCCAAGGGTTACCCAGGAAGGTGTCCTGCGTGGCCCCAGTGCCATGAGCCAGGGAGGCCCCAGCCCAAAGACAAGGAAGTTCCACAAAGCCAGGAGGGGAGCTGGCCACCAATGCTTGGTCACCAATGCTTGGCCATCCACAGCTCCCTGTTCAGCACAGACTCCCTCCTTACCACACTGGCATACATCTTGTTTCAGCTCCCAGTCCTCAGGCTGTCAGCTCTCCCTGCAGTGTCTGTGTATCCCTATCTGAATGGTTCCTTTGTTGAGGAGCCATTGCTCTGTAAGTCTTCCAGTGGTGCCCCTAGAGCTCCCTCCTGCTTAGAACCAAAGCTCAAGCAGGCCCTGCTACAAGCATGTAGCAATCGTGGTGAAAACACATACTGCCCGCCCAAGGACACAGACACTCAGAGATATGCTCTATCCATCCATACACAGGCCCAGCCTCCAACATGCCTCAAATCCACACTGTAAAAATGGGTGCACATAGCCAAGAACACAGCCTGTCCACACAGAGACTACAAACCCAGCTCCAAGACTGGCTTCTTCCCCCACCAGCCCCACCCGGTGCTTGATCCTCCCTTCTCAGGCCTCCCCAGCCTGCTCCTAGCAACAGCCAACAGCTCCTGCAGTTGCTGGGCAACAGGAGAACCTGTCAGCCCCTTGGAGGCCAGGCTCACCAGAGGTGGGTAGACACAAACCCCAATCAGTAGAGGCAGGGCAGGATGGGGCCACTGGGAAGCATGGCCTCCCCCAGCCGCAGGCCAGGTGGTGTGGTCCTTGCACCCTTCCCACCAGTTAGCCACTCCCTGCTAGTTATGAGTTCTTCCTAGAGAGTCCAGCTACCCCTGCTTCCACCCTCCAGCTGCTCCCTCTCCTCCATGGGGATCCCCAGGGCTATGGCTAGGCCTCTGCTTGCTACTCCAGTCACATACCTCCTATTCCAGGGGTTCAGAACCCCACATGGTCATCTCCAGCCCAACTTCTCCCCTGATCACCAGCCCCATGTCCACCACTACTCTGACGCTCCCCCAGACATTTCCAGTACCCCCAATGGCCTCTGCTCCTGAGCTCTCTACTTTGTGGCCTCTCACCAGCCAGAGCCATGACCCCCCACTTCCTATCCCTACATCCTATCAGTTTCTTCCCCTCCTCAACTCCCCCTCAAATACATCCCCATTCTCCAGCCCTATTGTTCCTTATTCTAGGCCTCCAGGCTTCTCCCTGGCTCTCCTGTTTTCCCTACAATCCATCCTCTACTGGGCAACCAAGGGGATCCTGCTGAAAGAAATCACATCACTCTCTTGCTCACAGACCTTCTGTGGCTCCCCAGTGCCCTGGGGATAAAGTCCATACACACTGGTTTGGACTGTGCAGGAGGCAAAAGTGGTTGAGTGGCAGTTGACGACAAGGACTCTGGGGAGCAGTCTGCAAACTTGCCTGCTGCGTGTTACTTTGAACAAGTACCAGAAACTCCTTGTGCTTCAGTTTTTTTTCTTTTTTTTTTTTTTGAGGAAGATCAGCCCTGAACTAACATCTGCTGCCAATCCTCCTCTTTTTGCTGAGGAAGACTGGCCCTGAGCTAACATTCGTGCCCATCTTCCTCTACTTTATATGTGGGATGCCTGCCACAGCATGGCTTGATAAGCAGTGCATATGTCCACACCCGGGATCCGAAGCAGCGAACCCTGGGCCGCCAAAGCAGAACATGCAAACTTAACCACTGCGCCACCAGGCTGGCCTCATGTGCCTCAGTCTTCTTTTGTTTTTTTTTCCTTTTCCTCCCTAAAGCTCCCCAGTACATAGTTGAATACTTTTAGTTGTGGGTCTTCTAGTTTTGGCATGTGGGATGCCGCCTCAACATGGCTCAATGAGTGGTGCCATGTCTGCGCCCAGGATTCGAACTGGCAAAACCCTGGGCCGCCATAGCGGAGCACGAACTTAACCACTTGGCCATGGGGCTGGCCCCTCAGTTTTCTTATCAGTAAAATAGGCCTCACGGTAATATCTAACCACTAATGCACTAGGTGAGGTCAAGACCAAGGGAGGAAATGTAGGTAAGATGTTCAGAATGTGCATGGCACATGGAAAGCCCTCAATAGGGGTGAGTTGTTATAATAGCGATTTCTGCAAGGCCCTGTAGGGGCTGTCCCTGCCCAAGATCCACCTCATCTCCCTCCACTTGCCACATACCAGCACTGCAGCCTTGACTTGCCTTGCTCTCCCCATCCTCTTGCTCCTCCTCCCCCCATTCCTCCTTCCCAGCTTTCATTCCCTGCTCTCTGACTGGGCCTCTCTGACTCCCATTGTCCTGGGGCTTTGCACTCCCCAGCCAGGTCCCACTATCCTGGTGATGAGTCTCTCCCCTCCTGGGTCTCTGATTCTAGACCTCTCTGCAGCATAATTCTTGAGGATGGCAGGTAAATATTTGTCAAGTTAAATGAATAAATCACACCAACTCTACCCCACCCTTCCAGAGGTGCCCCATTCTGGAGCTGGGAGAGGTGTAAACAACTAATCATGCTGCCACTATAAAAATATCCGCCATGGTAGTGTGTGCAGAGAAGGGAGAAACTAATGGTGACTGGGAAGGTCAGGGAGTCTTCCTGGTGGAGGTGATGTGGGGAGTGCTAGATGGGGAAAAGCACTGGAGCAGAAGGTTCCAGGAAGAGGGAACAGGGAGGTGGGACTGGGAGAGTGGGTTGGTGAAGGTCCAGAGAGAAAATCAAGCATCAGAGCTGGAGAAACCGCTTGCTCTGAGGCAACTGAGGCTCAGAGGGGCCAGGACCCATCCAGGTCATCCAGTGAGGGACATCACAGGCATCCTGCTTCCTTCACACTTGGGAACCCAGGAATCCTTTCGAGAGATGTAGTTTTTGGGGCAGAGGATGGCTACCTAGCTAGGGCCTCATGGGCACCAGAGGAGGCATGACTTGTCCTGTGCATGCTGGTCCAGTATCACCTGAACTAGACTATAACGGACAAAGAAATGACATCCAGCAGAATTGAGGGCTGCACCATGGCTGGAATGGAGAAATGGCAGCTGCCAGCTCACCCGGACAGCCAGAATAGCCTTGGGGCTCACTACAGGCCACAGGGCAGGTCCAGCTTATCCTGAGTTCCTATGTGCACCAGGCTGAACAGGGTGAGGAATGGAGACCCCCTCAGTGGACTGTGACACCTCAGCCCACAGGCTCCAGAAAGGGGAAGCTGCCAGTACTTCCCCAAAGGCAGTTTCGGGGTCGGTGTGTCTGCCCCCCCCCAGAGTTGAGGAACAGGCAGGACCCCACAGGGATACCCAAAGTCCAGGATCCTGACCACACCACCTCCATGCCTCCCAGGTGGCAGGGAATCCTTGGCAAGACCCTGTGACCACCAAATCACAGCCTTGCAGAGAGGGCCTCAGCAGCTTCTGCTTGCAGATCTCAGTGGCTCCCTCCCTGCAGCCCTGAGCCAGGCTCCACCTCCTGGTACATCCCCTGCACTTCCCCCTTCCTACTTCTAGCCCAGCAGCAGTTCTGAGAGTGGAGTCAGCTACCCTGCCCTCTCAGCTCCTTCCTCCCAAACCTCTCTTCCCAAGCTTCTCTTCCCCCTGGAAGGAACAGTTTCAAGCCTTGGAGGCCTTGAGGTCCAGGGTCTCCCTTCCTGTTCATCCACCTCCTTCAGAAATAATTGGCTTTGACCTGGAGAACTCAGGCCCCAGCACTCCTTGCTAGAAGTTTCTGGATGTGCTAGGGGGCTCTACGTGACACAGGGGCAGGTTGATCTAGGAGGAGGAGTCATCTGGTCAACTACTATTTGCTGTGAACCTACTGTGTGCCATTGTGCTGAGAACCGTAGGGTGAGGGAGGCAGCTGGGACCCTGCCCTCCAGGAGCACAGGCCAAACAAGTAAACAGGGAAATGAACTTTACAGTTTCAGAGGAACTCAACAGGGTGACATGAGAGCCACTGGGAGGTTGTATGCAGGAGGGAACAGTCTGAGGAGGGGACCTTTAAATGATGAGAAGGGACCAACCATGTGACGAGCCAAGAGAAGAGAGAGATTAGGCACAGGCAACAGTGAGTGCAAAGACCCTGGGGCTGGAAGGGGCTGGGAGTTCCTAGAACAGAAAAGAGGCCAGCCTGGTCAGAATAGCGAGAGCAAGAGGGACAGTGGTGTTAGTGAGGACTGCTATAGGGCATTACTGAGGAGTAGGGCAGGCAGAGGGTTCTCAAGGCTCTAAGAGATGCTGAGGTAGGGGTGCATATGAGCCTGCAGCAGGCAGCAGCATCTCCAAACCAGTGACCTATGTCTGGCCCTGCAAATCCAAGTGGTCCTGGCATTCAGGGTGCTACTGATATGATGGGCAGAGAACTGTCCAGTGCCTTGGCAGGGGACCCAGGGAGCCCTCAGGGCTTTGGGGCCAAGTCTGAGCTGAGCCCCCCTCCTTGTCCTTGAAGAGCCCATGGTCCAACCTGCTACTGTGTCTGCCACATACGCAGCCTCTAAAGGCCACCTCCCCTGGGAAACTCAGGGTCCTTAGAGGGCCTAGAAATAAAAATCAGCTCTATCCCCAGGAGCCACTCCTCTGCTCACCTCACTGCCCAGCCCTCCTGTCAGGCTATCTGAAGGCTGGGGCTTAGAGCCTCTCCTGCAACCCGTTAGGGCCTTCATTAGCACTGCTTCCTGGAATTTAATTGAATGAAGGAGCAAAAACAGCTCTAATGAAGGTGATGCAATAGCAAGCAGCCCATGAGATGCCTCCAAGGCCCAGCCACCTGGGGCTCAGGGGCTTCCTATAGATGGTGACTGGGACTAGAGGGGCAAGAGAAGGGGAACCTGTCCTGGGAGGGATGCTGGTCACTGAGCCCTGGGAGCATGGGACATTGCTCTGCCATACTGCAGGGAGCAACTGCTGGGAATGAAGCCAACTAGACAGAGTTAAGGGAGTTAGCCTGGTTGGGGGTGGCTTCAGGCTACTAGAGAAAAGCTGCTGAGATGCTACCAGCCAATGCAAAAACCCTGGGCCACATGGTATGTCATAGCTCAGGCCAGACTGTGGACTAGCACAGGGGATGGTCAGCAGGGGCCAGATCATCAGGGCCATTGGGCAGGGAAGAGTTTAAACTTTATTCCAAAAGTGATGGAGGGGCTGGCCCAGTGGCACAGCGGTTAAGTTTGCACCTTCCGCTTCGCAGCCAGGGGTCCGCTGGTTCAGATCCCGGGTGCGGACATGGTACTGCTTGGCAAGCCATGCTGTGGCTGGCATCCCACATATAAAAGTAGAGGAAGACGGGCACAAATGTTAGCTCAGGGACAGTCTTCCTCAGCAAAAAAGAAGAGGATTGGCAGCAGATGTTAGCTCAAGTCTAATCTTCCTTAAAAAAACCCAAATATGATAGAAATGATTGGAGGGTTTTTAAGGGAGGGTGACATGATCTGCTATTTTAAAGTTCCTTCTGGCTGCTATGAAGAGTATGGCCCCTGTGGATGAGAGATGAGAGACACAGCAGGGAGGGAGGCAGGGGGTGACCACCATGTGGTGCAGGAGGTGAGGGTGATGGTGTGAAGCATATGGAGACAGGGTTCTCCCACATCCCCTAGGAGAAACGAGCTGGGGGAGGGGGGAGGGGACGACGACTAACGACGACATACTGACGAGACGTACTGACGACACACCGACACACGTATAACTGGGCTGAGCTTGTTCTAGCAGGTTTGGGCTGGCTGGTCCTGTTTCAGCCTTCTGCACAAGCTTGGCCTCTCTTCCAAATGGACATTGCTCAAACATTTAAAGAAAATCAGTCTAAAGGGGTTCCCATACCTGCTTCCTCACTTTTGTGCACCTCTCCACCTCCACTGCTGGTGTTCCCTTCCCATTTCTCCATCGCTAGTAAGCCTTCCTTGCCCTGCCCTAAAGTCTTGGCCAGCGCCAGGCTCCGCAGGAACCCCAGGACTGTATTTCACAAGGGAAAAGGCCCGAAGGCTCAGGCGTGGGGCCCGTCCCTCACCCCAAACCCTGCCCTACGACCCTCCAACCCTGCGTGCGATCGGCCCGGACCACCGCAGTCCCCACTACCGCAACGTGCGGTACCCACACCCGGCCCACAGCGACCTCCCCCAATTCGGGCCTCTGGGCGGAGCCGAGGCCGGAAGCGGCCGCTGAGGGCGCCGCTCCGCCTCTTCCGGGGCCTCTCTAGGCGGGACTGCGGGGTTTCGGTGGCCGCCAGAGGCCGGGCGCGGCTTCGTGGAGTAGCGGCGCCTCCTGGCGGGCCTCTGGCGCAGCGCGGGAGCCGAGGCCGGCTCAGCCCCACCACCTCCTCTCCTCTCCTCTCCTCCCGACGACCCCTCGCGGTTACCCCCAGCTGGCCTGCCTCCCGCCTCGTTCTGATTCCAGTCCTGGTCCCCGCCTTGGCCGATCTGCCACTCTGTGGCCGGCTAGGCCCTCCCTCCACAGAGCAGTAGCCGTTCGGCGTCCTCTTCCTCAGAACCCTCTGTGGCGCCCCGTCGCCCTCGCCCTGTTCTGACCCTAGCCCGCCAGGCCCTCCTCCAGCCGTCGCCGCCCTCGGCTCATCCTCCGAACGTCCCATGACACCCGTCTTTTTGCTTCCTCTGGTCCTGGCATCTTCAGACCTTCCGTTCCAGGACGCTTTCTCCCCTCCACCTCCCCAAATTCACAGCGGCGATCGCACGCTGATTTGGGTGATTACCCTGTTTCCTGAGGTTCGGGTGGCTCCGTGCCCATCGCCTGCGCCCAGTCCAGGGCCCGGTGCGCAGTGGGGACTCCGGGTGCCAGGCTGAGTTTGACCCAAAAGACAGGGGCAGGATAAGGAGTGGAGCTGGGTAATACCTGGAGGGGCTCTCAGAATGCTTGGTCAAGAGTGGGTCCGGGAGTCTGGCCCCTTCCTCCGCTCCGGGAACCCTCCAAAGTCAGGCAGCCCGTGGGGGGGGGGGGGCGGGGGGGGGGGGGCCCTGGCTCCCTGAGGACCCGGCCAAGTCTGTGACTGGCAGTTCCTCACTCACCTACACAGGCTGAGGCCCCGGCCCCTCCCTGGCGACCTCTCCCCACCCTCCCCGCCCCCAACCTTCCTGCCTGCCTTCCTCTCATGCGCCAACCAGGAAGGCTTCCTGGACTGTCTTGGAACCTCAGGGCCCGGCTGCACAGTCATAACTGACCATCCCAGCCGCCTGGCCGGGGCATAGTGTCGGGTGGGTCACCGCGCAGCCCGGACTCCGGCCGTTGACCGCCAGGAGGCAGCAGAGGCCACCTTCTACAGATCTCAGGGAATTAGGCCGGTGTCTGATCCTGTACAAATCCCAGGGTGCGTAGTCTGACAGCTTTGCAGCCTTGTGTGGTTTTGAAAGCAATTTTGTTCTTTCAGACTTTTTCCAGGGCTACTCTTTCTTTCTAAGTAACTTCCAGTCAATTATTACTGTTCCAAGTTGTTTGAAAGTTAGTCAGTTGCTGGATGACTTTAAATTGAGGTCAAGGCAGACATCTGGATGAGTCCTCTGGGTCCCTCCACATGCTTCTTGCTGTTCCCTGGCTGCATCTTGGACCCAAGATGTTCCTAGCTACCAGCGCTTGGCCAGGCTGAGCAGTGGCCACCCTGCATACTCCCTGATGCCAACTGTCCAACCTCCATCTACTGTCTTCCAGCTCAGTCCCTCCAGGGCCCTGGCCCAGAAGTGCTTCACCTTCCTCCAACCCAAAATCCTACTAGCTTCTTCCAATCTCTTACCCTCAATAGCTTCTTCTTCCTGGTCTTCCTTAAAAGTCTCTGTTGGCCCTGCTCCTCTCACTTCACACAAGTTGTCTGTCCTTATCCTTTCCAGTTCTCTCTCTCTCTCCTCTACCCACTCCAGTCAGGCTCGCCTCTCCCTCCACAACACACCCCTGGTCAGGGTCCTCAGTGACCCACACGTTGCTGAACCCAGTGGTCTGTTCTCTACCCTCACCTCCTCAAGCAGTCGATGCTTGCCTGGCTCCCAGGTGCCTGCATTCTCTTGGGTTTCCTCCCACCTTCTGGCTGCTCCTGCTCAGCTCCTTTGCTGGTTCCACCTCATCTCTCTTACCTCCTGACAGAGGCCTGTTTCAGGGCTCAGTCCTGACTGCTGCCCTCCTCTGTCTAAACTCATCTCCTCTCATCTTATCCAGGCCCCTGGCCTTAGGTACCATCCACCTGCGTTGCCTCCTAGATCCAAAGCTCCAGTGTTGAACTCGAGTTACGCATACAGCAGCCAACTTGGCATCTCCACTTTGATGTCCAGTTAGTGTTTTAAACTTTTCCTTGGCAAAACTGATCTCCCTCCCAAGCCTGCTCCTCCCCCAGCCTCCCTCAGTGGATGCAGTGGCAGCTCGATCCCTAGATAGGCTTGGAGTCACTCTTGACTTGTCTCTGCCCCTCCCCTTTTACCCAATCCATCAGAGAACCCCACCATCTCACCTTCGGAACCAGCCCAGCATCTCACCCAACCGTGCCACCATCTGGGCTGAGCCGCTTGACATGTCTGTCAGGAACACCTGCAATAGCCCTCGTGTCAGTGTCAACCTTGGCTCCCCATCCCCCACCCTGGAGTCTAGTTTCAGTACAGCACCCAGAATAATCCATTTAAAATTTAGAGTTGCTGGGCCGGCCTGGTGGTGCAGCAGTTAAGTTCGCACATTCCGCTTCAGCGGCCTGGGGTTCGCTGGTTCGGATCCTGGGTGTGGACCTACACACCGTTTGTCAGGCTATGCTGTGGCAGGTATCCCACATATAAAGCAGAGAAAGATGGGCACGGATGTTAGCTCAGGGCCAGTCTTCCTCAGCAAAAAGAGGAAGATTGGCAGCAGATGTTAGCTCAGGGCTAATCTTCCTCAAAAAAAATAAAAAATTAAGAGTTGCAGTAGCAACTGAATCACATCCTGCACCCTCCTCAGTTCAAGACCCTGCATTGACTCTTAGCTTTCCCAGAGAAAAATCCAAAGTCTTTATGGTGGCTGACAACGCCCTACAACATCTGCTCCCCTCATTAGCCTCCACTCGCCCCTTCTACCATCTCCCGCCTCGCTCAGCGTCAGCCACAATGGCTTCCTGGTTGCTCCTCTCACATGCCAGGCATATTCTGCCTTAAGGTTTTGCACTGGCTGGTCCCTTTAGCTGAGTGTTCCCTGCAGGCATCCACATGGCTTCCTCCCTCTTTAAATCGCTGATCAAACGTCCCTTTCTCCGTGGGGCCCACCCTGACCCACCTCTCAACTCCCTGTTCTTCATCGCGCTTACCTTGACATTTTTACTTCCTATAGTACTGAGCGTCTTTTAACAAATGACATAACTTACTGATAATGTTTCATGTTTCTGGTCTGAATCCAAACCCCCACCTAGAATGTAAGTTCAAAGAAGGCAGGGTCTTCACTTTGTTCACTGCTGTATGCACCGGTGCTGGAAGAGTGCCTGGCATATAGGAAATTCTGGGAAATACTTGCTGAATGAATGAATTCCTTTTCAGTCGATATGCGAATGCATGTGTACACAGGTGAGGTGGGTGCAAGCAGGGCTGCTGCTGGGCAGGGAGACCAAGGCCCATGCTTTGTCCCCTTGTCCTGGTCTATATTATCTTGTTTTTCTGCTATAAGCAGAGAAAAGAAAAATAGAAGACCTCTGTGCTCAACTTTCTTTCTTTCTTTCTTTCTTTTTTTGAGGAAGATTAGCCCTGAGCTAACTACTGCCAATCCTCCTCTTTTTGCTGAGGAAGACTGGCCCTGAGCTAACATCCATGCCCACCTTCCTCCACTCTATACGTGAGATGCCCAACACAACATGGCTTTTGCCAAGCAGTGCCATGTCCACACCCGGGATCCAAACTGGTGGACCCCGGGCTGCTGAGAAGTGGAACGTGCAAACTTAACCACTGTGCCACCATGCTCAGCTTTCTGACTGCTTTATCTTGTCAATATTTCAAGCAGAGCAAATTTTTTTTCAGAGCAATTTTTAAAGAGCCAAAAACAAAAGGAAAAAACCTGGGAATTTTTCAAAACATATAAAAAGGTTAATGCTGACCAAGGGCCTGCACACTCATCCTCATAGAGGCTGAGTGGCTGGAATTTGACAGCCAGGGACAAGGGATACTCATTTTCAAACAGTCTCGTGGTCACTTGGTTTCTGGATATAGTATAGTGGCCACATCGCCTGGCCCCTTCCCCCAGGAGCCTGCTGCCCACTGGTCAGGCTGGAGGAGCCCTTGCTGGGCAGGGAGAGATGGGATGGCCTCTCGGGGTCAGCATCCTTCCTCCACCCCAGCTGAGGGGGCGGGGGGTAGGAGCTGCTCTCAGCACATCCCCCTGGTCTGAGAGGCCTGAAGCCAGGCCTGGGGACTGAAGAGACTCCAGGCAGCCCTGCTGCTGCTCTGACTTGCAGCTTTCTTTGGATAGAGGGAGTGTGGGAAAAGACCCCAGGGTCTGTCTGCAGGATGCACCCTGTCCTTTATTGCCTCACACTCCCCAGGAGCCAAGTGTCCCAGGCAGGGCTACAGTCTTTTCTGATGAGGAATAAGCCAGAGATCCCCAGAGCACAGCCCCTCATACCAGGGCACTCTGGGCAGTAGCCCCCTCTAGGCCAGGATCCAGCTCTTTCCTGGGGCTACAGGGCTCCTGGGTGAGACCCCAGGCTTGAGTCAGGCACCTGGAGCTGATGGGAACTGGACTCAGGAAGACCCTCTCTGACCAGCTGGCACTGTCATGGGCCTAGTGGCTACCAGCTTGAGGAAATTCTTTCTTCAGGGGTTTCCCAAGCTGGCAGCCTCCTTGCCAGTTCAAACTGGATTTTTCCTGCTGCCCTTTCCCCGGCGGCCCAGCCGGGTGCAGGGTCTCTCCTAATGAGGTTTTGGTGCCAAGGCCTGTGCAGCTCCACCCTGCTGGGTCCCAGCTGATGCAGGCCTGCCCCAGGCAATGGGCAGCTTCCAAGTCCCACCCAGGCCAGGGCACCTGGGGCTGCCCTGCATCCTTGTAGCCCCTGCCCAGCTTTGGACTCCCCAACTCAAACTCAGCCCCCACATACAGCAACTCACAGACCCACCTTTATTCATAGTGGGTTTTACTGTTAATAAAAGATCAGCCTGACAGGGCACAGGATCCTTGGATTTTTGTCCCCAGACTCAAGGCATTGACAGAGGGTTGACATGGCAGCAAGGGGAGGGCAGGGGGCCCTTCTGCAGGGCTTCCGCAGAGCTCTGCTGCCCCCTGCTCAGACCCTCCCTGAAGCTGCTGGGGATGCATCTCACGTTGCCTCCTTCCGGAGGCCTCTCTCTGTCCCATTTCCTGAGGCCTCATTAATTCCTCCCCACCTCACCCCGTGAGAAAGCAGGTCTGTGTTGAGCCTGGCCCGGGCCCAGAACCCGGTCTGAGCATACCACTCATTGGTTTGGGAGGCAGGGGGCGGGGTGGGTTAGGGGACTCGCCCTGTCCCCACCTTCATCCCAGGGAGAGGCAGGAGGGGCCTCCATCACCATCCATGTCCTGGCTCCCACCCCACTTTCCAGGAACCCAGGGACCATGGAGATCAAGAATATAAAACACAGCTGATCTTATGTATAATATTTATAAAAGGGGGCTGCCAGCCTCTCCATCCCTGCCCCAGATTGGCCCCTGGGGTCTTTGACTCCTAGAGGCAGAGGCGCTCTGGGCCCCAGGCTTGCTCTTCTCCCAGCAGTGAAATGTGAGCAATGGGCCAGGCTTGACGTGGGGGGAGTCCCAGCCTCCCCGGGACTGTTGAAAGTTCAGGGCAGGGGTCCCTTGGGTGTACCCACATCAGCCTCACCCTCAGAAGAGCCTGCTGGCTCCAGGTATAGGGTGGAGGGGCCTGCTCCCAGTGGAGGGGACGGGAGAAGGGGACAAGAGTATCCAAGGGCCTGAGCCCAAGTGCCTGAAAGGGACCTCGAGGACAGAAGGAGGGAAGGCAAGAGGGCTGAGGGAGGTGAGGCCCTAGGGTGCAAGTGATGGCCCAGCAGCAGGGTGGGGGGATGGCTGTAGACCTGGGTCCCAGCTCTATGTGCCCCTACAGTCTGTGTGACCTCAGAGGCAGCTGCTAGGCCTCAGTGTATGCATCTGTATAAGGGATAAGGGGCTTGGGTAGGATCTGAGGCAACAGGAAGGAAGCAGGGGTACAGCCTCGCCCTGCCCCCAGCTCAGGAAGCCCCTAGAGCCTGGGAGCCCAGCAGGGTAGTGGCCCAAGGGCCTTGGTCCTGGCTTTTTAACAAAAATCTTCCACAGAGAAGATGTGGGGCAGGGCCAAATGCCACAGCGTTAGCCACGTCTTCCTCCTCCCCCCTGACTGGCCACTGGGTGGGAGCAGGGGCTGAAGAGTCTGGGTGGGGGTACTAGGACAGGCAGACAGAATAGGATGGGGGTCATCCTAGTGGCTTCCTCCATGATGGCCAGTCCCCGAGACCCAATCAATGATGATGAAGCTCAAGCTCATGGTCATCAGCAAGAGGCCAAGCACAGCGAAACAAAGGGCCTGTGGGGTCAGAAGTCAGGGTCAGGTCTGAGGTCAGGGCAGCCTCCTCAGTCCCACACCAGCCCACTGACCTCCAGGCCCTTCGCACCAGGATTTTGGGGGTAGACCTTGCCGGTTCCTTCTCAGTGGGCACGATGCGGAAGTAGAAGATGGCAGGGAAGATGAAGATGAGGCATGGGGCAGATGTGGCACCTGCAAAGTACAAGGCATGGCCACTGCTGGCTCATGTCCACCTATTGGCTAAGGTTCGGGGGTGGACCCTTCTATGAGATCAAATATTCCTTGTTGGAGGTGTCTCATCACAAGACTCCACTTGAGAGCTCTGCCTGATTCTGGAGAGCCCACCAGCCCCTTCCCGTGTTCACTGTCCACCAGGATGGAAGATAGTGTTGTTGGTGTCAGAAGAATCTGTCAGTGAACGAAGCTAGCAAAGAGGAAAGGCAAGCCAAGAGATAGAGACAAAGCCTTGAGGATACTGGGCTCCTGGATATAACTATTCCTGAAGGCTTTTCCATTATTTCAGCCAGTACATTCCTTTCTGCTTAATTCATTTTGAGTTGGATTTCAGACGTACAGAAGCAAGAGTCCTGTCTATGATAGCCATGATACTCAGTCCCCAGGTCTGTGTGTCAGCCCCTGCAGACTTGGGTTGGAGAGTCAGTCTCCTGAGTTGGGTCGCCCCAAAGATATCTCAGAATTTCTGATCTTCCAACTCAGAGCCCCAGCTGGGATGGGACAAGGGACAGAGCACCAAACCTGTAGTCCTATGATCCTGGGCTGAATCAAGGCTCCCCACTTACCAACTGTATGGCCCTGCTACTCCGTTAATCACTCTGAACTTTAGTTTTCTTGTATATGAAATGGGGACAAGACCCAGCGAGACCCTTTGTGGAAGCCCCTGACCCCTGGGCTCCATCCTGTCCCCCAGTGAGGAGGACAGTGGTTCCAAGTCTTCAAAAGCAATTAGAATAGCCTTAAAGATAAAATCTCAGATGAGAGGCCAAGCAGTCATCACTTAAATGTAGGGCATGAGCTCAGGAATCTGCCAGGATTTGCATAAGGGAAATTCTCTGGGGCAATACCCTGCCTCCATACATAGCAGGGCCAGACCCTTACCAATGATCCCGAAGATGCCCAGGATGGTGGGGGCAAAGATGACCAGCAGGTTGATACCAATGAGTAGGCTAGTGGCAATGAGCGTGTGCCGCAGCCAACTGAACTCCTGGCTCTGAAAGAGCATCTGCTGGATGGCGCGGCGCACCTGGGGGCCAGGAGGTGAGAGTCATCAATCTGTCAACCCTATCAGTCCCACCCACCCTTAGTCTGGCCACCAGGCCATCTGCCTACCAGCTCACCGGAAACAGAACAATTGGCACTGTGAGCGTGACTGCTGTCAGCACAGCCACACGCACACACAGGATCAGCACATCAAATGGGTCCACCTTGTTGTAGGTGTGCAGCAGCTCTGACTCCACCCCGTCTGTGGCAGGCAGGGAGGGTGGTCAGCAGGTGGCCCAGGGAGGAGGTTGGACTCTGAGCCTGGGTTGACCCTGATGCTGTGGGGAGTGGCAATAGACTCACCTCCACAGCTGCAGGGCACAGTTAGGCATCACACACCTACTGAGTGCCTATAGTATGCAGGGTGCCATGGCCATCAGCCAGTCCCCTGCCCCCCAGCCTGGCCTCTGCCTCTGACCCCATGGTCCAGCCATACCGTAGAAGGTGAGGTAGCCGAAGAGGGCAGCCAGGAAGTACATGACATACATGACGGCGATGGACAGGTTGGAGATGTGCTGCATCTTCCTCTTGGAGGGGCTATGGGGCAGCAGGGAAGGGGATTGGTGCCAAGCTGGGTCACACTGGGAGACCCCCATATGCCCCAGGGTCCCTCTGGCACCACACTCTCACCATCTGGCATCTGAGGAAGCCTCCTTCTTGCCCCCTGTCAGCCCTCACGGCAGCCATAGAGATCTTTGATAAAATGACTTGGCTCTTGTCACTGTCTTCCTCCCTTTCAGGACCACATCCATTCTCCACAAACAAGCTCAAGGCACCCGCTACTCCCTCTCCCAGCCAGGGACACCTACTCTTTGAGTTCTGTATAGATGGGCAGCACCTCGGGGTGGCAGACAAAGGCGAAGGCCATGATGGGGATAGTGTATGCCGTCTGGGGAGACATGGGAACTTTGTTAAGGCAGCCCCTCATACTCTCACAGGGTCCCCTACCCCCACCCTGGCCCATCAGAACCTGTATGTTGAGTGTGAAGTAGCTTGGGGTGCAGAAGGCTGCGGCCTCAGTCTCCACCTCCAGTGGTACCTCCTCCTTGATGACCTCCATGAGGCTGACGTTGCCTGTGGTGTTGGAGTTGGGGGGCAGCGGACAGGGCACATGAAACTTTTTGTAGATGACCTGTGGGGGGAGGATAAGGGTATTGGGGCTAGGTTAGGCTGTCTGGGAAGTCACTATGAAGCCACATCTAGATCAGGACTGGAGGAGCTGCCTTCTAACCCAGGCTTCCCAGAGAGATCTGCCCCCTTTCTCTGACAGAGGACTCTCTTAGGACACGTGCCCCCTCCCTCAACCAGGATGGAGGGTGACTCACTGCAATTAGGAAGAACACCATACAGCTGAGAGAGAAACCGCTGGAGTAACCCAGGTAGCCTGAAAAGTTGCGGGGTGCTGTGAGACTGGGGGTCCCCTTCTGTGCATCCCTCCAACATCCCCCTCCAAGGCCCTGGCTCCACCACACTCACCAAGCTGCCGCATCAGTGCCAGGGGCAGAATGACAATGACAGAGACCAGGATCACCAGGTAGTTCCCATTCACGTACCAGTCCCTGCAGGGATGGGAGTGAGGAGCCCAGATCAGAGCCCATCCAGTCTCGGGTGGAGCCGCCTGCCTCTACCCGCAGTGAGGGTCACCAGTGGTGCCATACTTCTCCACAGCTCTGAGTCTTCCCTTCTCCATCTGCAAATGGGCATTCTCACAGAACTTTCATTCTGGGGGAGGTAAGGAGTAAGGCTCCTGCTTGGTAACCATTACGATTATAGTCACTGCTGTTGTTTTTCTCAGGACACACAGATCTGGGTCCAGCCACCCCAGGGAGTGGCCCCAAGGGACCCAGGGAGGTGGGAGAGATGAAAGAACCTGGCTCTGGGCGGTGGGGCATTTTCCATGGGAGTCCCAGGGACTTGCCAACAACCTGTACCCCTTCTGCATCATCCTGTGCATCCTGCATCATCCTGCCCCACACCCCTAAAGGACACGGGGCGTGGGGAACTAAAGGCGTAAGGAATGGGACCCTCCTTCACAGGCAAGCCCAAAGGCCCACCCTTTGGGAAAGGCCCCCAGGGCCCAGGGGCAGAAACCTAGCTGTTTCCCTCCTCCCTAGAGCTATTCTCAGCTTCACAGCCCCTCTTGCCTGGGCTGTGTTGCCAAGCGCAGGGCCTGGCTGTCTTCTCTGCCCCACCCACAAAACATGGTTGATGTCATCAGTGCTGGCTAAACTGTTGATGGGCAACTGGGACACCAGGGGCTTAATTTCTTGGGGGGGGGGGGGTTGTTAACACGCAAGCCACAGTCAGGAATAGCAGGCGCTTAGAGCTAAGCCTTAGGCTTTCAGGTCCCCCCCCACTCACAGGCTGGGTCCAGGGCCAGGCAGGGCCCAGCTTCCTCAGCCTCAGCACCCCTGGCCCCCACGTGGCCCTCCTGAGGGGTTCCCCCAGGTGACTGAATGTTGACTCTGAGGCAGCTCTCAGCCGCTCCACCAGCCACTTGTAGACTCTGTCTCGTCTCTCCCATTAGCCCAGCCTGGGCTTCCAGGGCCAGTGTGGTCGTGGAGGGGTAGACTAGGGCCTCCTGCCTTCACCCAGCCCGCCCCACCCTGGGGCTCACGAGGTGTGATCCTGAAGGTTCAGGAAGGCCCGTATGACGAGGGGCAGCTCCGACTTGATGATGTACAGGTAGCTGGACATGGCTGGGGGAGAGGGGTGGGCAGGCACTAGTGTCAGTCAAACCAGACAGCCTTCAGACTGTCCACCTGCCCACCACCCACCTGTGTCTGCCCTCCAGCCTCACCTCCAATGTTCTGCAGTGTGATGGCCAGGGCCGCTGCCAGCTTTCCTGGCATCCCAAAGGCACGGTAGCCCAGCTGCTCATAGGCACGGATGCCTGCAGATCAGGGAGTTAGGACAGTCAGAGTGCTCTCCCCAGTCCACCCCTCCCCTGCCACAGGTTGGGTTTGAGGCTCACCCACAATCCCTGAGGACTTGAGTAGCAGGTGGATGGAGTAGCTGGAGAGCAGGGCAATGGCTGTCAACAGGAACCTGGGGAAGATGGATGAAGAGAGGCTACTGGGGGCTTCCCTGGCTTGCAGGGGTGGTGAGCTTTGGGAGGCCTGGGTGTGTGGGGTCTGTGACTCAGTTGTCTGGACCCCTAACAGGTGTGGAAGCAAGCTCAGCAGGCTCCAGAGGTGGTGAACACCCACCACCAGTTTGATCCAGTGTGGGCCATGACCCAGAAGGAATCCTCTGAGCAGCACCTCCCCTTGAGTTCTTAGAACAAACATGTTTTCCATTTAGGCTGCAGGGCAGAGCTCCCAGGTAGGGACACATGTGTCCACACAAGGCCTGGGCATGGGGATTTGTCCATTACGTGTAAAAATGGTAGAAGGACAGACTCAGGCCTGTTACGCTGGCCTTGTGTCGTAATCTCAGTGGCTTTACTGGGAAGTGAGGTATATTTGTCTGGCCATGGCTGGTTTTTTTAGCCGTGGTTTGGGTTGAGTGTAAGTGCCCACCCACTGTAGTCTGGGCAGGAACTGGCAGGTCCTGGGAGGTCATAGTTGGTGGCCTGTTTAGGGCTCCTATCTTTAGAAGGTTTGCTGACGGCACTCACAGGAAAAGGATGATGCCCGTATTGGCCATGGCGTAGGCGAGCCCGAGGATGCCACTGCCCATGATGGCATTGCTGAGGTTGAACACTGACATCCCGAATGATGTCTTCCCCTCGAACTGCAGGCACCAGAGTGAAATGAGGAGGGATGGGGGGAGTCATCAAGGCATGGAGGGCATCTCAGTGTTTGCCATCACCGTCCCTCAGCCTCCCATCGCTGCCCCAGAGCGCCTCATTACTGCACCCAAGCTCCCAATGATGCCCTTGAGCGCCCCCTGCTGCCCCAGCTCACGTCAGTGAAGTGCGGCTCCTTGCTGGGGCTTTTCTGTAGGAAGCCCTCACCCTCAATACAGCTCCGTCTGGGGCTTTCAACCCTGCAGGCACAGTCCAGGGCAGGCAACTCAGCTCCAGCCCCTTGCCCTACACCCTGCCCTGAGCCATAGCTGGGTCTCTCCTCTGCTCACCTCTGGTTGCCTGCCGTAGGGGTGACAACTGGGAGTAGCCCCTCCGAGTGTTTGCCGTTGGGCACCAGCTCCACCATCTCTGTCTGCACAGGTGCCTCCATGGCTCGGGCACCACCACGAGGAGCACTGGCTCTCACACCAATACAGTCAGAAATCTGAAGAACAGATGGTCCTCTGATTACCCAGCTCCTTGGGCCCATGGCCCAGCCTCCCATAAGTCTGCTGCCGTAGCACACCACCCAGAGGGTCACTAAGGACATACGTGCACATGCAGCTCTGCTTGCTCCCTCTCTGGGCCCTGCCTTTGGGGGAGTAGAGCTTGGACACTGGGTCCTCCAGGACATCCTGAGGGGCCATCTCAGCCAGTATATAACCACCCCCCTACACACACACCAGTCCAGGCAAGCCCTTGGGGTCTCACTTTACCCTTCTGTGAAGTGAGGGTCAGCTGGATGACCTGAGTTCAGAGCCCAGTGGTGCCAGGACCCCGAGATGCTGAGTCCAGGCCTCCAGACCCTACTCTGGGGGTGGGCCCTGGACTGAATCCCCCTCCTCAACATTAATACTGGGAGACGTTTTCCTGTGCCAGTCCTGTGTGCCAGGGGCCTCCTAGTCAACCTAGAATGGCACTGCCCAACGGCTGGAGGCCTCAGGAGAGGGTTAGGACTGTGGGCCCTGTTCCCAGCCGCCCGGCGGGCACTGCTGGCAGTCAGAACAAAGGACCCTCTGTGGGCTGAGAGCTGGCGCTGGGAACGGCAGGCGCAGAGGCTACCCCTCCAGCTCTCCCCCACACCCCCCCCGCTCTTGGAGCCAGGAGGCCTGAGGCGGTGCTGGGTAGCTGGACACCTGGGCCCTGCCCACCTGGCTGCAAAGAGCCCTCAGGGGGCCTTCCAGGAAATGGGTGCCCCAGGGCCCAGTTCTCTGGGCCACACAAGCCTCACCTTCCACACAGCCCTGGTCTCAGGGCCATGTTCTCCTTCAAGCCTCTCCTCCGCTGCTAGGGAATCCTCCCTCCTTAGGTGCCCACCCACCACGAGTGGACTCTTTGAGCAGATTCCTCATTTCCTGGAGCCCCAGGCCAGGAACTCAGAGCCCCCCAACCCTGCCCACTGCCCAGATAACTCACTGGTCCCTCTCCCATCACTGGGGCTGGGAGCCATCTACCCCAAGCCCAGAAGGTACCTGGGCACAGTGCCCTCAGGATCTATAAGGACATCCTGAAGGCCAGACAGGCCAGCAGGAGAGCTGAGACCAGAGTGGAGACCAGAGAGGGGGCAGTGGGGCCGGCCCGGTGGCGCAGCGGTTAAGTTCACATGTTCCGCTGCTCGGCGGCCCGGGGTTCGCCGGTTTGGATCCCAGGTGTGGACATGGCACCGCTTGGCACACAATGCAGTGGTAGGCGTCCCACATATAAAGTAGAGGAAGATGGGCACGATGTTAGCTCAGGGCCAGGCTTCCTCAGCAAAAAGAGGAGGACTGGCAGTAGTTAGCTCAGGGCTAATCTTCCTCAAAAAAAACCCCCCAAAACAGAGAGGGGGCAGAACTGCCAGGCAGGTCAGCCAGAGCCTGGTCTTGACACTGTGGCACCCCTTCCACTTGGGAACCCTGAATCCTGCCCTGAATCCCTCATACCCCCTTCAGATCCTGATGGTCCCAGGTCTGCTCTTGAACCTGGAGCACGAGGGGTCTCAAACTTAGCACTCAGGGCTATGGGTGGGTAGGGGAGGCTAGGCTGGGGCCACAAGTTTCAGACCTCAGGCCCCACTGCCGGGGAGGCAGCAGCCATACAGAACTGACCAGAGGATCACCCCACCATTATCCCAGGCAACCCTAGGCCATAGTTCAGATCCCAGGCACCTCAGGCCTGGGGTGGCACCTAGCACCCTTGGACCCCCTCAATCTGCCTCTCCTTTCTCTGATGCGGCACTTCTGCACCCTTCTCTCCTCCAGCCCTGTCCATACAGGACCATGACAATGTGAACATCTCTTCTAGCGCCCTCTTCCCCTGGACCAGAGTCCCCAAGTTCAGCCTATCTTCAAGGCCTGAGCCTCACCATCAGCACCCCTCCAAAGATCCCAGCTTGCTGTTGAGATGCCAGCACCTGGTCTCCAGAATCACTCCAGAGTGCCCCCTGCCTCTCAGCTGGGGTTGCCCTTGCTGGGCCTCCCGCCCTGGGCAGGCTGGGACAGGTCCACAGAGTGCTGAGTTGGCAGCCCGGACAAAGTACCCTTTTCTGCCTTAATATCCTTCCCTAGCAGCCAGGCATTGCCTCCAGAGAGACCAGAGCCCATGGCATGGTCATGGCCATGGTGCCTTTGGTTCCATTCCCCCAGAAGAACCAAGGCCTAGACCTTCAGGGCCTATTACGACCAGTCACTCCTGGGTCTCAGGCCAGCCTGAGATCCCACAGAGGACATGGAATATCCTTCCTCAAGTGGCTTCCAATCTGGAAGGGACAAAATCCCCAAACACGTCCCCCATCTTATGGCTCCTTCTGCAACTGAATGTGAGGCCTGCCTCACTGTGTGACCATGGGCAGAGTGTTCCCTGCTCATGACCTCAGTGTCTTCCTGTCCTCCAGGGATTCCGTGAGGTTTGGCCAAAGCTGGGGACACAGTGAGGAGACTCCTCATGGCCTTTGCCTCCAGAGCAGTTTGTAGGCTCCCAGAGAGGGGTCAGGCTCTGGGATGGGGCGATCACTGTGACCTTGAGCAAGTCATCAGAATGGCATCTTTCATGGGTGCAGCATGGGCTTGGGCAGTAAATCAATGGCCCAGGCCACTGCCCTGGGGCCTGTTTGCTTTGCTGGGAGATAAGGGCCAGGAGGGGCCAGGAGCCACAGGGATAGTGCTGCAGGTAACGCCCACCCACGCAGGAATCATAGGGTGAGAATTTGTCAGGCACACCTCGGCAGGTGTTGAGTTTGGCTAATTAAAGATTTCAAGGCCCAGGAATCTAGGCCACCTTGGGGGCCACTGCTTGTGTCAGCAGCTGTGGGAAGTACACCTCTGTCCCAGGATCGAGGTCCTGGGAGCCACTAGGGCTCTGAGCCCTGATTTCCTCCCCAGTGCTCAGGACATAAGTGGGTCTGCAGTAGCAGGCTGGCTACAGGGAGGCTTCTATGCTGTCCTTTCCTCAGTCCCATGGCCATATGTGCGGATGGAGGCACAGACCCCCAGAGCTTGCTCCCATGGCCCCCAGGCTTCCTGTGCCTGGACAGCCCTAACCTCAGCCCACATCTCAGGGGAGAGGCAGCTGGCCTGACTTGAGTGTCCACTGTGGTTATCCCTAGGGCCTCAGGGATGAGGGCTGCCCCTAGTTCCAGCTCACCCATCCTTACCACTCCCCTCCTTCGCTGAGACAAAGTGTCCCTCCTGTGGGGCCAGCCTGGTGGTGCAGCGGTTAAGTTTGCACGTTCCACTTCAGCGGCCTGGGGTTTGCCGGTTCGGATCCCGGGTGTGGACATGTCACCCCTTGGCAAGCCATGCTGTGGTAGGCGTCCCACGTATAAAGTAGAGGGAGATGGACACGGATGTTGGCTCAGGGCCAGTCTTCCTCAGCAAAAAGAGGAGGATTGGTGGCAAATGTTAGCTCAGGGCTAGTCTTCCTCACAAAAAAAAAAGTGCCCTTCCCAGTGTGGCACCCCTCTGCTCACCTGCTTCTCATGGCTTCAGAAGGAAAACACCCTCCTAGGACAAGCTATTGGTCAACAGTCAAACTGAATTCAATGGACACATCTGAATTGTATGTTCTCAAGGCACAGCCACAGGGATTGGTGGGGAGCTGATTGCTGTGGTCAGGGTTCTAGGGATAGGGCACGTGAGAGGGTATTCATAAGAGGGGAGGGTACTAACACACACCCTTTGCCTCTTCCCCACACCCACAACTCCAGATTTTGACCCCAGTAGATCAAGTTCCCCATTCAGTACTCCCTCATCATCAACAACACTGGGTAAGTGGCTACTGTGTGGCCAACATCCTGCGGGTACTGAGGGAGTGGCATTGCAGGAGGGGGCACATCCAGGGGAAGGCAAATGGCCCAGAACATTGACATATTGGCCACACCAATCCCTTATCCCCTAGCTTCCTGGCCCTGGTGACTGAGGTCTGTGCTTCTGTGTTCTGGGCATCCGGAAATGTCTAGGAGGATCTGAGGGGCCCAGCTGGGGCCGGAAGGTGGACTTTCCTGTGACAGGGTACATTTTCTGGATATCCAACAGATGTTTAGAGTTGGGCCTAACCCCAGATACCTAGACCTACCCTCCCGCCCAGCCCTAGACCCTCCTTGCTTAGGCTGCCCCCAGTGGAGGCTGCAGCTGGAACCTCTTGGCTCAAGATTGGGCCAAAGCCAGCAACAGCCACCTCCCCCACTGCCAGCCTGCTGAGAGGGACGTGCAGCCCAAGGCCCAGCTGAGGCAAAGGACAGGACATCACGTGCCTGTGGCCCCCCAGGGGCAGGGGAGACCCCGGGCCAGCCAGCCCATCCTCCTCCCTGCTGACCCGGAATCCCCTGGAGGCGGCCAAATATTTGGACAGCCGGACTTCTGGCCCCAAAGAAAGCTGGAGCAGGGGCCGGGGGCAGCTCAGGACTCATTAGAGACCCCGATGTGGGGCTAAAGGCAAGGTCAGCCTGGAGGAGAGGCACCATTCAATGTTAGGAAGAAACAGAGAGAGGCAGAGGGAGGGAAGAGAGAGACAGGGAGAGAAAATGTACACACACGATACATGTGTACTGATTCAGACAGAGATGGATAGAGGCACAGGGAGATAGAGAAATGCAGGTGGATATAGAGGGACACAAACAGAGAGAGATACAGAGAGAGAGAGGAGAATAGATATTCAGACAGGAAGACAGAGAAAGAGAGACAACCAAAGAGGTAAGAGACAGACAGATGGCCAACCAGTCAGAATAGCCAGATGGAGAAAGAGACAGAGGCAGCAAGACAGCAAGAGACCACAAGACACAGCCAACGAGAGACAGAGAGAGCCCTGGAAGGAGCAAGAAGGGGAGAGGGAGCCAGAGGCCCAGGTGAGGGAGCAGCAGGCCCAGTAGGCACTTCAGGGATCACAAGGCAGAACTCTGCAGGACACCACAAGACGGCTGCCACAGCATTTCCAGGTTCCCACAAGGGCAGGTTATGCCCCCATTAGCCAGGTGCAGGGACTTCCAGAGGTGGGACTGAGCCCACAAGGGCCGCAAGGCCAGGCCCACCTGGAAAGCTCTAGCACCCATGGCTCGTCTACTCACAGAATGGAAAAGATACATGGAGATGGATATGTTGGAGTGACCTCCATCCTCAGTGGCTACACACGTGTGCAGACGTGCCGGCTGAGAGGCTGTGTACAGGACGTGGCCCGCAGAGCGGAAATTCAAAACCAAGCCACCCCTGGCTGATGGCCGGAAAGCCTGTCCTGCCCCAGAAGCTGGTTCTTCCCTTTGGCCCCCAGAAGCCCTGCCTGGTCCTCTAGAGTGCACCCCTGCATCTGTCTTCTTATCCAGAGTCAAAGGCCAGTCCTTTACCCACCAGACTGAGTGTGCACAGGGTATACAGTGAGTACTCTGTAAATGATAAATGAATGGAATGGGTTCAAGGCTCTTAGCAAGCCCCCAGCTCATCTCAACTGCTCCAAGTGGCGCTTGGCCCCTTGCTGTGTCTACACTAGAATATCCTCTGCAGGGCCACTATCCTACTGCAGCATAGGCTGCACATCCCACCCCAGCTCTCTGTGCACACAGATGCCAAAACTGTACCTCCTTCATAGCCAGTCACTCCCTCAAAACACGTTTTCCCCTCAAATTGAGTGCCTGTCCCTACACCCAGCCCAGACTTTCTAGGTGCACTCTGTTCAGCTCAAAAACCTTTCCTGACCCCACCCAGAGTCCATGAACCACACAGCCTGTCCTGTTGTGCCTCAGTTTCTCCATTTGTCCAGGGCTCCAAGGCTACTTGCTAGGGCAGCTGGCATCAGGACAGGAGCAACCAACTCTCATGGTCTGGTCACCTGGAGCCTGGACTGGGGGGTTTTTGTGACATGGCCCAAAAGAACCAGTACTGAACAAAGGGTGGCTTGAGAAGCCAGTGAGCACAGGGGCTCTATGGACCCAGGCAGAACCAAGTTCTGAGATGTGTACCCCTAACCCTCCCCAGAGATACAGCCCCCTACCCCCAACCCCCAGGAGTCAGAAATTCTCATTCCTGATTCCAGTCATTCCAGCCCTCTTAGAGATGTGCCAAGTCTGGCCTCATTTACCTGGGATTCCTCCCACTTTTGGTGCTTCTCGCAGGAAGCCTTCCATGGTTGTGCAGAACCTCCCCTCTCAGAATGAAACTGTCCCCAGATCGCTCCAGCTTTGTATGCTCCAGAGTGAGAACCTCTGAGGGATTTGCTTCCTTTCCAGAAGGAAGTGAGCCCCCATGCCAGACTGAGTGCGGAAGAAGGGGTGGAAGGTCCAAGGGCCTCTTCCAGGGACAGCACAGTGGCCCAAAGGCAGTCTTGGAAGGAAAGGCAGGACTGGCGCTGAAGGAAGGATGGGCCTGGGTCGATGTGCCCCACAACTGCAAGGGCTCAGATCACTGAGTGGGGGGTAGGGGTGGGGGGGCTTCTCACAGGCCCCGCCCCTGGCCGCCTCCTCCCCGGGTGTAAACAAACGCACGCATTCGCTGTGGCCAATCGAAGGGGCCAATCGGGCGGGGGCGGGCTCCTGCAAACCAAGTCGAACTCCCTTCCCTCCGCCCGCCCGGCGCGCTGTGCTGGCTCTCACACGCCCGCCCCGCGCGGGGCGGAGAGGAGCGCCCACGGAGCCCCGCCTTCAGGCCAAGGAGCCACACGCGCCCTGTGCCCGCCGTGCCTGCTGGCCCAGCTGCAGATGGCACGGGCTCGGGGACCAACATGTGCCCTGCAGCCCCTCAGGCAGCCTGGCCCCATTTGCCCTCAAGCCCCTGCCCAACGCAACCGGGATAAATATACTCAGACTCCCGGCGTGCCAGCCTGGCCGATTTGCCTGTCAGGCGCCCGTCGGGGCAGCGTTCCAGGCCTGCTCCCGGCCCCTCTTATGCCCCCCTCCGGGACCCTCTCCAGCCGGTCCCCGCGGGCCCTGCCTCGTGAGGCCCATCGCGTACCGCCCAAGTCTCCAACAAGGCGTCTTGCGGCCCCAGCCCCGGGTGCCGCCGACCTCCGGCTGTCCCGCCTGGCCCTGCCTAGAGGCCCCGAGACGACCAGGCGCCTCTCCCGGGACACCAGCTCAAGCTCGAAGCTGAGTCTTGACCCGCAGATCCCCAGATCTGCTCCCCGAGCGCGCGGGGCTCTGACTTGCCAGAGCCTGGGGCGCCTGCCCGGGGCGGAGCGGGCGAGGGCAGCTGCTCAGAGCCCAGCTACCGACGAGAGGGTGGACAGTAGGACTGGGCCCACCCGGTGCCCCTGGGCTGGAGGTTGGCGCCCCCAGTGGTACCTGGCCTCGCGGGCGGGGACGCGCGGTGCTCTGCTCAGGCCAGTGCAGTCCGCTCTGCTCCCGGCGGAGCGCAGCGGAGGGGAATGAAGGGCCCCGGCCCCGCCCCGGGCCCGCCCCCCGCCCGCCAATCCCTAGCGGCCCGCGGGAGGAGGGGCTGGTCTGGGGAGAGCAGGGGGCTGGGCAGGTCTGGAGTAAAGGGGCAACCTGAGCGCCAAGGAGCCGCTAGGTAGGAGATCAGCTGCTCTGGGAGGGGCTCAGTTGATTCTAGTGGGGGGAATTATTCAGTCCAAAACAGATTCTCTCCAGGTCTCTGAGTGCCTGCTTAATCCCTGAAAGGCTCTGTGCTCCCGAGGGGGGACAGGAGGGGCTCTTCAGCGAGAGGAGCCAAACCGGGCAATGCTTACCTGAGGGAACGGTGATTTCCATGGGGGACTTTCAGACATCACTCAGGCAACAAAATGTCTTTTCTGCCTGCCTCACACTTTCCATGCAGAGGTGGGGTCGGGGTGAGGTGGGGGTTCTCTGCATCCATTCCTCTGTCTTCACTCCAGATATTCAGAAGAGATTGAAGCTGGAACAGACAGGGGTAGGGACAGTGAGGACAGGAGGAGGGCCAGGCTTGGCTAGTGCTGAGCCTTGCCTGGGATCTCCCTGGCTATGCCCCCTCGTTTCATTATTTCTAAGGAGTAGGAGACAGTTGTGTCTGCCCTTGGGGAGTGAGGTCTAGGACTTGCTGCCCTGGGAGAAGAGGTTTTAGAGTGTCCCCATTCTTACCCCTGCCTGCTTCCCACCCGAGGCCTTGGTGCTCAGAGGTGGGTGGTGGATGTTAAGGGCCCCCAGGCCCAGCTGGCATCCCTGCTGGGGGAAGCCTTGACCTTGGGGGTGAGCTGGGGTGGGGAGAGTTCCCAGAACAGCTGTGTCCCTTGCTTCTCAGCCATTGCCTCTGATCCGATTAATCCCATGGCCTCTGCTGTTCCTGCAAGCTGGATGTCTCTGTGTCATGTCTGTCCCCTCCCCGGTGCTGAGGGGAATGCCCTAGGAGGACAGGCCTGACCCCTCCCCTATTTGAGCTGGGAGTCAGGACTCTTGGATTCTCTTCCTACTGACTCACAGCACCACCACAGCCAAGCCCTAGCGTACCTCAGTTTCCCTCTGTGTCACAGGAAGTGCCCCAAGCTATGAGCCAAGGGCAGGGGACTCGGCTTGGCTGGGAGTGCTGGGAGTGCCAGAGGACGGGGACTAAAGAGAAGGGCATTAGGATGGTGGCAATCCCTGAAAACCTCAAACCACCCGAGCTCCCGTCCTGCTGATGGCTGAAAAATAGCAAGGGACGGACTTTCCCTCCTGATCTGGGACTGGTGTCCCCCCCAAGTCAGAGCTTACCTAAGACTCTCAGCCTTCAAAGGGGCTTGAGGACTCCCCATGCGACAGAGTCAGGTAGGAGAGGTACTGACCAGGGTCTCAGTCTGCCCCCTACTTCCCACCTGCAGACATCCTGGATGCTCACAGAAGCCATTTGCAAAGGGCTGGGTGCTCCCATTGGCAGTTCCTGAGGGGCCAGACCTGGCTTCAAGGTCACCCAGCATGTGGGTTTTGGGGTCCTCAATCCAAACGGGAGGGAGCAGGAGTGGGCTGGGTTAGGCTGCTGTGGGAGGCCAGGAGGCAGCGTGATGTGGGGTCCCTGGGCCAGGCCAATTGTGGCCAGGCTGGAGGAGGGGCTGCCTGTTTGTTGATGCTAGGCTTGGACCCCCGCCAGGGCAAACACAGCTCTGAGGCCTTTCCCGCCACCTGCCGAATCTCCCAGCCCAGCCTGTGGTGGCTGGACAGCTGGCAGCCGAATGGGGTTCTGAGAGCTGCTGGGTGCCTTCTCCCCGAGGCTGGAGGGCATGTCCATCCATGCTGCCACAGTATTGGCGGCAGCCACCTGGAGTGGAGGGTGAGGGGAGCTTTATCTCAGCCTTCAGCCCAGCCCCCACATCTACTCCCCCATCTCGGGAAACTGAGACACAGGCCCAAGAGACTGCCGAACATGTGAGGCAGACCTGAAGGTCCCAGGGTCACTCAGATGCTCCTTCTAGGGTCCTGGCAGCCCTTTCCTCCCCTCTTCCCTCTTCAGTCATCCTCTCAGCCTCCAGTAAGGCAGCCTCCTCTCATTTCCCCTGGCACACCAGCCACACAGTGCCCCAAGACTCTCTCTAACTGTGCCCCATGTTCACCTCCAATCTGGTCCTCCCCAGAGCCCAGCATCTGTATCCCTGACTCCTTGGACACCCTGCAGGCACCTGCCTCACACCCAACTGGCTTCCCTGATATTCTCCCTACCTGCTCTTCTTTCTGGTTGGCCTCTCCACCTCCCTCACTGTCCGACTGGCCACAAGTTCCTGCTGTTCGCAGAACGTGCCAGCCTTCACCTCCCTGTGTCTCTGCCCTCCTGGTTCTCCACCCTGTCCCACCTCCTTGGCAAACTCTTACTTGTCCTTCAACAGCCAAATGGAGGATCACCTCTGAGAACCCTGCCTAAGCCACCAGGCAGAACGAGCTCTTCTTTTACTTCCTGTGGCTGCTCTTGCCATCCTGCCACACAGCTCCAGCCTTGGTGTCTAAAGTGCTCTTTATGGGCTGTCTAGACAGGAAAGCTCCTGCCAGGTTGGAGGGTGTGAATCAGGAAAAGCCTGATGGAGAAGTGACCTGTGGGCTTGGCTCTGCCGAGGGGAAGAAAGGCATGTGCCAAGTTGGGGAAGAGAAAGGGCATTCTGGATGGAAGAAACAGCTTGGCCACAGGGAAACTTAAGTACGTGTGTGGGATTAGCACCAATAGGTGGAGGGCTGTGTTCAGGGGCAGGACACTTGGCCTGCAGTCTTGTTGGGGGTTTCAAGGCTTCATAGGAGAGGGTGGTTCTCACCTCCACACCCCAGGGTTAGGACCCACACCCACAGCTCCTAACTATGCTCTGCCCAGTTTGGTGTCTGGGAGGTTCCTCTTTGGGTACAATACTGGGTTGGGGCTTAGTTGGCACAATAACCCTTTGGGTAGGGTTTAGTTGACACAATACAGGGTATGAAAGTATAGAGAAGATCCATAGGCAAACCCTCCAGTCTAGCCCTCCCCTGGCCTGGGTCCCCAGAGCTGGTGACCTCTTGGCTGAGGCCTACCCCACAGTCCTCGCCTGCCTTCCCTCTATCCGCTGAGATCTGGCCCCCAGCTTCTTTGGCCACTGAAGCAGCTTAATGAGTCCAGGTCACGTGGGCTGTGCTGCTGCCTGTGGGGAGGGCCCCAGCCCCCACTGGCCACCCAACCAGGCCCTGACGTCAGCGACATTAACCATCCACCAGGCTTGTCTAATCTCTGGTTGGTGGCTGGGCCACGTTAGTCCCACCAGAACCAGAGCTGAAGGCTGTGAGGGCCCTTAGGGACACCTTGAGGTTGCAGGTCAGGCAGGGATGGTGGTGGCTGGAGGTGCTCACAGTAAATGCCCTCTACCCACAAGACTAGGGTGTGGCCACTGTGCCTACTCTGGATTAGCTCTCTCTGATCCTCTGCCCTGGACTGTGAATTAAGCATTGGGTACCCATTGATCCTGCTCCTTAGGCTGCAATTACACTGGTATGGTGAGTGGAGCTGAGAAGACTTCTGGCTTGGAGACTCAGGGCCCCCTCCCATACTTGCTGGCATGGATAGGGCAGCTTAAAGCCAGGCAGCATCCCCAGCCCAGGGGATCCAGGAATACAGGTCCTGAATCCCAGACCCTGTGGTCAGAACTATGTGTGGGAGAGGACTTCCTAGAGGGTGGGGTCCAGCCCCTGCATGGCGTTTGGGCTTCTCTCTGCCCCTTGCCCAGGAAGGCTGGGGAGCTCATTACCTTTCTTCCAAGACAAGGTGGCTATGTGGAAGACCCCATTAGCCTCCTTCCCCTGACAGATTCCTCCCTCTCAAGCCTACCACCTTCAGCTCCTCAAAGCCTTCTGTCTTCTGCCTTGCCTCCCTCATTAAATCCCGCTTTCACTCTCCCCTGCCCCACCTTGCTCCAGTAAACTGCTCAGGCAGAGGGTTGTTAGTAAAGAAGAGCAGCCCCAGCTCAGCCAGGCCCAAGATCACTCAGCGGGGGCCCTGAACCACTAGCCCAAGCCCTATCCTTCCTTCAGGCCTCGGATCAGCACCAGCATGGCTGCCCACATGTGTCCTGGGCTCCCTAAGGCATCCAGTGTCCTCGCCACCGCCCTGTGCTCAGGCCTTGGCACCCTCACTCTCCCCTCTCTAGCCCCCCTCAGGCTTACAGCTCCACCCTCCACCTGGACATTGAGGATTCTGCCCACATGCTGCCTTCTGCCCAGCCCCAAGTATCTATCTGCCTCCTGAACATCTCCCCCAAGTGGCCACAGGTCCAGAAAACTCAGTCCGTCTAATACTCATCTGCGGTCCCAGCTTAGTCAACTGCACAGATCCAGACCCTTGTCGCTGAGTCCTTCCTTGCAGATCCTGGCCCCATGGGGTAATGAGGACATATGTCTCTTCCTCATGGACCCCTCAGCCCCACTCCTCTCCTCCCCCATGCCTGCTCACACTGGCCCCCAGGAAAAATGTGTACTCCTATAAATATGTTTTTATGAAAAGTTTTAATGATTATTTTTTCCATAAGCAGATTTGGAAAATATTATTGATGATTTATTTTCATTAAAGCCAGGAAAATAAAATTATAAATTCTGTTTTAGGTATAAATAAAATATTGAAGCTTAAAATGATATTGTGAGTTTTAATGTACCTACTTTCAATTTTTCAATGTTTTTTCAACTACTTTAATGTTCTGTAAAAACATTAACCATTGAAAATACATAAAAACAAGTCTAGGAGTGGACATTTTTCCTCTTGCTTCAGGCTCCAACATGGCTTGACAGGGCTCTCTTTGATCTTGTCTTTATTTAAAATTTTGATATTTTGTTCCTCATGGATTTCCTTTGCAATAATTTTGATTTTTAGGAGTATTGCATTAACATATTATTTATCTTGATTACTGAATTTTTTGGCACAACCTTAAATTTTGTACCAGAAGTGAGGTCCTCATTTGCCTCACCCTGATCCCAGCCCTGCAGTTATGTCCTAGCTTCAAGGGCTTCCAAGACCCATTGTCTTCTGGAGGAAGCCCAGGCCCTCAGGCTGGCATTTGGCACCTGCCCATTGTCTCCCCACCCCATGTCCCCCTTCCCTGCTCCTTCTCTGCTGAACTGTGGCCCATGTTCCTGGGCATTACACATTCTACTGTCCCCACCAGACTGAACTTCCACCTCAGAACTCCCTCTTGATCCAAGACCGTCCCTGTGAACATCTCCCATGGCTCCTTTCCCCCTCATTCCTCCTCAAGAGACACAAGTTGGTCCCATGGCCCCAAGAGTGCCCCCTGCCATGTCAGGCCAGGTGCTTCTCCCTGGAAGGGACTATCTTCCCACTCATGTCCAGCCCAGCACTGGGCACTGAATATTTAAATGCCCGCGACTCGCGATAATTAATGCTCTCCCCTCTCCCCAAGAAAGGACAGCTGGGCCCTGATGTAAAGGTTTATTACAGAGTCCGTGCATCCAGCTAAGTGGAGGGCAAATCGTGCCTGGCCTTGCTAGATGAAGCTCTTTGTCCTCACCTGCAGCACAGACTCCAGCCCACAGGCATCCGAAAGGACTCCGTGCCTGATGAGGAAGCAGGGAGCAGGGATGTGGGGCATGGGCCTTTGTCCCTGATGGTTCAGGCATGGCCCTCAGTTTTTCCTGCCAGGTAATGGGCCCTGAGTGGAAAGGGTGAAAGAAGCTGCTGGCAGGGACAAGAGGGTCACCTAGGTTTGCTTATGACCTCACCTGCGGTAGACCCCTCTGGGCACAACCTAGGCCTCCATCCTGTCCCAAATCCTCTGCCTGGGGCTGATCGATGCGAGCTGAACTCTGCCCCCAGCCACCCCTCAGGACAGCTCGACTATTGGCCACAGCTGGTGTCAACAGTACCCTCCCTCAACAGACCATGCCCTTGACCTGAGGGCCTGGAGTACTGTGGGTGGCTGGGTAAGGTAGAACATGGATCTGGTGTCCAAGGACGGACAGAGGGGGAAGAGCTTGTGGGGGAAGGGGCTAGGGGGTTACTCTAAACCTGGAATGTGGGGAAGAGTCCAGCTTGAGTCTCTCCCTAGCACCTAGGGGCTCCCAGGCCTGCCCCTACTCATTAATTCATCTATGTAGGAGCTGCACAGGCCAGAGCTGGCTTGGACTTTGGACCCCTGAAGTTGCTGAGAAGGACAGTCACTGGCCACTGGGTAGACAGGTGTCAGACTTGTCACATGGAGGTGGTAAGGCTGGTATGGGCTGATGGTAGGCAACAGGACTGTGTGGAGGAGGGATCTCTGCCTGCTCCACTGCCCTTCATGAAACTCTGGGAGGGAGGGCTATTTGCTGAGCCCAGACCCACCAGGTGAGTCACGGGCGAGAGCTGTAGGAGACTGGTCGGTCCTGCACTGCTGAGTCACTGTGAGCTCTGGCACCCCAAGTCTTGCCTGTTCCTAGCTGGGGCTGGCTGTGGTGGGTCCTGGAGGCTAGTGCAGCCAGGCCACGAAGGGCAGCGCTGGGGTTGGGGGCAGTGGACTCTAGGAGACCTGGGAGCCATAGGGGAGGCTCCGGGCTTTGGTTCTGTGGCTGGTGGGGCCACAGGTTGGGGCCCAGGAGTCCTGGGAAGCTGATAGGGTCCTGTGGGCTGGGGCTACGAGGCGGCTAGGGCTAAAAGGTCTCAGGGACACAAATGAGTTCAGGCACCTGTGAAGAGAAAAGGAACCATGTCAACATCCTTGAGCCCCAAAATAATTTGGCTTAGGCTGAGAGACATGTGGAGGTGGGTTTGGAAGCAGTGACACCTGGGGATCTGGGCGGGGTCAAGAGATATTAAGTAGGTGGGACTTGTGACCCAGGGGAGGGACCTGTGGCAGTGGGGTGGAACCTGAGGAACCAGGGTGGGGCCTAGAAGCAGTAGAGTCCAGGCAGTGCTGTGAGTCTGGAGAGCTGGGGCGAGGTCTGCTGTAGTGATGTGGGGTGGGGAGCCGAGGACCGGGCTTGGGGTACTGAGACAAAGGGGCACGACAGGGAGCATCCGGGCCCGCGAGGGGCCCACCTCAGAAGAGGCCGCAATCTTTCAGGTTCTCCTTGATGATGATGTCGGTGACAGCGTCGAAGACAAACTTGACGTTCTGCGTGTCGGTGGCGCACGTCATATGGGAATAGATCTCCTTCACGTCGCGTCGCATGTTGAGCTCGAGGAACTGCACCTTGATGTAGTTGCCCGCGTCCTCGTAGGTGTTGGGCCCTGGCGGGGGAGGGGGCTATCACTCCCTGCGGATCCTTCCCGCAGCGCCGCGCGGGGAGCGCAGGCCGAGGTCGAGCGTGGGGTTGGGGCGCCGCCTGGCGGCCGGGCCGGGGGGGGTCTCACCGTTGTAGTCCGGGAAGCAGATGCTGAGGTGCGCCTTTTTTATCTTCTCCGAGAAAACGTCCTTCTTGTTGAGGAAGAGCACGATGGACGTGGTGGCGAAGTAGCGGTGGTTGCAGATGCTGTTGAACAGGTGCAGGCTCTCGTGCATGCGGTTCTGAGGAGGGCAGAGGCTGTCAGGCACCACGGGGAGAGACGGGCAGCTGCCCCCCGCGCGGCCTCGGCCGACGAGCCGACCCCTCCTCTCTGGGCTCTGGGGCACCCGGGGCCTCCCCGCTCTGACAGCCCCAAGTCTTCCAGGGTCCCCCTCAGCGGGGCTGCTGGCTGCCTCCTCTCCTGCTTCAGACAGCTCTGGAACGAATATCCCCTCGCAGACGCTCCGGCTTCCGCAACACTGACTCCCGCTTCCCGTAGGCGGGCAGCTCCGCCTCCCCCCTCAACACACAGGCCCTGCTTGGCACTCACCACTTCATCATCCTCCACTAGCACCATGTCGTAGGCGCTCAGTGCCGCAATGAAGATGATGCAGGTTACACCCTCGAAGCAGTGGATCCACTTCTTGCGCTCCGAGCGCTGTCCACCAACATCGAACATCCTGCCAGGCCATTGGCGCCTGAACCCACGCATCCAGGCCTCTGGACGTGCCCACAGGCATCCCCTCGCCTCCTAATGCCGGCTGGGGGGTGCTCAGAGGGGACTGGCATCTGAAGGGCCGGGCCTTTCCGCGGGCAGGGTGTCTCAGAAGGGGCAGGGTCTCTAGTAGGGACGGGGCCTCGGGGCGGTAAACTCGTGGGTAGGCCCCGGGAGTGAGAGCGAGGGTGGTTGTACCGGAAGTTGAGGTCCTTGAAGGAGAACTGCGTCTCAATGATGCCCGTGGTCTTGACACGCGAGCGCAGCACGTCCTGCTCAGTGGGCACATAGCCCGGGGTTACCAGGCGCTCCAGGTCGGAGAGGTAGCTGCGGGAGACCCCGGGGTGTGGGTGGGGTTGGGTGGAGGGGGTGTGACAGGACCCTGCCCGCACCCCCGCGCCCTGCCTGTGCGCTCACTAGCCAGCGGAGTCGTTGAGCTGGTACTCCGAGGCGCGATCAAAACAGGCCTGAATACCCGAGTCCTTCCACAGTCGCTGGATGATGTCCGACATCTCTTTGGGCATCGTGCCCTCTTCGATGGTGTCTGCCATGTGCATCAGCTTCCGGGCATCGTCCTGGGGTCAGGGCGGGAGTGGTTGGTGTGACCGTGGGCCCAGCCCTGGGCCTCGAGTACCCAGAGGCCCTGCTCAGCCCGCCTCCTGGCACACCTGGCGCGCAGAGTCTCCGTATTGGATGTTGAGCGTAGTCATGGCGCGCACGATGGCCAGGATGGACTGCAGCGTGTTGCCGTAGATGATGGCAATGAACTCGAGGCACTCTTCCAGCGAGTACCCATCCTGGTGGATAATCCTGCGGCCGAGGTGAACCGGGTCAGCGACTCATGGGCGGCTGGGGAAGGACAGGCCCCATTCACGCGCCCATCCCCAGGGTCCTGGGACCGGCAGGGGTACTCACTTCATCTGCTTGACAATGGTGCTCTTCCCGGACTCACCTGCACCTGGAAGGGAAGCCCCGGTGCCTCAGAGCCACGCTGACCGCACCTCCCCCAATTCCACCCGCCCGCCCCCACCCCCTCCCCGGGAAGCCCGGAAGATGGCTAGGGGGACACAGGGCTTAAGCCCAACCCCCAGTCCCACCTGTTTTCCCCCCACCCCTCAAAGATTCTGATACCCTGGCAGAAAAACTTTTGTAAATATCAGGAGTGACGGAGAGGGGCTGACGAGGGGCATCAGCGACCTCAACTGTGCTGGCGAGCCTCGAAGATGCTGATATACGAAGTCTTTATTAGTCTGAGACCAAAATAAAGACAAACTGGAGCGCCACCTTGTGAAGAGTTCTTGTACTGCACGCACGAGATTATTTGAGCTGGGTCAACCCCTGCTTTTCATCTGAGGTGGGAGGGGAGTGTCTCCAAGAGGCTCAAAGGGAATTAGCACCTTTGGGTCGGGGAGAGGACAGAGTTGACATCCCCTCTGAGCCTGCTCTCGCGAGGGCGTTGGGCGTAGTTAATGGGATTTCTGGTTTAGCTTCTCTGTCTTCCCCAGGATAGTCTGTCTTGGTCCCTCTGCCCACATCCAGCTGCCTGACTGGACCCTGGAGAGCCTGCGGGGGAGCCTGCACTACCCTCTCAAAGCAGCTCCTTCTTTCCTTCTTCCCTTTGGGGGGAGGCAGTGGCCTCGAGGCACTGGGTCAGCCTCATCTCCCCTCACTACTCATGGGACCAGGGACATGGCTTTCTCTATCCCCCAATGGGCATTAGTACCCCTCTACCCCCTTTAGCTGCTTTGCAGGTCTGCCAACAATAAAACGCTGGAAGCTGGGGGTCATTGTCTGTGGATCTGAGCAGTCCTAGAGGCTACCCACTCCCAGGAGCACCGTGACCTTGTCCTTCCCAAGGGAGCAGCCCTATTGTGGGGCTACCAAGGAGACCCCTCATTTCTGAGCCCTTCCCAGAAGGCCCATCAAGTGGAAGGCTGAAGCTTGAGGGAGCCCAGCCAGGGTACAAGTGTGCCTCATACACACATCTGCACAAAAATGTGGTTGGCACACACTTCTCCCGAGGGGAGGTTGCCTGAGGGAGGGCCCTCTGGAGAGGGGTCTGTGGGACACCCAGCCTTGGGGAACAGGAGTATTGCCTATCAGGCCAATCCCTGCCAGGGCTCCCACTCTGTTCCCTGCCTTGTTGCAGGCTCATTCTTCTTCCCAGGTTACCCCTGCTTCACAGAAGGGCCACCTGCCTGCCCCTGGGCCTATGCCCTGGTGGCAATGGCCCCACTTGGGCCCACACCCCTACCCAGAAGCAGAAGTTTCACGGTTCGAGCATCCTTCTCAGCATCTTCTTTCAGCTTCTTTTCCAGCTCCCTTGAGTGCTTCTCCTCCGCACTGGCCCCAGCTCCCATGGTTCCAGCAGCAGGTGAAGGAACACGGTGGTCAGGTGGCTCTTCTGGATGGAGGGGATCCCCAGAGCCAGGCTCAGGTCAGCCTCTGGCCTCCCCAGACACCCTTCTGGCCCTAGGACTGGCAACCAACTGGCTCTCCACAGACCTGTGCGGGCCCTGGTGGGGCTGCTTAGTGGGATTTGGGAGCTGGAGGTATCCCAGAGCCAATCAGGGACAAGGACAGGTGAATCCAGCTCAGCCCCCAGCCCTTCTAATCAGGCTGGCATGGCCCCAATCCCTCAACTGCTGACTCTGCACTCCCCTCTACCCGCCCAACACTCCAGGAAAGATCCTGGAGACAGTCCAGCCCCTACCCTAGAGCAGGGAGATAAGTTTGGTAGGGTCCAGCCTCAGAAAGGGGAGGATAGGGCCTCGAGCCCCAGGAGCGGGGACAATAGAGGGTGGGGCTGGCAGCGGGGAGTAGAGGCAGAAGCATGAGCGGAGAGCCTGCCCCCTACCCAGCACTGGGCTCAGCACTGCTCCTTAGCATGTTGTAAGCTCACACTGGCCCTGGGGGGTGGGTGCCCCATCATCAGCTCCATTTTACTGATGAGGAAGTGGAGGCTCAGAGAGTCACACAGTGGGAGGTGATTGAAAAGGGCTGGGTGACTCTGGGCCAGGGTTCCATGGTCTGCAGGGAGTCAAGAGGAAAAAGTGGACCCTACGTTTGCCCGGTACCAAGGGCTGGATCTGACCTGGGCAGGGCCTCTACATGCCTCCATGATTCCAATGGGCTTGGGTGGGCGTGCATGTCTGCTGTGTGCCTGGCTGTGTGTGTCTATCCTTTCCTGGCACCAACCAAGGCTATGACATGACACATATTTGTCAGTATATACTTGTGTGTACACGTTTGTGTGTTTGTGCTTTTGTGAGTGCATGTTTATGTGCAAGTGTGCGCAAATGTGTAGATGTACTTTTGTGAATTTCTCTTCATGTGTACAGTGTTCATATGTGTTCATTGCTGTGCTTGTGTGGATTAACATGTGTGCATATGTGTGTGTGAATGTACACCTGCATGTACACGTGCAATGTGTGTTGGTGCGCGCTGGCCTGTGTTTGTGCCTGTGTGCATGTACATTTATGCATGTGTATGCCTGTATATGTACACACTTGTGTGCGCCTGTGCCTGTGTGTACATGTGTACTCAAGTGCAACAAAGTCTCTGATCTGCAGAGGTGGTCAGGCTCTTCAAGAGAATGTTTTGCAGGCCTGTTGTCAGATGGGGAAACTGAGTTCCAGAGCGGGTTTGGTGTTCTCAGGGGCATGGAGGGGTGGAGCTCATCTACCCTGTTCCTGTTCTGTCCCCAGTGGGTACTTGGGACCTGCCTAGGTGTATCTCTAGGGCACGTCTGCCTCAGTATCAAGGGTCTGTGTGTGGGCTCAGATGGGACAGGGTGGGCTGCCGGGCAGAAGTGGTTCCATTGAGCCACAGTGTTGAGCTCCCAGGCTCTGGAGGTTTCCCACCTCCCATCAGAGGCCCTCCCTGGGCTCTCAGGGCCTCCTGGCTGGACTCCCTCCTGGAAACCTGGCTGCCTTTTAGTACTCAACTCTGTTGCATACCCAAGAGACCACAAGGGGGTGCCAGGGCCCCAGTTACTGAGCATTGAAGACTGTCCCTAAACATGTGGGAAGTGGATACCGGCTCCTACTATTAACTGGTGGCTTCACTATCTACCCTGTTGGATGAGAGGGATCTGTCCAGGAGCAACAGATCATTTGTGTCACTTTCAGCCTTCAGGTTCCATCCATCCTCCACCTCCCACATTGCAAGTGGGCCCTGGGGGTCTCTGCAGCCCCTTATATACTCCTGAGGGGTTTGGGGTGGTACAGGAGCCCAGGATTGCTAAACCAGCAAAAACCTGGTTTCTATATATTGGGTTTATTTAAAGTAGTCAGGCCAATCCACTGCCTCCCAGTCTCCACCTGGCTCCTCTTACCTGCCAGGTATAGCCCTAAGCCCTGCTAGATCCCTGACCTCCCCAGCTCTTAGCTTCCCCTGCCAAGGCTTGACTCATTAATTTGGTCCAGGGCCCCCAGCCCCACTTCCTTCTCTCCTGCAGCTCCCCATCTCTCCTCCTTGCCTTCCCCACTTCTGGACATTTGCTCATGCTGGGCCCTCTGCTGAGAGCTGGCTGGAAGGAGGCAGGAAGAATGGGAATTTTATCGACTCTCAGGGCGGAGGAAGCTGGACTGTGAGGGCTGTGGCTTTGTCTTGCCAGTTCTGAGTCCTTAGTGCCCAGGACAAGGCCAGACACAAAGCCAGGTGAGAAAGCAGCATTGAATAATGATCAAACAGTTGAATGAGTGAATGAAAGTGAATGGAATGAGTGAATGAGTGAAGAGGTGTGGGAACTGGTGGCCAGGCCACATGGTGGGGGGATCAGGAGAGACAGAATCTGGGCACAGGCTGGACCCCCATCCTCCCTCCTCTGCCAAGGAGAAAAGCCAAAGTCCAGTCCCAGAGCCAGTGTTTATTAGCAAGATGGAACCCAAGGGCAGCTGTGGCCTGAGCAGCAGAGGGCCACCAGGAGCCCCTACCCACCTACCCAACTGCCCCCCAGAGCTATTTACACCCATCACCTGAAGTGGTGGGCAGAAGGGAACCCTGAAGAGCTGCTGCAGGCCCCAAGCCTCCACCATGCCCCCCTCCCCCAGCCCTTCCTGCTCCTGGCCTCTCTGCTATTCTCCCAGGCCCTGGGTCACAGTGGCCCAGAAAAAGCAGAGGTAGAGTGGCCAGGAAGGGAGGGAGGAGGGGCTGGAGGTGCTGCAGCACCCAGGTGGGGCTCTTCTCCTGTCCCCAATAAATACAGAATAAATACCCGGGAAGGGGCTGGCCTTGACTGAGTGCCCCCCTCCCAGGCAGGGGCTGGCATCCTGTGACCACCTCTTCTTCCCTTCTCTGAGTGCATCTGAGCCCCCACCCCCCACCCCGAGTCTCCGAAGCAGTCCTCGCATCCACATCTATGCCAGCGGCACAGGTTGACAGCACACATTGACAAAGGTGTACAGTCCATGCCGCATCCAGGTAGAGCTTGCTCCCTCCGTGTCCTGTAGATCCCAGTGGTGGTGTCGAGCAGGTAGACTCCCAGCTGAGTCTAGGGACTGTGTAGTCCTGGCCTGGCCCTGCTAACTGGCTGGGCCTGGTTTGGTGGGCTCTGTTTTCTGCCATCTCTGACCAGCATGGGTTTAAGTTCTGGGTGATGCTGCCGCTGAGGCAGGCTATATACAACCCACCAATAAATACTGTCTTTGCAGGGGCAGGGTGTGTATAGAATATAGATATTTTATATATTTATATATATTTATATATATATATATCTTTTATATTAAAAGAGACAAGGGCTAGGCTGGCCCATGGCAGGGCGCAGACAGCTGGCCTCATGTGTCCGGCGGGTGGTGGCGGCGGTTCCGGGGCTTTTTCTGGTCCTGGGGTTCAGGAGGCCGGGGTGCCCCTGGGGCATCCCTGGGGCTGGGGGGCACGTGGCGCCAGTAGCCCTGGCAGTACTGGTGGATGAGGCCCACTTCTGGCTGGGCCAGCAGCTGGGCCAGCTCCTGGTAAGGGGGCGTGGGGAGGCCAGCGCCTGCAGGTGGAGGGGCGCTCACAGCTGGTGGTGGGAAGAGGGCAGCATGGACAGCGTCCCGGCCCAGTACATGCAGCTGCACTCGTGTGACGACATGCTTGAAGTTGTTCTCGGTGGCTGTGCAGGAGTAGAGGCCGCGGTCCCCGAGCTGCAGGGCACGAAGCAGCAAGCCCTGCTCTGTGCGCAGGAAGCGGTCCTCTGCACGGATCTGCAGGGGTAGGGGGCGGGGGCTCAGGGACTGTTTGACCACTCTGCTGCCCCAGCCAGCTCCCTGATCAGACCACCTTTGTGGCCAATCCATGTAGGGGTACCCATGTGGAATTTCCATATACCAAGAAAAACCACATAACATTTGAAGAAGGCACCAATACACATTTCCATTTCAGGAGGGATGACCATAAGGGGATTCTGTACAATGAGAGAATTTTGGAGCATATACACAGAACTTCTATTTAATGAGAATACTCAATTGGGGCACCCTCATGGAGTTTCCATATAAAAAAGGATGCCTTGGAAGTGTTCCCTTAAAATGAGGGCTACCCCACAGAATGTCCATATACTGGAACTCAACCAAGTGACGTTTCCACACAACGAGGTGTACTTCCAGTGGAGAACACACCTGGAATTTTCATGTAAAGAGGCATGCCTATAAATGTTTTCATATACCATGGAAACTCGACAGCGTTTCCATATAACTAGTCGCCCAAATGATTTCCATGTAGGGAAAGGAGTTTGGAAGGGCTTTCTTAGAACGAGGGCTGCCCCAGATTGGCCCTATGCCACATTCCACCCACGTGGAATTTCTACTGTACAAGGGACGCCTGCATCCACAGCGAGGACTGTGGGGCACAGGAAATCACCTCACGACGCCGGTCACTGGGATCTCGCTGGAACAGCCACTTAACAGTTGCCTGGGGTGAGCGGGGCTGGCACTCAAGGAAGGCTGCACTGCCCGCCACACCATACTGCACCGACTCCACGGCATTCTTGTTGGCTGTAGAACAAGAGGGCGCTGTGGGGAAGCAGCATTGCCTCTGGGCAGACTGCAGGCTAGCAAGGGGCAGCACTGAGGGGCGCATACAGGACACCCATTCATAAAGGCAGGGCTGGCCATCAGGCATCCACTTCTTGAGGGGGTGGCTAGGGACATCCTATCTCCAAAACCCTGAGCCCCCTCACCCCTATGAACCATGGGAGAATCCTTCCAGTGGGGGACCCTGCGAGCAGCTGGGTGGGCTGCCGAGGGCTCCACACTGTGATGCACAGCACACTCACCATTGGAGTTGAACCCACGGCACTGCCTGATGGGGTTCCCGTGCCGGACGTCCTGCCGGCGGCTCCGCCTGGTGAGGATAGCTCCTGAAGGAGTATTCTCAAGGAAGCTTCCCCCCAGGTGCCTGTACCCCTAAGACTCGAGGGTAGGATGTCTCACCCATAGACTTCCCCCGGGTAATATCACCTCCATCTCCAAACACCCAGGACAGGGCCCTGCATCTGGTGGCTAAAGTTCCAAGGATCTGGGGGTCCACACCTCTTGGAGGATGCTGTGTAGCGGGAACAGGCCTGGCCATCCCAGGCGCAGTAGGGGTCCCGGGCGAGGCAGCAGTCGGCACAAGCAGCCCCATAAGCCTGGCAGCGGTGTAGGCTCAGGTGTGTGACACCCACGGCTGAGGCCACGTACAGTTGTTGCTGGAGGTGGGGGTAGGGGATCGTCAATTCCTAGGCCCCACAGTCAGCCCCCATCAGGAGCCAGTTGGGTTGGGTTCCTTCCCTTCCTATTCTGTGCCTCAGTTTCCCTATCGCTGTGCTAAGGGCATGACCCCAAGGCGAAGCAAACTGCAATGCCACCCCCAGCCCACCTCGCCAAAACTCACTCTCTTGGAAGAGATGGTCATGGTCTTAACGGGTGCTGGATCCTGGAAGAATATAAGGGTCAGCTTGGGACCCTGGGGGTCTCCTCCCTGCCCTGACCTTGAAATCTGAGGTCAGGAGCTGGTACTGAGGAGGGCCAGGGTGAGGAAGACAGGACTGGATCGTGTCACACCCACCTTGAAGACCTCCACCTCCTCCAGCATGAGCTCCTCCATCTCCTGGTCATCCTTGGGCAGCACAATGACCTTCTGCACTGTCCCGCGGTCTGGAACGGGCCGAGCAGGGCCTCAGTGGGGCTGAGGACGCTGGGGAAGGGGCACCAGCCTCAGGCCCTTCCCCCACCAGGGCACCCCCACCCCCCCGGAGGGCAGTGGAGAAGGAGCTCTGTGCCAGGGTTGAAGAGTTTCCCACCAGGATGAGGGGAAGAGGTCTGAGAGGAGTGGCCCAGGATTAGGGGGTCACAGCCAGGGTCTGCCCCTCCCACCCCAGACCCTCATTTGGGCACTGCTGAGAACAGGACACTGGAGGTATTCCTCTGTGTTGAGTGAGGCTGGAACTGAGGTGGCTGCACTAGCAAGTGTGCACCTGAGAGCATGTGTGTCAGTATTTGGATCAATGTATCCTGGAGGTGTCTGCCACCTGTCCCCGCTTTCCTGACCATACAAGGGTCCCCAGGTGCCCAGTGTCCCTGCTCTCCCAGCCCCCAAGGATGGGGATGGGAGTTTCCCCATCCCCTAGTCTGTTATCCTGGCAATAGGGAGAAGGCTCCAAAGGATGAAGGTGGCAGAGTTGACCTTGACAAGCCTGTAGCAACCCCCAGCAAGGCAGGTCCCAGCCCCATGGATCAGCACCCTCCACCCAGTGGGCCCAGCGTGGGAGGGGCTGGGAGCAGCAGTGGGTACCTGTGCCCAGGAAAAGCACCTCATAGCGCCCATCAGCTGCATCCACCTGGTCCACAGCAACAGTGGTGAGCCGGTAGGGAGCACCTGTGCGGACCACCAGGGGCCTCCGCTGCAGAGGGTACACAGCCTGGTACATGAGTGGGTGGCTGCGCATGAAGTTGATGACTTCATCAGGATAGTCCTTGGTGGACTTCATGGATGGTGTGAAGGTTCCACCAGGGCACTGCAGGCAGGTGATGAGCATCAGGCCCAGGCCACCTGGGCATGGCTCGCTGGACCCATTAGCTTCAGGAGAAACCTCTGCTCTGTCTGTCCCGACTACCTCCACCTGCTCTGCTCCTCAGAACCCCCATCCAGGCTTTTGTCTTACACCCAGTCTCTACAGGTCCTCCTTCAGCCAAAGTCCCAAGGTCCCACATGGCCAAATACCATGATCACTTCCCTGGCCTCATGTGCCATGACCTTGTGGCAGTGCTCAGCAGAGCTGACCACTCCCTTTCCACGTCATCATCCCCACCCAGTTGTCTCCTTCCTCTCTGGCTATTCCTCCAGTCTCCTCCCCGCCCCCCACCCCTGCTCAGTGGGACTGCAGGCCCTAGTTCCTTTAACACCCTAGGCATGCTCTACTCCTTCCCTGATGCTGTTCCCTCTGCCTGCTCCCCACCCTTGCCAGCCTAACTCCAGCCCATCCTTCCAGCCTCCAAGTTCATCTCTGGGGGGAAGCCTTCCCTGACCTCTGCTGAGACAACCTTCCTGCTTCCAGCCCTGACCACATGGAGTAGTAACTGCCCACTGTGTTTGATCAGATCATGTTGCTCTCCTGCTTACTCCTGCAGTGGCCCATGTCACACCAAGATCAAGTGGATCACCTCCCACCCTGCCCTGCTCACCCTCACCTCCTTGCCTACTGTTAGCCAGCTATGCTGACATCCAGCCTGCCCCACAGCTCTGCCATGAAGACTCTTCCCTCCAACTTTCAGCTCCCAAACAGCACCCTGAGGGAGCAGCCTGTCACACCCAGCCCACCATCTTTGTTTCAGGATCCTGGCTGGGTCCCTTCACAGCCTGACCCTGTGTGTAAATGGTGTTTTTTGTGTTTGTGTGTGTTTTTTTTTAATTTCAGCTTTATTGAGGGTAAATCGTGGGTTTATATGTGTGTATGGTCCACCTCTCCCTCCTAGCTGTGAGCTCCATGATGGTGGGGCCCATGTCTGCAAAGGGCCTGGCCCAGAGCAGGCCTCGTGGAAGGAGAGGAAGGGGAGAGGCGGAGTGAGTGGGGTCCTCACCGTGCCGGGCCGTGGGTAGGGCATCTTCCCTGAGAAGGGCATCCACTGGTAGTTGGGGCCCTCTTTGTGGGCAAAGGGCCCATTGAAGACCATGCGAATGTCAGCCATGGAGTAGACACACACAGCAGAGCCTCGGAACACGGAGCTGCGGGTAGGACAGGCTGCTGCTGTGAGTAGGGCAGACCTTTGGCCCAGGGTCCCTCCCCAGCCTGCTCCCACCCCACAGCTCGCCATCAGGCTGGGGTCCTCCACGAGTCATAGCCCCCCAACCCAGCCACCCTCCACCACTGCTGGCCCCAGCCCCAGCCTCACCCCGAGGAGGTAAAGACAGCGTAAATGACTGGATTCCTCACATCCTGGGTCTGCTGGACAAACACATCCTCTGGGGACAGAGGGAGAAGGTGCTGGGAAGGTACCCAGCCCTAGGAGCCCCAGGGCCCTGCCCACTCCTGCCCAGGGGAGCCCACCAAATGCACCCTGACCACCCATCCAGGCTCCATCCCTCCCATAGTAGCCACAGGACTCCACCTGCCTGCTGGGTACTCACGGAGCTCATCGAAGTGAGTCTCAATGCCATCCTCGCCTGGCACGGAGCAGACTAGCCGTGCCTTCAGGAATGTGCTCCACTTGTTGACCAGGCAGCAGTGGCCACCATCATCATTCTAGGGGGCAGGGGGCCAGATCAGATCAGCTTACTCACCCCCAAGACTCTGCTGGTGGACTGACAGAGCAAGGAACGAGTCTGGAAAGGGGGCCACATGGGGGCCCTGCCAGTGCCTACCAGGCAGATCCGTCCAATTCGGGCATACACAGCGGGGCTCTGCGGCGCCTCTGCGGACCGCTCACGGAAGAAGAAGTAGAGCTTGTCGTCATTGCGCTCAGCGCTGTCGGGGACGAGCTCAGCGTGGATGAAGGAAGGCTCTGCAGGTGGGCAGGGGTTCACTGAGTGAGCCCTCCTCCAACATGCCTCTTTCCCCATCACAATTCCCAGCCAGGCAGAGGAACAGCCCTAATTCTTCCCCAGACAAGAAACTACCCCTGCCCTAGCCAGGCATAGGGCCAAAAATTACCCCACGAGAGGTTTTTTTTTTTTTTGAGGAAGATTAGCCCTGAGCGAACATCTGCCGCCAATCCTCTTCTCTTTGCTGAGGAAGACTGGCCCTGAGCTAACATCTGTGCCCATCTTCCTCTACTTTATATGTGGGACACCTGCCACAGCATGGCTTGCCAGGCAGTGTGATGTCCACACCCGGGATCCAAACCGGCGAACCCTGGGCCGCCGAAGCAGAACGTGCACACTTAACCACTATGCCACCAGGCTGGCCCCAAGAGCTTCTTTATGATTCCCCTGACACATCCCAGACACACTGCCCACTGAAGGTCTTGTAGGTTGTGCTCACCATTGAGCCACCGGGAGTTGTACTGATCTGTGCGCATGGCTGTCTGCTTTCCAAGCGTGCGGAAGATGGCTGCATCGGTGCCCATGAAGTCGATGTACACACCAGCATAGAGTTCCTCGTCTGTGGGTGGGCCGGTGGGTCAGTCAGGGGGACCGCCCTTTGATAGGACCACAACACAGCCCAAATGACCTCCAAGGCAGGGTCCTGTCTCCCCCTCAGGCTCCCCAGGGCACGATCCTATCACCGGTGGGGTGCTGGCTCTGGGAGGACTGGGATTAGTAGCAATTAGCTCTGACTAGTAGCAAGAGCCAATTGCTGTGGTGTAAATACTCCCACCACGGCTGATTTCAAGCTACTAACCTGAGGTCACTGAAAGTGGAGTTGGGAAGAGCTGCCAACAGTATAGTATTTCCACCCCACAGATAAAACAGATGTCAATAACCTCAAGAGCAGAGATAATAATAAAATAGTGGTAAAATAATTAGGAAGTAATGAGTTTTGAGTATTTTTACCTTTGTTTTTAAAGTAATTTATTTAATTCTAAGTTTATAGAATGTTTAATAATAGCTATGTTTAACAGTTAGCTCACAAAATACCTGAAAATTTAACAACCATGCTGGCTCCAGCACTCCACTCATGTCTTCCCTCTAGACTCCCCAGGGCAGGCCCAGTCTTCCCCCATCAGACTCCCTGGTCTGGGCTCTGCCATCAGGCTAGGAACCTTATCACTCACCAAGAGGGGAAGGATAATGCCTACCCTCTGCCCCGGGGCCTTTCCCAGGCTTGGAGGTGGCACAGCGCCCTGCAGCTGCTCTGAGAGGCAGACCGGGTTGGGCAGCCAGAAAACAGGCAGAGTGCAGGGGCCAGGGTCAGTGGTGGACTCACCCCACCGGGAGGCAGGGGCAGCAGCTGCTCTAGAGGCCCCAGGCAGGACCCCTCCTCAGAGAACATTCCCCCAACTCTCCCAGACACCTGGCCAGACCAGAAACAAACTCCCCCGAGCTGGTCACAGGGCCAGGACCTCCATTGGTGCTTCCTTGTGGGCCTTTCTCAGCCTCCAGAACCGAGAACATGTTATGGGACCACCTGCCTTATACTACCCCTAGTACAGACTCAGCTCATCTTCTCTTCCGGGTGCCTGCAGCCGGGAGAATTCTGGCCTTTGCATGAACCACACTGTGGATTTCAGAGTAGGATCTGGTCCCCTTGGCACTCCATCTGAGAGGCTGGATGGAGGCTTACACCACCTTGTTTCCGCCCCTCAGTTCACACTAGGGTCTGGTCTGTACCCCTCTCCCTGCCAAGTGGGGCCCAATTGAGGAGGTTCAGGGACGGCATGTTCACTATCTCAGCCCTGGGGTGTGTTGGTACCATGCCCCCCACTCCAGAGGCAGAGGCCACACCTTCAGGCTGTAGAACCAGGGTGGGGTGGGGGCACTCACTGATGAGGGCTGAGGCTGTGTCCAGCTTGGGGTCGTACGGACACTTGCCCTTCCCTGACTCGAGTCTCTCAGGCTCCAGGTAGAAGATGTAATCCTGCAGGGCAGAGGGGGGCTCAGCATCGTCCAAGCTGGTCCCAGAGCCGGAAAGGGCAAGGGTCATCCCAGGGTGAGAGCGAGTCCCCAGGGACACTCCTGAAGCCACCTCCCTTCAATCCCCACATCTCTTTGGGTTTTAACTGTCTAGCCAGGTCTTCCGGGGTAGGGCCATGCTGAAAGTTCCAAGGGAGGGATTTCCTGATCCCAGGTCTCAGATAAGACCTGGGAATCAAGTCTCAGAGGACTCTGCTTTGGGGGCCATGAGAGGGGCATGGGATGGGCTTATAGGGGCCGAAGCCCGTCCATGCCCACTGGTTCTGGAAGACTTTGGCCATAGCCCCCTTGGGCCACAGAAGCACAACTGTGAGCTGTGGCTGCCTGTCCTGGGCCAAGAAGGGGCTGCCAAATTGACCAAGGTAGGAGGTACCGGCCAAGGGCCTGGGATCCTGTCCTCTGCCATAAGGTCCCTCCAGGTCAGAGGGCTCTGAAGCCACTGCTTCCCCAGGCTTTGTGCCCTACCTGCGGTCCTCAGGACAGACTAATAGGCCATGGCCCTTTTCCTGCCCCTCAGCAGAGCCCCCAGCTCCACATGTCTCCCTAGAGAGCCAGGAATTGAGGGGTCCAGCCCAGACCACATGGAATTCACAAAGCCCCCTGTGCCTCCCAGCCCAGCCTGAAGATGCCAGGAAGAAGGTTGGTGGAGGCACTGGGACCAGGGTGAGCTCATGGGAAGAAGGGAGGGAAAGCAGGGAGGCACAGAGGCAGGAAGAAGGCGGCAGCAGGTGGCAGGGATGGCGATGGGAAGGTGTACACAGGCCCGCTTCCAGTTCCACTCTGCACACATGACTTCCTGCACACGTGGGGCTACACACAAAGCATGGCAAACATCACTGGCAGCACACGGAACCCACTGCTCACGCCCTAGGCACCACACACGCAGAGTCTGAGCAGTCCCACTTTTCAGCACTCCCTGCCACAGACACTCATGCTCAAGTGCCCACTTGCTCTATCATTCACCGGCAGCCCCAGCCCCCCCAGCCCAGTCCCAGGTCATGACTAGTGGACAGACAGCTCTGTCCCTCCCACCCCCGGGGAAGAGAGCCCCAAGCATGTGAGTGTGCAGGACACCTGTGTCAACCGATGACCCATGGGAGGCATGGGGCATGGGCACCTGAAAATAATGTGTCAGACCGTACACATGTGCCATGTTTCCACTCTGGGTACTAAGAAAGATTTGGGTTTGAGAGTACACAACATGTGCCCAAGAGTATGTTGGTGTGTACCCATGTGTGTCTACACATGTGTTATGAGACTAAGGCACAGCTGTCCCCAGGGCTCCTGTCTTCCCCACCTGGTGGCTTCATGATTTCTTGCCTGCAGGGGTCACATTGAGGTTGACATGAATCCAACTGGGAACGCCTTCAGAGCCTGAGGGCACTAGAGGGGAAGGAGTGGGGTTGGGGGCCCAGAGATAGAGGGAAGACTGCGGGGAAGCTGGCCTAGGTACAGATTCCTGGCTGGCAGTACTGCCTGGAGGGCCTGGAGGGATGAGGCCCACCTGGCGTGGGGCCGTGGGCGTCGGGCGGAAGGTACCATCCGTGGCTCTGTTGCCTCGGCCTCTGACCACCTGCATCTGGGTCCAGGACATGGCCTGAGAAGATGAGGAACAAGGGTTAGAGCCAAGGGTGGAAGGGGCTGGGGGAGCGGACTTGGGCTGCCAGTCTCTCACACCACACGTGCCAGGCACACACGTGAGCACTTGGGCCCCCAGAGTACATATATGCACCTGTAGGTGCACACACACATACAGCTTGGTGCACGCCTGCACACATGTGTCCCTTTGGTCCAATCACTTTCACACATGCTCTACAAGGTGGCACCAGCTCACACACATGCCCACATGGAAATGGAAAAGGGCAGAAGCGGGCAGGGTGGGGCAGAGCTGAGGAAGTGGCAACTCTCCCCCAGGTTGTGGGACAGAAGCTGATCCAGGCATCCAGTCTCCTGAGGCTGAGGCCCCCTCCAGGCCCCCTGGCTTAGCTGCAGGGGCACGGTCCACAGGCATAGCCAAGAGAACTACTGCCAGATATGGAGCAAGTGCTTACTATGTGCCAGGCACAGTGCTAAGAGCTTTGGGAGTGTTAGCTCACTGCCTTCTCCTCACACCAACCTGTGAGAAAGGCAGCTATTAGCCCCACTTTCAGGTGAGAAACTGAGGCTCTGAGAGGTGTAAGGAGTCACTCACCCAAGGTCACAGGGCTGGGAAGTGGCAAGGCTGGGGCTCAAGCCCATTCTCCCATCAGTGATAACCCTGGAATGTAGCCACCAATGGGGGCAGCAAAGGGCCTGGGTGGGTGGGGCTTACCTGGGCACGGCGGCCACGGTTTACGTAGGTACACATGGGGTTGTAGGCGCCGGTCCCACACACGTACAGGTGTGTGCGGTTCCAGGGCTGGATGAGCCTGACGAAGTTCCCACACTCACCCTGGGGTGGGAGGGAAAGCCAAAGAGGTACCCGGATGCCTGCCTGGCTCCACTGCCTCCCTGGGGTCACCTGCCCCACTCCCCATTTCCCATCCCACCTGTGGACCCCACCACACTCACGTTGCCATCCTTGCCTGAGAGCACGCACTCCTCAATGCGCTGTGGGGAGGCTGCCCAGTGGATCTGCAGAGATGGAGATCAGAGGGTACAGCCTGCTGGAGAAGGCCGCCAGCCCCGGGGCCCTGTGTCCCTCATCCCCCACCCAACATCTGGGCTGGCCCTTACAATGAGGGGCTCTCGGTTGATGTCGTGCAGGTCCAGGGATAGCACGTAGTCCTTGCTGCCCACATACATGCGGTCGTGGTCCTCGTCCTTGAGTAGGATCCGGTAGTCAGTTGTGTTGAGCAGGAAGTTAAAGAAGTGGGCAGTCCCTGTGGCCTTAAGCTCTGTGAGTGGAGGGCAGGGCAGCAGTTGGGACCCTCAGAGATCATCCAGCCATACCCACTTTGACAGAGGGGAGACCTCCACCACACAGTCATTTTAAACCCCCAGCTTCCCCTCCAGGGCCTACTTAGCTCCCTCTCTAGTCCCTGACATGCTGGAAGGAGAAAGTGGGACAGGTGGGCAGGCCAGGGTAGGGGCCACGCCCAAAGCTAAAGCCCTGATTCATCGGCAGCCCTAGCCGGTCTCTGGGTCCCAATGAAAGGGCAGTGGGCAAGGGCCAGGGCGTGTGATGGCATCAAAGAGCCTTTATTCAGGTGGGGGTTAATGCTCCTATGCTCAGGGTGGGGCCAGCTTCCCACAGGGGCCTAAAAGGGTTAACGAGCAGGGGAGTGGGGGGCAGGTACATCCAGGACAGCCTGCAGATGCTGGAACAGAGCCAGGATGCCCTGTCCTCACCCCAGCTGCCCACCAGACAGAGGGCAAAGCTGGCACACAGCAAGGTCCCACCTTGTCTGAGTAGGTTAGCCAGGACACCAGAAAGCCCTGCTGGAGCCATACTGCGTAACAGACTTTGGGTTTCCCTCAGATCTCACTGGGCTGCTAATGGTGGAATTCTCAGGCCACTTTGAACTAGCCAGGGACAGTCTTTCCCAGGAAAGAGACTCTCCCCCTAGTGCTGCAGTGTCCTGGGGCTGGGGGCAGGTTCCAGCTGATTACTCAGTTTCTCTTTTGCGTGAGTCTGGCAGCCTTGGCCCTCCCACCCCCAGGTTCCTGGGGGAAAGTCCTCCTTCCTGGGGATGAAGGACGGGAGGGAACTTAGCAGGTGAAAGGTCAATGACAGACATAGGACTCCAGGAAGCTTGGGAACTTTCCTCTGGGAGGGGGAGAGCCAAGGGGTCCCCTTGGTAAGCCCCTCCTCCAACCACCACCAGCTATTTTTAGCTCAGCAACAGGGGGAAGATTGTAATGAGGCTGATGAATATTCACCAGCACAGGAGGCTTGAGATGGCAGCACACAGAAGAGCACATGCATGTACGCACATGGCCCAGGTATGCACACATGCACACACATGTCCTGCACAAGATGAGGCATTCACCAAGGGGATCATCCATGTCCCATCTCCCCGCCCCACAGGTGGTAACCCATTCCACAGGTGGTAACCCATTTCACAGGGTCAATCAACGAGGAGGCGTGGAAAGGGAGAGCAGCTGGGAGCTGAGGCCCTAGACACTGCCTGAAGGTGGGACCAGCAGGTGACCCTATCCCATCAATCAAGGTCACCCTCCACTCAGGCAGCTGTCTCCAACTGGCCTGGCTGACCCTGACCCCTGCTGTGTGCTGGGGACCTTGGTGCAGAGTTGGAGGGGCTGTGCCTGAGAGCAGCTTTGGATGAGAGCTCCAGGATGAGATGGGTATGTGAGGTGGGCTGGGAGCCAAGGGACTCCCACAGCAGACCCACAGCCCCCGTCTGAGGGGCTGGGAGACAACCAAAGGCCTTGCCCTGCGCAGCCCTGACTACATGGTGTCAAAAGAATACAGGTGATGACCTTGGCCAACCGCTGGGACGCAGGGACGCCGAGGGATCAAAGGGCCGATCCCTGCCTGGCTACGGCCTCACCCGCCTGTCCGGCGGTGCCTCTGAAGTCCTGGGCAGGGCAGTCTGGGCACCTGTCCTGCACCTGTTGTTGGGCTACTCGGAGTCCCCCGCCTGGCCACCCAACCATAGTGACAACAGGAAAGTAAATACTCCCATACCCCCAGGGCCAGGAAGTGGCCAGAGAGGAAGTGGGGCTGCCAGCAGAGCCCCCCCAGACTGGGACAGCCCGCCAGGGGTTATTTATACCCTGGCTGGGGGCATGGCCTTCGTTGTGCCCTTACCCGTCCTGCTGGGCTAGGGGCATTCGGGGGGCAATAGAGGGGAGGGAGGCAGAGGCTCAAGTGGGCATCTTCGGACACAGGCATCTGGGGTGGGGGAAAGCTCCAAACATCGAGTCCCTGGGATGCAACCAGCCATAATCCCTGCCCACCATCCCTGCCCAGCCTTGGGCCTCTACAATCTGGACCCTCCTCCTCTGCCGTGCCATAACTCCCAGTGCCCAAGCCCCAAGTTCAAGTCTCCTTCCCCATCTCAAAGCCCCAGCTCTCCAGGCTCCACCACCTTCTGCGAGAAAGGCAAGAGGGAGACCACTCAGCAGATGAGGAAACTGACACCTACATGGGAAGCAGGAGACTAGCCTTGATCTGACACTCTACCTCTCAATCCTCCACACCCCCCTCTACCCCTGGGTAGAGGTGGGGATGGAGGGAGCCTCTCACTTAGTCATCAAGCATCTACTACGTGCAAAGTCCTATGCTCACAACATCCAATTTCCAGATGAGGACATTGAGGCACAGAGAAGGGAAGTGACATGCCACAGTGTACAGCGGGGGGTGGGGGGTGGGGGTGGGGGTGGGGGTGGGTGGGATTCCCACCCAGGTCCAGGACCTTTTGGGTCGAAGGAGGGGGAAGCCCAGGCAAAGCCAGTCTTGGTGGTAGACTGCCTGCTGAGAGGGCCAGGGCAGGAAGATGACTCGCACTCCCTCGACAGGGCACATGACTCAGGACCCTCGGGATCCCTCCCAGTGACCACAGGATATGGCATCAATGGCTCTGTTGTCACAGGATGTGATGTTTTTGTCACTGTGGAAACTGTGGTGGGGGTGGGGAGACCCCATGAGGCTGTGTGGGGTGGGGAAGGGGTAGGACCAAGGGTCAGGAATCTTTGACTTTGGCATGGACTTCACGACCCCAGCTGGGGCACTCTGGCTCTCTGAGCCTCAGTACCCACCCCTAGTACTAACATTCAAGGTGATCCTGGAGTGGGGGTCCTGCTCTGATCTCAGGGAAATGCTGACAGCTGAACATTCCTTGGGTCCTCCCCAACCTGTCCTTCATGAGCTGACTCTGACTTACAGGGCAGAGGACAGTGGGAGCAGGTCCCAAGTTCTTTCTCCATGGAAGCAGGCTCCCAGATGTTACCATCTCTTGGAGATATCCACCCTCAGTCCAATCCCGGTTACCCCATTTCCTAGTGCTGGAGTGGGGAGCAGAGAGGGCAATGGGGCAGGAAGGGGCTTCCTGATGACTCATCCCCAATCCACAGGAGCAGAGTAAACCCTGAACAATCCATCCAAACCCAGCCTACAGAGGGGAAACTGAGGTGGAGAAGGGCAGGAGTTTTCCAGGGTCCTAGAGCGAATTGGGTGTAGGGCTCTGGCCTTATCAACTCATGGCTGGAGTGCTTATCTCACTCATGTCAGATTGTAGGAAAGAATCCAAACAAGGGGCCCCAGGACAGCCCTGCACGCCCAGCTCCAGACAGGAAGGCTGAGCTCCGGGGAAGAATGGTGCTCACCTCAGGTCACAGGGTAAGGAGTGAAACTGGCGTCTTTCCTCCACCACCCCCACCACAGGGCAAAGGAATTGGGGGCCTTCAAGTGGCCCTGGTGTCCTGCTCTGACACCTGTGGTGTTAGCAGGGCTAGATCCCACTAGCACCCAGCCTCCCTAAGAAGCAGGGACTTGGGGCAAGGCATCAGTGTTTATAGGGGGGAGGGCTGACATAGACCTAGCCTGGCCATGTCCTCAGGCCAGTCCCTACCTCTGCTCTACTTGTCCCAGGCCCAGTTCTGGTAGCAGGAGTGTCACCCCTCCCCCATGCCCTGGTAATACCAATAGAGGGGCGGGGGAGCGATCGAGGGTTCTGTAGGTGTCGGGACTCAAGTCTGGATAAGCTTTGACCTTGGAGAGGGCAGGTGGATGCCTGGGTGAAGCATCCTGGGAAAGGCTCTCCACCTCCATACCCTCACCAGGCTGGGCACAAGTTGGGTGGGGCGACATCCGGGAAGGCTTTTCCCGTCATTGGGAAGGAAGAGCCTTTTCTGGCATCAGATACCTCATTTCCGCAGCCATTCCCAGCCTCTAGCACTCCCTATGGCCATTAGATACTCAGGGTCCCAGCCCAGAATGGCCTGGCAAAGGTCCAGAGGCAGGAACATTCTCAGTGGACAGAGGACTTAATCCTGGGGGTCTCCGTTTCCTCATCTCTGGGAAGCAGCTGATGATGCCTTGCTTTAAAGGAGGTAGTGGGCAAGGACAGCACTGAGGAGGCGTGTCTGAGGTCCTCACCCGCAGACTGCAAGTGGGCGGCCCCTGACCCCTGCTGCCCGTCTCTAGGACACCAGGTCTATTGCTAGTGAGGCAGGGGCTGCTGCAAAAACCAGGGTCTTGGAGCAGAGGTGGGCACCCCACCCCCTTGGTTACAGCCCCACAAAGCAGCAGGCCCTGACTGACAGCATCACCTCCTCTGGTGGTGCTTGGGTACTAGGGGGTGATAGACAGGTCCCTGAAGCCCAGCCCTGACCTCTGACCTCATGTGGGCTAGTGCAGCCCTAATGCCTGGGCAGAGAAATGAGACTGGGGGTGGGGATGGGGGTGCTAGCCAGGGTCTTTGTCAGTGCTTCATCTTCCTGCCCTTCTGAGGAGGGAAACTGAGGTGGACAAGGAGAAGGTAGCAGTGGCAGCAGCAGGAGCGGCAGGGTTCAGCCAGCCACTGACACTCGCTGTGGGCTCTAGGGAGGGGTGGCCCACAGCCCCTTTAGCACTCTCCCAAAGCTGCAAGGGGCCCCAGAGGAAGGCCAGGAGCTGGGCTGGCCCCCTGGCTCCGGGCCTAATCCTCTTTTAATGAGCGGCCAGCCGGAAGGCCTCAGCCCCTGGCCACAGCCCTAAAACACTGGGAGCCCCAGGCAGGCTGAGCTGGGGGCAGGGCAGCCTCAAAGCCTTTGCATGCACCTTTGCCCCTGCTCAGCACACCCACCCAATATCCCAATGCCAAGACCCCAACACAAGCCAGGCCAACCCAGGGCCCCAGCATCTGACAGCTGCCTTGTGCTCCCACAGACCCTCTCTTGGGCATTTACCAATTGTTCAGGTCTAGGTCCCACATGGGGCCAGGCAGGGACACTGTCACTGCTGATCCAGGGGCTGGCTCTCCTAGTCCCTTTTCCCCTCAGGATGTTCTGGATAGAAATCACTAGAAGCCAGACCCAGGGTTTTACCTTGGGCTTCAGGGCCTCCTCCCTGGGGGGGTAGGTTCCAGGTTCCTCTGGCCCCAAGCCCCTCAATATCTGTCCCCTGCAGTCCCATCCCTGGGCCAGGCTCTCCAGATTAGAGACGCAGAGGCCTCCCCAAGAGTGATACACACTTGCCCCCCATCCCCTAGGCAGGTGAGCCAGGTCGGTGCCAACAAAACCAATTACAGCCGCTCTCACCCAATTAGCAACTAATTATGGCCTCGTGGTCCATTCAACATAATTAACATGTAAATGACTCGGCGTGTTTATATTCAATAACTGCTCTGATTGAATTTAATTTAAATGTCTGCACTGGGGACCCAGTTACCGTATTTCACCACCTAGAGCTGCCTCTTTCTGGGAATGTCCTCTCCTGCAAGGGAGAAGGACCCAAGGCCAGCATGGAGGGTGAAGGGGCAGGCGCCACGACACTGGCCCAGCCCTGGTGAGGGCAGGGATGGTTGAGTCCCTGCATCCCTGACACTCCTATCCCGGGGTACAGGGAGGTGGTGAGGTCGGAAGAGCCCACAGTGGAACCCTCAAGATGGGAAATACTCTGGAACAAGGGGCCCCTTCTTAAAGGCCACTGTAAACATCCCAGCTGTTCAGTAAACATTAAGCCGAGCTGAGCTGGAGTCACCCAGCTGGGCTAAAGCTCTGCCATCAGCTTCCCTCCCATTTCAGGGGCTGAGGGCCGGGGCCGGGGGCCAGTAGGCCTAAGCCTGCTGTTCCCACGCCCGTTCCGCTCCAGCGCCCACCTGCTCCACCCAGGAGAGCACAGGCTGGGGGCACAGCTCATCCTGACCCAGGAAAAGTCAGGAGGGAAGGGGCAGCAGGGTCACTCCCTGGCACACACGCCAGGTGGAAACCAGAGGTTCTACATCTCTCTCCCTAAGGATGTCCAGTGACTTTCGACCATTTTGTCCCAGCAGATAGGAGGCTCTCCAGTCTAGGTGCCTCCACTGATCTCTGTCCACCCCCAGGGCCCATGGCACTTGATCATTCTAGATCTGGGCTGGTGGCTCAGGGGTCCAGGAGGTCCTACATGGACACTTAACGGCATGCATGGCTGCCTATGAGAACACCTTTGGGCATTCACCGGCCAGGCAGAGTTCAGAGCTCTAGCCCAGCTTGGAAATGACACAGTGTAGTCAAGAAAACTGGCCTGGAGGGGCAGGGAGGCTGGGTGCATGGAGTGGAAGGAGGGGGCCTAGGCCAGGCAAGCAGCTTACACAAGAATGTGCCCCAAGGTGCCGACCTGGTGGTGCAGCAGTTAAGTGTGCACATCCTGCCTCGGTGGCCCGGGGTTCGCTGGCTGGGATCCCGGGTGCGGACATGGCACCACTCAGCAAGCCATGCTGTGGTAGGTGTCCCACATATAAAGTAGAGGAAGGTGGGCATGGATGCGAGCTCAGGGCCAGTCTTCCTCAGCAAAACAAAAGAGGAAGATTGGTAGCAATTAGCTCAGGGCTAATCTTCCTAAAAAAAAAAAAAAAAAGAATGTGCCCCAAGAAGTGTGAAGGGGGTGGGCAGAGGGGTTGGTGCTGAGGGGGAGGGTCGTATTGATCCATTTCTTGGGTAGGGAGAGCAGATCAGCACCTCCAGTTCCACAGGCCTCAGGGGCCCACCCCTCCTCCCACATTCCAGACCTGGCCCGGAAACCCCTCACTCCTTCCTCTGCCACCTCCTCCTCCCTGTGACTGCAAAAGATAACAAACTCTCCATGGCTCATTTACTCCGATAAATCAACCAGACAGACAGGCCAGGATGGGCCCAACAAGCTGGTGGGCGTCAAGACCCTCCCCCTGCCTTGGGCTCAGCCCCCATCTCTGGCACCCTCCTCGGATGCCTAGGGTCCCTGGAGCCCCTTCACATCACCCACTCAGAGATTCCCAGGATGTCCTAGTCTTAGTCCCCTCCTCAACACTCAAATGGGGAAACTGAGGCACCATGCAGACAGATGTGTGCTCAGGGTCAGCCTTGGGGGATACAGTGAGGCTGAGTTGGGAGCCCAGGAAGAACTCAGCCAGTCAATGGTCCAGGAAGGCAGTGAGTACTGCACACAGGCCTGGTGCTGGGACAGGAGAGTGTTAAATGACAGTGCAGGCAGCCCTGGGTAGAGGCCCCCTGGAGTGCCACCCACTCAACCTCAGGTGCTGCAGGAGCCCACGAGGCCCCCACATTGTAGCTGCTGCTCTGCCAATTGTAGCGTATGACCCACAGGAGCCAACCATGCTGGCTGAGCAGCAGGTACACAGGCAGCAGACTCTGCCCTTGGAGGGAAGTGAGAGGATCAGCACTGAGCCCTAAGTGGGAAGAAACAAGGCTCTTGGCTGGGGGCAGAGACCTCAGAGGAAAGAGCATGTCCGGGTAGGAAGCCAAGGAGAGGTCAGGATGGTGACGGGAGGGGGAGAGGCAAGGGGGGGATCGGGGAGAGGAAGGAAGGAAGAAGAGTGGGGGAAGGGGCTCTGGAGCTGAGGCCTCACGCTCCAAAGTCTTCCTGGTCCCTGGAGGGGCCTGCTGCTTTGGGGCTTTCTCTGTCCTGCAGAGATGTAGCAGATAGCCAGTAGTTGCCCCAGTGAGAATGCCACAAGTCAGCCTTGCTGAGCTCTCCCTCCCCCACAGTCTGGCCTCCTGGATCCCAGGCCAGCAGCCACCGCCCAGGCCCCATTCTTTGCTGGTCAGGACCAATGGTCAGGGTCTGGAGCCCAGGAGGCCTCCGCCCTCTCCCTGGGGCTTCCCAGCAGGGGGAGGGGGGCAGCAGGCCGGCCAAGATTAGGCGCCCACGTGAGCTGGGCTTTGGATTCAGACCGGAGCCTTCTGGCATCCAGGCCTCTGGCAAAGGCCCTCTTGCTATTTCTAAGAAAAATGCAGCAGGAATCTTCTCTGCTTCTCCAGAGCTCCAAGGCTCCCTTGAGGCATGGCTCAGATTCCCAGGACAGCACCAGGCTAGGCCAGCAAAACATGCTCTTGGCCCAGCTGTGTAGATGCCCAAGTGAGCAACCCAGGGCCAGTCACCTCTAGCACAAGTGTAGGAGCCAGAACAGTGTTTGAGGGGGGGTCATTGCAGCTGATCGTGGGCCCCAACCAGACTGGGGAGCAAATCCCAGGGGGAAGCTCCCTCCAAGGCATCCCCTCCCCAAATTATCTCTGTCATTAGGTTTTTCCCACAATATGTATTTGGTACCTCTGCCATGAGAAAAAAATAGTTTAAAAACCACAAGGAAAAAATGCAAACTCTACACCCAAGCACCAAAAACAAGACTCCATCTAGCATCTTGCTCTTTCCCCAGCTGTTGCACCACACACATCTGGCCTCTGTTCCTGGCTTCCCTCTCCCACAACCTCCCTTCCTCTCTTTGAGATGCAGCCTCCTCCACAAAGCCTGCCCGGATGCCCAGGGTAGGAATTCTCCTCCAGACCCCACTCCAACCACAGGGCTCAGCGTCCCTCCTGCAGTCCTTTTCAAACACCATCTCCCTCACCAAAGGTTAGAAATCTAGAGGGACGGGCGAAGCAGTTCGAGATTCCTTGGGCACCCCCCAGAATCGTCTCTCACCTGTCTGCCGCCCTCAGTGCAGCACCTAGTTCCTGAGACTTCTTTTGCCAGGGCTATAACTATACTCACAAAGGTAATCCTCCCAACAACACAATGAGGTCAGTACCATTCTTATCCCCACTGTACAGCCCAGGCAGCAGGGACACAGAGGGACTTCACTACCCAAAGGATCCCCACGGCCAGGATGCAAGCAAGGCAGCCTGAGTCCTCAGGGTGCTGCTTCCATGGGGCCACTGCCATCCCCACCTTACCCAGGGGGAAACCAAGGCTTGGAAAGGCTAAGCCACTTGTCCGAGGTCATACAGCTGACATGAGTGGAATGGGGGTTTGTCTGCCTTCGGGGCCAGCCGTCTCAACCACAACCACCATCACCTCTGCATTCTGCCAAATTTAAGCGCCCCATTCCCTTCCCTGGGGGAGGAGCTAGAAGTCTCCCAGGAGTCAGGGGCCAAGTACCCATGGCTCTGAAGACATCACCACCTTAGGAGGGGTCACAGGGTCAGAGGTGCACACACACACAGGTGCAGATAGCTGGGCGCCCACTCTGAGGCCGCTACCTCCCAAGCCACAGGGTGAAAGATGCCTTTATGGGCTGAGATGAGATTTTTATCTTGGCGGTTTCTCTTTAAATTCTTTACGATTACGAAGCAGCGGGGGCTGCCAAGGAACATGATTTACTCCTTGAGCATGCACCAGCTCCTCGCTCAGTGCCAAGGGAAGCTGGAGCCAGGGAGGAAGGGGTGGGCGTTGTGCCAGGGAAGCAGAGACGGGGCCCGTGCTGCTGAGGCCCAGCCAGTGGTGGTCCCATCCAAAGCTTCGCTGGACCTGGAAGGACCACAGATGAAGGTTCTAGCCCCTGGCCTGGTTGACTCAGGCTAGGCCCCAGGTAGGTTCTTGGCAAGCACAAGGACCTGTCCTCACTGTCTCCGAGGGCCGATTCCTGACCAGCTGAGAGGTGAACAGCCAGCCCCCAGGACCCAACTCCTGAAGTGGCCACTTCCAAGTCCCCTCCAGGAGTGAGGCAGCTCCCATTTCCAGGAAAACTGAGATCTCAAATACAGGGATCTGGACTCAAGTTCACGCTTTAGGTCTTCCTTCCTCCCTCATCCTGGCTCATCCCAGAATACCTCCTTGGTTTGCTAGCTCCAAATCTGGCTGTAGCTGTCAAAGCCACCTGACCCTGGCCCAGCTCCCTGGTGCCACTTCTGGCCTCAAAGCTCTTGGGGCTCCTGACCCCTCCTCGCCTCCTCCTCTGCAACTTGAAGCTCCACACCTCAATTTGGTGGCCAGGGAGCCCCTCGGGGGCAACGGTGGGTCCTCCAGCTCTCCAGCCCCACCCTCACCCCTGTGCCGTCAGGTCTGGGGCTGGGACAATGCTCTGTCAAGGCTGGCTAAATACACTCCCACCTCAACTCATATTCATTCCCCCTCGGATGAAGTAAACTAGCTGTGACCCCTTCTAACCTCCAATCTCATTTCCTAACAAGGAGACCTGGCAACTCTGGTTCTCTGACACCACACACAAATAATATAAGTGGTGGCACTGTTCTGGGTCATTAGCCCCCGAGGCTCGGAGGCTGGGCTGAGGTGGTGAGTGGGCAGTGACCAGCACCCAGCCATTCACCCACCACCTTTAGAACATCCTTCCCCACCGAGCAAGCCAGTTATGCCTGGAGTCAGAGAAGGTCCGAATCCCAGGGTTACTCTGGACATAGGAGCCCTTTCCTCTCTTGGACCCAGGTTTTCTTTCGCTGAAAGGAAAGAGCTTCCTAGAGGACCATGGTCAGTGGAGGGGTTGAGGTGATGGAGGGCTAGATTTATAGCCTGTGCTGTTGCTTCTGTGGGCAGAAGGCCTGAGAAGCCTGCCTAGTGTGACCCCAGCTCTTTCCTTGGGCAATGAAGCTGGGAATGCTAAAGCCGGCACTGTGGGATCCTAGAACTCTGTCCCTCGCTCATGGCAGAGGGCTGTGCCTGTATCTCCCACCCCGCCCTCCACTCTTAGTCCTGGGACAGGTTCAGATATCAGGCAGAGCCATGCTCCATCTTAGTCCTGCTCCGGAGAGACTTGGGAAGGCTCTGGGTCTCACGCCTCACAGGAGACCCCCCTCAGGCCTTGAAGGAACCGCCACTTGGTTATCATTATGGGCACCAATTGTTTTTCTATTATTTCATCTTTCCTGACCTTCCCTGGCAAGGTGACCTTCTGCTCCATCTGCCTATTCCTGCCTCGGTTTCCCCAGTAGCCCAGCCACCTCATGTCATCACAAGACTCCTTTCCCCCACCAAAGTCCTGGCCCCAAGTCCTGGCCAAAGCTGGCCCAGGCAGAAACCATATGGGGGTGGCTTCCTGGGGAAAAGTAAACATTCCTCAAGCTGAACAAAGGAGATTGCAGGGCCCTCACACCTCCCTGCTGCAGCCCAAGGTGGGTACCCTAGGGCTTGGGTGTCCCAGGCTGGGGTAGGGGAGAAATTTTTCTCCCAGACTTGGCCATTGACTCTGGGTTAAGGGGTCTCCAGGCGCAGGTAAAGGTGAGTGGAGGAAAGAGGGTCCCACTGGCTAGGCTCTCTAGTCCCAAGCATCCGCAAGTTCTCAAAGAATACCTTGCCTGCTCCTGGAAATAGTCTCCACTTGACCCCTCACTTTTGCCTGACCTGGATGTGCTGCTGTTGGAAGCTCAGGAGATGGAGCATAGGAGCCCCTGACTCTGAGTGAACCTGAGGCCCCATCTCCCTGACACTCTCTTGGCTTTAGGCCCGACTGGGGTGCCCAGGCGGATGGGCAGGCAGCAAGCCCAAGCCTAGCCCAGTTCCTGCCTTTGTCCCTATATCTGCCCTGAGCAGCATGGCTTCTCATGCCAGCACCTCTAGCTTGGAGAGTCTGGCCTGACCAGGCCGGAACCAGCACCTCCCAACTGCAGCAGGACCCAGGCAGGGGAGGGGATGTGCCTAGGCTGAGTCCCTGAGGCCTTATATGCCAGCTGCTATATCCATCCATGGCACAGATAGAGAAATTGAGGCGTGAAGCCAGAGTGACCACCAGTGCTTCTGAGAGCAACCCTCTGTGCTCATGACATGCACCCGGAAGAAGCCCTGCCCCTTCGCCTCTTCCTGGCCTGGCTGTGGCATCCCAGTTACTGTAGGTGTTGGTTTCCATTCTCACTCCACAAACACTTGGTGAGGGCCTACTCCTCACTGAGGGCCACTTCATGTACATGTCCTGGCTGAAACCATCCAGCACGGGCAGATGCACAGGGCCTGGTGCACAGTAAGTGCTGGGCTCCCAGGTGGCACTGACCAGTTGGGTGTCCATTGTCTTTTCAGCCAGTGCGACTGTGAGCACCCCGTCTTGTTCACTGCAGCGTCGCCAGTACTCACAGGGCCTGGTACACAGTAGGTGGTCAAGTACCTGTTACACTAAGTGTCATCTAAGTATAAAACCAGGGCACCATATCAAGTGGAGAACAGGAAAGGTCACTCAGGGCAGGGAAACCTGTGTATGCAAAGGCACAGAGTCCTGGGCGGGGGTGGGGGTGGGGGTGGCCCCAGGCATCCTACAGCCCCACCCCAGGCTGCCACAGCAGTCAGCACCATAGGCTGGCTGCCAGTGAGTTGGGCTTTTCGTCACTGCGGGTGTCGGCTTTAGAGCTAATTGAGAGGGAATCGACCCGACCACCGACCACCGATGTGGGTGTCAGGCGTCGGCAAGGCCAGGACACCAGGGTTCTATTTCTGGCCTCGTCTCTGCTTCCTGCCTGCCCTTGGCCCTGCCCTTGCCTGAGCCTCGGTTTCTCTCTCTGGAAAACAGGAACAAAAGCCTTTGCCCTTTTGGCCCTGGAGGTCTGAGAAGGTTGAAAAGAAGCACGCAGAGGCCTCCCATGTCTCATCCCTTCTGCGTCCTCTCGTGGGTCTCCAGGGTAACAACAGAAATAACACCCAGAGTGGCTGTCTGGGCTCCAGGGCCCCAGGAGTGTGGAGACCGAGCCACCCCTCCCTCCCCCTGTGGCGAGAGAGGACACTCTACTTCCGCTCCAGACTCTGGGCTGGGAAGGGGATATGAGGGGAGAATCAGGCCCCTTGAAGATTTATTAATGGGCTCTGAGGAATTACACCAGGGAAGGATCGAGGGGTCAGCAGAATAAACATCTCACCTTTCCAGGCTAGGAGGGGGTGCTTTTACAGCCCAAACTAATCAATTCCTCTGCCCGTTTCTCAGACCCAGTCTCCTTCCAGGCACGTGCTCAGAAATTCCTTCCCCACTCCCCCATCAAGTTGCAGAGGTGGGATGAGGCCAGGGGAGGGGCTCTGCTGGGGAACATGGGGAGGTCAGGGCTGGGCCTCAGTCAAGCCTGAGGAAGGAAAAAGGTCAGCTCAGCCTTTCACTCCATATGTGTGCCTGGAAACCTGGCCAGTCAGGGCTGAGTTCGCCCCACCCAGGGCAGGAGCTGGACAAAGTGACCCTGGGCCAGAGGAGGGCCAAGGCTGAGAACTCAGAAATGACCCCAGGTCCCCCAGGCCCCTGCATGGCCACTGCCCCTTACCCCAGGCCAAGGGTAGACTCTTCTGATCACATACAACTTCGAGGAAGTGGCTAGTGAGTGAGCTGTCTGTCCACCTGGGTGTGTATACCATGCGATTCACCTGCCCAGTGGGTTAGGGGCAAAGGTGATGGAACTGGCGAACTGGCCTTTCACTCCGAGACCCCAACACATCATTAAAACCGTCCAGTGACTGCCAAGACAAAATGCTCATTGGGGATCTCAGGAACTCAGGCCTCTCACAGCAGCACGCACTCTCCCAGAACTCCCCAGGTGGCCTACCCTCCAGTCACAGCCAATAGTGCCCTCCCTAATTCCTGGGAATTCCTCCCAACTAGAGACCCAAACAAAGGTTCCTCAAGCACCCACAACCCAGCAGAGCAGGTCCTGTGCCTCCAGTTTCCTGAGACCTCAGTGTCTGCCCAACTGCCTGACCCTCCCCACCAGGGACTGCCCAAGGCAGGAGCAGATGCATAGCAGTGGCAAGAAGGGGCTTCAGCAACACAAGTTTGGAAAGAGTGACATCTCCATATCCCCAATTATCAACAGAGGGAGATGCTCTGCAGACCCTAGGCCACCCAGCCCAAGACCCCACATTCTGACTCTAGAAGGGGCCCAGACTCAGGACACTTCTCCAAAATGTCTAGTGGTCCAGTCTCCAGCCTTTCCCAGCCAAGTCACTACCTCCCCTATCTCCCAGCGCACACACACAACCAGGGTGACCCACGTGTTTCCACAATCTGTCCTTTTTTGCTCTGATCTCTCCTCTCTCTCCTGTGCAAGGGGGCCAAGTGCTGCGAACAGAGGATGATTCTGGGGAACAGCAAAGCAGCCTCTTACCTTTGAATGAGAGCCGGACCCGGGGTGTGGCTGGGAGGTGGTCCTGGGTCAGAGTGGCTGGCCAGGCCCCAGTCAGTAGGGAAGCCCAGAGGAGGAGACCAGCGACAGGCATTGTGGGAGGGGCTTTGGGCCCAGGAAGCAGGCTCTGCTGTCTGGACACCTAGTTGGGGGTAACCAAGATTAGAATGCATGAGACAGACAGGAGAGTCTCACCTTACCAACGCTTCTCTTGTATAATTCTGCCCAAGGTACCTCAGTGTCCCTATCTGAACAAATAGAGTGATGCACCTATTTGTTGCCCACACCCTCAACCTGGGGCCTAAGTGCCCCAGAGTGCAAACCTCACATATTTCCTTGTCCCTGCCTTTGTCTGGGGAGGTTTAGCCGATGGGCCTGAAGACCAAGTAAGTGGATGTAGCCTGGGGTCACCAGAGTTAAGAGGAGCCACCAGAGACTCAACCTCCCCGCTCCCCTACAACAGAATCCTAAATCCCACTCACAGGGCCCAGCTCAAGCAGGTGATCTCACAGCTCTCTCCAACTCCCAACAGGCTCTGTTTCTTGCACCCACTCCCAACCAAATGGGCTGCTCCTTCCCTCTCCCACCTCAAGGAATGGTGGAAAGGAGGGGTCCAGCCCCTCCTGCTCCAGCCAAATCTCTCCTCCTATAGGGATATCGGGACCTGATTACTGGGGTGGGGGACAAGGGAGAGAGTGGAGGATGAGTGAGGCACACATAGATAGCCTAAAGTGGAAGAGAGACAGCAGCCTGAAAATGAGAGGCAAAGAAGAGCACAATCTACTTTTACTGAAATCACAGCAGGAGGGATCCAGGTCAGACAAACAGAAGGACTTCCTGCCAGGAAAAGTTCCAGCTCTGCCTCCAGAGGGTGAAGAAGGGGAGCTAGGATGGCCAGCAGGTCTGGGATGGGCCTGCAGTGTCCCCTGCAGAACTCCCACACCCCCAGCAGGTTCAATTTTCCATACTATGTTTTTCAAATATTGTCTCACCAGGCAGGCTGGCTGTTGGGTAAACGCAGCCCAGCACCAGTTGTCTGAACATATTGCTCCCTCCAGGCAAAAACCAGCGCCAATTCCCAACCCCCCCACCCAGATGCACAGGGGGTGGGGGCACCAAGAATTACGATGTGAGCCACATCCCCCAGGTCTGCCTTGTCTATTCCCATCACCCACAGGAGGCAGGACCCCAGGCCCATTTCTAGGACTCTGGGGGGGAGCGGTGAGGAGTACTGTGGCCTGTTGCTCCCTTGCACTGGTTGATATATGCTGGGGCTCCACATCTGACTACCAGGCCCCACTCGACAGACCCTGGTGCCCGCCCTAGACCCACCACTCGTGGTTCCTCAGAGAGGAAGGGCAGCTTCAGGTCGCGTGGTCCACTTCGCATGTGGTGCCCTCTGTGGGAACATCTTCTCCTGAGTGCTTGACACACCTCTCATTTTCCTTCCAGATCCCCCATCACAGATACTCCCTCCTGGGGAGACTGGCTGGGGGATGGGAGAATCAGAACTGGCCCCTCCCCTGGTCTGCTGGGGCACAAAGCTGGGGCTGACTGAATGGCAGGTTCTGATGAGGGGGCAGGTAGGAGAAAGGACCATCACTCCCGGGGTGCACCTCAGCATCCCCCACTAACAGTTTTGGATATACAACATCCACATTTGCACGCCCACACACGTCCTCACAAGCATGTGTTTGCTCAAGAACTTGATCTGCTGCTGGGGTGGGGCTCAAGGAAGCTGGGAGACACTGTCCTAGCTTGGGGAGGGGAAGATGTGGTCTGGGTCCCTCAGAGAGCTTTGAGTCTACGTATCAGGCGGCTCAGGTTGACTCACCTCCCCCCCTTCCCTGTGACCTCATTTCTCCTGCATCTATTTTCATGGTGACAAGGTTAGGGTCACCAAGGATAGTGTTGAGAGTCCCCCAAGGTATCAGGGAAGGTGGAGGGGCCTTGCTTCACTGGGCCCCTACAGAGACCTCCTACAAGGTTCTGGCCCTTTAAGGGGGTGTGAATGGGGGAAGTTCAAGTCTGCTGGGGCCTCAGGCCCAAGTCCAGGTCCCCCCTTTGGCAGCCTGGGGGATGGAAGAGAGAAAAAGAGCGAGAAGGAAGAGAGGAGGAGAAGGGCAGAGAGAGAGAAGGGGAGAGCGTTTCTACTGCCGCTTCCCCTCTGCCAGCCCCTAGATGCATTTCACTCAGCCCCAGCCCCAGAGAAGCCCCCAGTCCAGCAGAGGCCAGGTGGGTGGACAGAGAAGGAACAGCCACCGCCGCCTGGGAGCCCACCAGGAGGAGAGCAGAGAAAAGAAGGAAAGAAGGCTGGTGGGAGGGAGCAAGGGAGGGAGCAAGGGAGGGAGGCAGGAGGGAGGGAGGAGGAGAGAGGGAGGAGAGAGGGAGGGACAGAGGAGAGACGCTCGAACAAAGAACCGAGGAGCTGGGGCTGGCAAGGGGTGCAGGGAAGGGCGGCCTGAGGAGGGGTCCGGAGGTACCTGGGGGCAGGGCAGGGAGCTAGATGGTCAGATTGTCCAGCCTGAACCAGACCTCCCAGGCTTGGAGTTTGGGGGTGGGGGGGTTGGACAGCCTGTCTCAGGGAAGGGAGATTGGCTCCTGTGAGCTAGGAACTGCCTGGATGGAAGGGAGGCAGGAGCAGGGGCTGCGGGGGAACATGGGGAAGAAATTATTAACAGCACCCCACCCCCTACCCAGCCCCTCCGATACTGTCCTCGCAGACCAGAGCTCCTTCCTGGCTCCTCGGCTTCCCCCTCCCCCAACACCCCACAGACCAGGAAGCAGAGCCACCCCAGCATAGCTGGGATTGAAATCCCCCCTTTCATGGTCAGGGTTTCCAGTCAAGGTGACCTGGGCTTGGCTCCATCCTCTTCCTCAAGGTATGCCTAGCAGGGGAGGCGGGGGTGAAGAGGCTGGGCTGCTGGCCTTCTCTCCCCCAACCCCCGCACTTCGCGACCTGGCTCCTTCAGAACTAAGAGACAGCAGCAGGAGAAGGTGTGCCCAGGGCCCTCATCTTCCAGGACACCATACCCCATGGGTCCAGGCACACTCCCTATGCAGCCCGGGAAAAGGCCCCAGCTCCATCCAACCCTCTGGACTGGGATGAGCTTCCCAACCCGAGTGCAGTTTTCCTGTCTGCAACTAGGACAAGGGCTTTGGGGAGAAAATCTGGGTGAATTCAGGACAGGAACCCCCAACCTGGCCTAGCTCCAGGGCAGACAGACCAGCGCCTTCAGTTTACCCCTCTCCCCCAGGTATTCATGGGTTGGTGTTCACAACAGAGTTACCTCAAGAATCAGAAGTTATTTATCCAGCCAGGCCCCCAGCCCTAGCTCTGGCTGACCCCTCCTGCCACCACTGCCTCATTCCTGAGCCACCTTGACACTCTCTGGTCCCACCTGCTCTAGGAGAGCTCACCAAGCTCCTAGTGTCTCCTGCCCACCTCGCTACTGGGGCTCCAGGCTGCCCACATGGAGGCCTGACCGCAGGCTCTCCCAGCTCATCTAAATCCCACATACAGCAGGGCCCCTAATCCAGGCAAGAGTCCCTGCTGGAAAAGCAAACCCAAGCTGGCAGCTGGGGGGTCAGGGTCTGGCACAGTACTAGGAGAAAAGCCTCGGGGGCTGGAGGTCCTCCTGTCCTGCTGATCTGACAGACCCTCCATGTGGGGGTGGGCAGTATAGCGCTTCCCTTAGAGCAGACGATCTGGGACACTGAGGCACGGCAGGCGTACCTACCAAGGAAGAGCACTGCCTGAGGCGTTCGTTAGTGGGAGGGAGAGCCGAGCCAGGAGAAGGGGCATCTGGACTCCTGCTCCAGAAACGTGGGGGTGTATGGGAGCACCCCCCAGAACCTTACGGGGAAAAAGTTGCTTTGCACACTGGTGACCCCGCAGGCCATCATCCACATATCCCCACGTGGCCCCGATGCTAAGCGTCCAGGGAGCCCCGACAGGTACAGCGCCCACTCCAATCCTGTCAACCCTGAGTCTGTGGGAAGTCCGCTGGCTCTCTGAGCCCCGCAACCCGGACACTTCCGCAGAGTTGCAGTGCCGCGGGTCCCAGAGGGATCGCGGGGTGGCCCGGTCGCCTGCCCGCTCCCTCCCGGTTCCCGTCGCACTCACCTCTTTCGCGGCGGCGGGGCCTGGGCTCCCGGGCGGAGGCGTCCGCGGCGAGCGGCTTCTGGTGGGGCCGGCCCGCGCTAGCGGCCCCCCGGGGCCATGGCCCTGCCCGCGCCCTCTCGCTGCTGTGCCTGAGCCGGAGTCCGCGCCGCGGCCCCGGCTTAACGGGTTCCGCGGGCTCAGGGCGCGTCAGCAGCCGAGGCCCCGGGCCCCAGCCCGGGCCATAAGAAGGCTCAGGGGCGCTCGGGGCCGCCTCCCCCCGGGTGGGCTGCGGGCGCCCCCTGGCCGGCGCGCCGAGGGCGCATTCCCCGGCGCGGGGCGCGGGCGACGGCGCGCGTTCGGCTTCGGGGCGCTGCGCTCGGCTCGGCCCGTTGGCGCTGCGCTCGCCTGGTTGCTGGACTGGGGCCGGGCGGCTGCGCTGGGCTGCACCGCTCCTCGCGGCGCGCCCTGGCCCTGCGCTGCGCTGGGGGATCGCCGAACCGCGGCCGCTCGCTCGCTGGATCACTCGCTCTGGTCTCGCGGCCGCCGGCGGGACGGGGCGCTTGGAGCCGCGCGGGGAGCGCCCGCAATTGGCCGCCGGTGGGCGACATTTGCATAGTGCGGCCCCGCCCCGCCCGCCCCGCCCGGCCCCACCCCCGGGGCGGGACCCGCCCGGCCGCCGCCCCGCCCCCGCCCCACCTGTCCAAGGGCTGGGCTCGGGGCTCTGAGGCGGTGGGGTGCCCCGCGTCAGGGGAGTCTAATCTGCACCCCGAGCCCCCACCTCGGCTTTGCGGGCGGCGCCCCGCCCCGCCCTGGCTTTGTCTCTCCGTGGATACACCGCGCACACCGCGCCTGGTGTTTACCCGGGCACTCAACTCCCTGGCGGGAAGGGCGGGCGCGCCGGGGAGCAACGAGTCTGCGCTCACTTGCACACCCCCTGCCATGTCCCTCCTTCCCACTCGCTACCGGCCGCGCCTGGCCCCACGCGTGAGCCCCGCAGCGCAGGGCCCAGGACTGTGCTGGCTGCTCAGCAGGTGGCGGTGCAGCCCCGGGACGGCTGACACCGCTAGACCTGCCCACTGCCTCCAGCCCAGGCCAGGTCTTGGCAGCCCAGCCTCACAGCTCTGTCCAGCCACTCAGGGGCTCCCTGTGATCCCCCCAACGGTCAGCCGTAATGCAAGCCAGCAGTTCCACAAACCCACTCCTTATAGTTCCATACACCAGGGAAGCCAGATAGGCTGGGCCTCCTCTCCTAAGGCCTTGTGATGACCCCAGGACCCTGCAACTGAGCTGGGAGCCTACCTTGATTCCAAGAAGGGACCCTCTACCCAAACCAACCCCCAAGGCCACAGCCTCACCAGCCAGGACCACGGTCTCAGCCTTGCCCCATGCACTTTGCTGAGATCCCAAGGGGCATGGGCCCTCTTTGTTCTCTCCTTCCTTCTCTCTCTCCTCACTCTTCTCCCATTCCCTCCCATTCTTCCTCCTCTCTCCTCTTCTTCTCCCTCCGTCTCCCCTTTCCTCCTCCTCTTCCCTTTTCCTTCTCTGGCCCTCTTTCCTCCTCCTTCTCCTTCCCCTATTTTTCCTTCTCTTCTTCCTCCTCCTCTCCCTTCTCTTCTTTCTTCCTCCCCTCTCCCCTCTTCCTCCTCTCCTCCTTCTCTCCCTTCTCTTTCTCCCTACTCCTCTCCTCTCCTTCCTCTTCTTTGTCCCCCTTCTCTTCCTGGCTAACAAGACCCCCTGGAGAAGGCATCTTTCTCTCTGACCCATTGACTGGTTGACTGAAAATATAGGGTAGGGTGGGATGTTAGGGATCCTGCTGAGGGTCTCCTGGCCAGGACTTGGAATGCAGGCCCACATGCTCCAAGCAGAGGCTGGCCATGAAATGAGGAAATACCAGCCTGGAGTTATGGTGGCTGCAGTGACAGTGTCTGCACCTCTCCTCTCTTTCATGCCTCATTTCAAACACTGACAACCATCTCTCCTCATCCCTACTCCCCTGTACCAGGGTCACACCTGAGGTCACCACCACTGCTCCACCGTCACCAGTGCAGCTTATGCCACCCTCACTGTGGTTTCCAATGCCATCCCTTCCACTCCCCTGCCCCCAGCCTCTCTGGTCTCCTCATAGCCTGGCCACCCCCAGCATGATCATCATCATAGTCACTAAAGCAGACTGTTAGGACTTGCCAAAGACGCCAGGGTGCTGGGCTGGGACGGGAAGAGACTCAAATGATTTGTCCATGGAGTGCCACTCAGACACAGAGAGTAGGCCCAGCACACAGAAGCGTTCGGTGGCAGGAGGGCCAGTGGTGAGGGACAGGGAGAGAGAAGAAGAGAGCTAGAGCTGAGCCTGGCTACACAGTGTAGCCAGTACTCTCCTAAACAATTTGACAAGGCTGAAAATCAATATACATAAAAACAATGACTAGCGGCTGGCCCCATGGCCAAGTGGTTAAGTTCACTGGAGCTCTGCTTCGGCGGCCCAGGGTTTTGCTGGTTCGGATCCTGGGCGCCAACATGGCATGCTGAGGCAGCGTCCCACATGCCACAACTAGAAGGACCCACAACTGAAAAAAAAAAAAATGCACCTATGAACCAGGGGGCTTTGGGGGAGAAAAAGGAAAAATAAAATCTTTAAAAAAAACAAAGCAACAACACAAAAAAATAATTACTGCAGCAGTGAATCCACCCTGCACCCTTGCCCTGTGTCCACCTGGGCTGAGCATTTTGTGTCAGTATATATGTTGTTATACATATAAAATATGTATTATTGGGAGGAATATTGTAGAACCTTCCAGGATTTTGCCTTCGATTTCAGAGATCCAAAGAGCCATTGAGGGGCCACCTTAGTGGCACAGTGGTTAAGTTCGCAAGTTCCACTTCGGTGGCCCAGGGTTCGCTGATTGGGATCCCGGGGACCTACAAACCGCTTGTCAAGCCACACTGTGGCAGGTGTCCCAGCTATAAAGTAGAGGAAGATGGGCATGGATGTTAGCTCAGGGCCAGTCTTCCTCAGCAAAAAAGAGGAGGATTGGTGACAGATGTTAGCTCAGGACTAATCTTCCTAAAAAAAAACCCAAAGAGCCCTTGAAGCCAGTGCTGGATGCCAGGTTGGGAGGCCCTACATTCCAGCAGGGTTTTTGGCTATTCACTCCCAGGCACTTCATAATCCTGCTACGAAGCAGGCCCTGCTGTCCCCATTGTATAGATGAGGAAGAGGCAACGGGGAGAAGTGAGGTGAGGCCTGTAACCACCAGGCTGCGGTGTCCAAAGAAGGCGGCATTTTCAGGAGCTATGTATGGGAAGGCTCCAGGAGGGAAGGCTGGGCCAAGGGGCCCACACAGACCCAAGGGCCTGCAAGGCAGATAGGCGATCAGGGACTGGCAACGGGGCCTGGAGCCCCATGCGGCACTTATAGAGTTCAATAAATCTTTATTGAATGAAGAAGAGAGCAAATCCCTGCAGCATCAGATCCAAGAGGGAACACAAAAGCCAAGAGCCAAGGAGCCAGGTGCCAACTGCCCGCCTACCACCTAGCTCCCTCTGGACTGGCTGCCCTCACCTGATACTCTCCCTGCCACCCAGAGTCCCTCTATCTTCCCCTCCAAAAGCCACTCAGCTGTGCTAGCTCCACCAAGGATGTCACCCAGGATGCCCTGTGGGGTCACTTGAAGGGAGACAGCCAGGCCAGGCTGACTTCCCACAAGCTGGGCCACCCTCCCTCCTCTGCGGGACACTCAGACCCCAGGCATGCTTCTTCTCCAGCTCCCCCAGGCTCACTCTGTACCAGTCTGGACCCATAAGGTGGTGAGGGTGCAGAAATGGTTAGGCCAGGTCTGGTTCTCCCACTGATCCAGCCTCTGGGTCCTCCTCCTGGAGCAGCCCCCTCTCCCTTCCCACATGGGCTCTGTGTTTGTCCAAGATAGGCCCTCAGAATGACATCCTGACTGTGTAGCCTTGGGCCCATAGCTCAGCCTCCCAGAGCTTCTGATGTGCCACGGAGTCCAACGGTGGGGGTTACAATTGAGAAGGAATCAGCCCTCTTTGTCCCAGCCCCCACCATGGGTGACAGTGCTGGCAGCAGGCAGGAAAGCTTTGAAAGTCTTCTCCCCCAATCACCCCCAGCCCTTCATCCTGGCCCAGCCTTTGTTTCTGGCAGTGCTCATGCCTGTTTCTTTTTCTTCTGGCTCTTCCAGGCTGTGCTGTGGGGGACTGAAGGGCAGCCCTGGGCCTCCTGCTGCCCATCCCCCTCTATCTGTCTACCCTATCCACCTCTATCTGGCCTACCTTGCGTGGGGAGAGGGATACCTTGCTATACGGAGTAACTTTGAAAGAGACTCTGTCCTTCCAGCCTCAGCATCTGGACAGCTGGACTTGGAAGGCCTGGCCTCAGAGACCCACCATGCCCCCTGGATGAAGGTGGTGACTAGACCAGCACTCCCTCCTCTGGCCCAGTCTCTGGGGAACCTGTTTCCCGGGCCTAGCAGGCTGAGCAAGCCCTGGCCCGCCCAGCCCCAGCGTTGCTGGCTCAGGTTTCCCCACTTTCTGGTTTTCTCATCTCCCCTGCCCCAGGCGCTGCCTGCTCTGGGCTCCCAGCCCCCACCACCGGAACTGGATCCCAGAGAGGGGGAGTGTTGGAAAGGGGGGCTGGGGAGGGGGTGCATGGCCTGTGGTGCTCAGGCAGCACCAGGAGGGGGCAGGCAGTGAGGAGTCACCAGAGGCCCAGGCTCAGGATGGGGTTCGGCCAGCCTTCTCATGCCTAGCCTGCCCCAGGAGCTGGCTCTGAGCCGATCAAAAGCTGGAAGAACCCACCTCCCTGGCTGCTCCCCAAAGCTGCCTCCAGGCCTTTTCTGCTGTTGTCCCCTCTACCAGAAACGCTCTTCCCAGACTTCAGCGCCAGTATAAATCCTGTGTTTCCTCTAGACCAGAGCCCTTGGCCACCTTCTTCACCCACAAACACAGTCCCTTTCTGTATAAGCTGCTAGCCTCCCTTCTTGAAGGTACGTCACCCTCTCTTTCCACCTTCCAGCCCCATAGACATCTCAGGCCTCTTCGAGGGGCTCTCCACTCTCTCATCTCTGGATCTTTGCACATGCCGTTCCCCTATGCCTGGAATGCCTTTGCTGTTTCCTTCTAGATCCTTCAGGCTCCTGGGAAGACATTACCTCCCAGGAAGCCAATCCTAATGGCTGGGTCAGGAGTTTCCTTGGGCCCCTGTAGGTCCTGCATCCGCATCCAGACACTTAGAGATCCTGCCCGGGACCCAGGCCTCTCTGCATTCTCCCAACTGGTCCCCAGACAGACCTATCAGCAACTGCTTCTCTGAGTGAACACGAGAGGAGAACACAGGGCCCTGAGATCCTTGTGTGTTACTCCACAGCCCCTCATCCCGTGTGTGTATTCTTGTGAGTGTGTGTATGTGTGTGTGGGGGGGTTGAATGGGCCCAAGCTCGGCTAGCTGCCAAGTGACCCATGACCATTGGCCAGCCTGAGCATATCCTGTTTAGACAGAGGCCAGACAGCCATTCTTCACCCACTTGGGCCTGCCCAGGCCCTGCTGGGGAGTCCAGGTCTTGGGCCTAGAGCTCAATCCACATCTGGCTCCAGAGAGGCCTCCTCGTTAGGAGTTGAGAGGGGAATTCTTGGTTTCCTCTGCCCCTATGGCAGAGGCCTCGTTTTGGGGTACCTGGGCCCTGGGTCAGTAATGGTTGAGCAGCCCCAGCCGCTGGGTATGGAGGGGGTGGGGTAGAGCCTGGCTAAGGAGACAGGGTCTATGTGGAAAAGAGGAGCCCAACCTGGGAGCCCCCCACCCCAGCAATGCCTTGGCCTTGCCCACTCAGTTGAGGCCATTACATTCTTCCAGCTGCTCAGGCCAAAAAACTTTTGAATCAACCTGGACTCTCTCTTTCACATCCACATCCAAGCCACAAGCAAGTACTTTCAACTTCACCTCAAAAAATGCAAAATATCAAGTGACCACTTCCCACCTTCTCCCTGGCCGCCAGCTCTGCAGCCATTGCAGATGCAGGCATCACCTTGTCTTTCACCTGACCAGTACAGGAGCCTCCTTACTGGGCTCCCAGCTTCTGCTCTTGCCCCTGACTATCTAGTCAACCAGGATCCAGAGGGATCCTGTTAAAATGGAAGCCAGGTCATGTCTCCATCTTGTCCAAAGCTCTCGATGGCTGCTGCTTTGTTGAGAGTCAAAGCCGAATTCTACGTGGCTGTCCCCCCAGCCTCCTGCCCGCCTCTCTGACTCGTATCCTCCTCCTCTTGGCTACATCCTCCTCATTCTTCCTCCCACACCAGGCCCACTCCAGCCTCAGGGCCCCTGCAATGACTGTTCTCTTTGCCTGGATGCTCTTCCCATAGACACCTACACGGCTTCTCCCTCACCTCCTTCTGGTGTTATCCTCTCAGTACTATTTGGCCAACATCGCCCCAGCATTCCTTTTTTTTTTTTTTTAAAGATTGGCACCTGAGCTAACAACTGTTGCCAATCTGCTTTTTTATTTTTCTGCCCTTTCTCCCCAAATCCCCCCAGTACGTAGTTGTATACTTTAGTTGTGGGTCCTTCTAGTTGTGGTATATGGGACGCCACCTCAACATGGCCTGATGAGTGGTGCCATGTCTGCGCCCAGGATCCGAACCGGTGAAATCCTGGGCTGCCGAAGTGGAGCGTGGCAACTCAACCACTCGGCCACAGGGCTGGCCCCTACCCCAGCATTCTTGACTCTCCCTTCCCTTCCTCTGTTTTTCTCCTCCCAACACCCGACATCATTTACTTCCTTTTATGCTTGTAGTTTATTGTCCATTTCCCCACCCCTGCTAGACTGTAACCTGTAAGAGGCCAGGAACTGGGGCCAGCCCGCTGGCATAGTGGTTAAATTTGCATTCTCCACTTTGGCAGCCTGGGGTTTGCAGGTTTGGATCCCGGGAGGGGACCTACACACCAGTCCTCAAGCTACACTGCAACAGCATCCCACATAAAATAGAGGAAGATTGGCATAGATGTTAGCTCAGCAACAATCTTCCTCAAACAAAAAGAGGAAGATTGGCAACAAATGTTAGCTCAGGGCCAATCTTCCTCATCAAAAAAAAAAAAGAGAGAGAGAGAGAGCACAAACTGTTTGTTGTGTCTGTTGCTGCTTCCCCGGCACCCAGCATGGAGACCAATACACACTAGGTGGTGAATGGCTGACTGAATGGGAGGGGGCTTGGTGCTCTGTACCTGTACTCTGTACCCTCTGTGCTCTGATCAGGGACTGGGAGCTGCTTACTGCCTTCATCTTGAGGCCTCTGCTCACACTCACCTGGAGCCGAAGATGGGGTAGGGATGGCTGCCCATTTGCTGTTTCTTCCTCTACTTAAGAGCTGGGCTGAGGAGAGCGTATGTCAAGCTGCAGCAACAGGGACTCAAGGTAGACTCTACCTTGACTTAAAAGGTGGTGAAGCTCCAGCTGTGAGCTCCCCAGGGGCAGGCTAGTCCCTTAGATGGAGGTATACCTCAGAGCTAGAGGAGACCTGGCAGCCCCCCGACAAAGCTGATGGAGACGGGATCTCATCCTATGGGGTTTCTGGCTGCCTTCCAGCCCCACATCTGCTGCACACACCCCTCCATGTGTCTGTGTGGCCGCAGTCCTGGGGGAGGGAGGCCTGCAGCCCGGCCTGCAAGCTGGGATCTGGACTTACTTAGTTCCAAATGACTGGGGAATGTCCCTTCCGTGACAGCCGCGGTGTGGCCTCCCCTGGTCCCCCACTCCCAGCAGGAAAGTGGGGCCCAGATGAAGGCAGCCCCCTGGAAGGGGGAGGAGCTAGTGGGCAGACCATGGGCACCCTGCCGTACTGGCTGTCTTCCCTAAGCCTGACTCCAGCTCTTCCCCGAGGAAGGGCTGTAATATGAGGTCACTGTCCATGCTCTCAGACCAGAGATCTAAGGCCAGAGCATCCCTCTGGGTCTCCATCCCCCTTAAGCCAGGAAATGGAGGAACTTGGCCAGTACTGTTGCCTTCTAGGCTGCAAGGCTTCTGGGGCACAGCAGCACTGGGACTGGCCAAGGAGGAATGCTCCTCGCCAAGATTCTCCCCTCACAGCTCACGGCCTCAGTGCCTTGGAGGAGGCTCCGGGAGCAGGGCTACAGCCAGGTGATGGGGAGCTGGGCCTGTCCTGGGCAACGTGATGCCTGCTCAGCACTCCATCCGGAGTGATGGGTCTGGGCCAGGCCGGCGGTGGAGCAGTTATGTTCACATGCCGTGCTTCGGCGGCCAGGGATTTGCCGGTTCAGATCCCACATGCGGACCTACACGTGGCTTATCAAGCCATGCTGAGGTGGTGTCCCACATATAAAGTAGAGGAAGATGGTCACGGATGTTAGCTCAGGGCCAGTCTTTCTCAAAAACAAAAACAGAGTGATGGGTCTGTTTGCTCCCTGTGCTGCAGTTGTCAGGGCCCGTGCTCCTTACCCCAGGATAGGGTGCCTTCCTGTCCTGTGAGGGTTTGATTTTCAAACATAACTGGGCAGAGTTGACACCTTGGCCATTCAGGCCTCTGACCGTGCACCCAGGGATTGGAGGCTCCATCTTTGCCATCTGTGGAAACTCAGGAAGGATCACGCCTCTATTTCATCTTGGCCAGGACATCGTTGTGTACCCATTTAATAGAAGGGAATACTGAGACTTTGAGTAGTAGGAGCCTGGGGAACCTTGTCTGGGGGTTCCAGACTAGGGCCCCCTTGAATTTTGGGGTGTAGCCTCTGATTGAAGAAAGACTAGAACTGACCTGAGGGTAACAAGGCATGGCATAGTCTGAAGATTGTAAAGGATTCCTTTGGCTCCTGAGTGGCCAGAAAGGAAGCTAGGGTCATCCAGCAGAAAGAGGACAGGGACCTCGCTGGATCACTGAGGGGTGCTCAAACTTGGCCAGGGTCTCCTAATCTTTCCCTTGAAGCCCATCCATCGGATCTGACCTGGGATTTTTGGGTGGGGAGAGAGGCCTCTCCCCGGCCCCTGTATACCCTCTACATGTGGCCTGGCTGGCTGGCCTCTCTGCCCCCTTCTCTTGAGACAGTGATTTAAGCTTTAATCCAAGGACAAGTTTTTGCAAAGCTCATGTTTGCTGCCGGAAGGAGCAGGGATCAGCCTAGATGGAGGGATAAGAGGGGGCTGGTATGGAGGAAGGGAGGGGCCAGGGCCTGCACAGGGAGAGGTCAGAAATCCACATTCTACCTTTTGCCTTGCTTGCCTCCAGCACCCCCAGACTAATTTGGGGGCACCGTATTCTTGCCAGAAGGGTGCATTCATGTGTCCACAGCCTACCTGACCACCTACTATGTGCCACTTCTACCTTAGTCACAGCCACACGGCTCACAGGAGTCTCTCACTGAAGAGTCTTGGGCTGCCTTCTCCCCAGCTCCTGCCTGGCAGAAAAGAGGCACATGGAGAGCTGGGTAGAGGGAGCCAGGCGGAAACTCCAGCTCCTCCCTGTAGTTCCCCTACCTCAGGGCACCCATTCTGGGGGTGAAGCCAGGCATGTGGGGAGGGCCCAGACCTAGCTTGCATCTGATTCCCCTGAGGTACACATCCCACAGACTACCCATCTCAGCTTCCCTCCCTGAGAATGGGCTGTCTCAAGTGTTACCCTGCCTTCACTGCAACTGCACACTAGCTGAGTATCCCCAGCAACCAGTGCCTCCCAGACAAGGACATCTGTATCCCAGCCTGAGAGGGATCTTAGCCCCTTGGGGTGGCCCAAAGATGGGATCTTAGGCAGCAACCCAAGGCCCTGGGTCAACACAGGGCTTCAGGAAGCCCACATTTCCCAGCCAGGGGTCTGGTTGGGCCCAGCCTAGGCTATGGGGGCCCAGTTCCCTGGGGAGGGGCCAGGCAGGGCTGGCTGGGGCTCCTTCTCTGAAGAACCCTGGTATTTCTTGCTGGAATTTTAGTCACCCAGAAGGGGGACCCAGTCCTGGACGATTGGCTTGCTCAGGTCTCAGGCTCTGTGGCCTGGGGACACAAGGTGGTCCAGGCTGGGCCCGCATCATCCTGGGGCCTTCAGTCTGGGAAGGGGCCCTGGAGGAGAAGGTAAAGGCTGAGCTGGGGAGGGGCACAAGGCATGAGAGCACTCCTACCAGCCAGAGTTTGAGGGGAATTCTGACAGTGTTGAATTCCCCTGAGCACCACCCCTTCTCCATCTGCTTCCCTGGACACTGTTTTCTCATGATAGGACTTACTGTGGGGGGATACCTTGGGACTCCCAGTTGTCCAAGCAGGTGCCAATTCCTGCTCCCTCTGTCACTTACTGATCAAGGGTACTCCTCTCTCCCCTTGCAGATGAGACTGCATGCTCTGTGGGTCCTGGGCTCTCAAGAGCTCACCCCTACCCCTCTGCTCTCCCCAAAGGGCCCTAGGATGGAGTCTCCTTACCTTCCCATGCCAGGGACCCCTCACGATCCACCAGGCCAGACCTCAGACAAAGGCACCACTTGGCAAATGGGGAAAACAAAATGAGGGGCCTGAAAGTCTGAATCAGAACCAGCAAATCCCAGCTTGCCTGCTGGGGGACCCAGGAAGTCAGTCAGGGGGGTCTCTGCCGGGGCTCCCAGGCAAACCTCAGCACATGAAAGCCAGGAACCCATGGCCTGGCTGGGCAGTTCCTCAGGTCACTCCAGGGTTTCTGGAGGGCCACGGCCTCGTCACACCTGGTACCACGTTGTTCTCAAGTCCTTGCCCAGGCCATTCTCCCTCCAGGAACATCTTTCCCATTTCCCTAGGGAGGTTCTCCTGGTCCTTCTGGCCTGGCTCAAATACCGTCTCCCCAAAAAAGCCTCCCTTGATTGCCTTGCTAGTCTCTGTCCTCTGAGCTTCTAGGGGAGAACCCATCACTGCCTTGTCAAATGTCATTCATTCATTCATTCATTCATTCTGCAGACATCGTATGCATCCAACCCTGTGTCAAGTGCTAGGACCTTCACTCATCTCATCCTCGTTCTGGACCACAAACTCCAGAGGGTCTGGTGGAGTCTATCCCGGGCTAAGGATGGAGGGCTGGTTCACGGAAGATGGGCAAAATGGGCCAGAGCTCACTGGGTGAGGAAGCCACCAAATCCCCACCCCACGTTTATAATTCTCCACCCAAGTTTGGCCTGAAATTTCAACAAACTTCTCTCCAAGGAGTGGTAGGGTAGGCTTACAGGCCTGGGGCTGAGGGGTGGGGGCTGCCTCCGGAGACCTTGATGGCGTAGGGTTGGGGGTTTCAAGTTGTTGAAAATCCCAGGCCCGACCTGGACCTTACACCTTGAATAGGTCCCATGAGGGTTGGGGCAGGAAAGGGTCTGGCATCTGGAGAAGGCTGAGTCCCACAGAAGCATGGGGACTGGTGTGCAGCCTGGCAGTGGCAGAAGCCCTGCAGCCGTGGCTTTGCTTACCAAGCAGCCACTAGAGCTTCCATGGAAGTGGGAATGGGCAGACGCAGGCAGGGCCATCGAGCTCCTTGACCTCACTGTGCCTTTCTCTTCCTACTCAAACATCAGGGCCAACAAGGCTGTGGCCGTGGTGCAAGTGCACACACATGCATGAGAAGGTCCCCGCTGGCCCCATGGAGGACCCCTCAACTCCAAGCCTGGCTGAGAGGCTCTCATCCACTCAGGTGTATTTGTTTGCCCATTCTCTGGGTCCCAGTTTCCTCATCTGTAAGACGAGAGCAAGTCCCTTCCTCCCGGGGTGCTGGAAGGATGAAACAAGCCATCAAAAGTAGATTGCTGGGAGTAGCATCTAGTATGTAGGGCACACTCTGCCTGTGTCACCTTTGTTATGACTCATCATTTCTCCCCAGTGGATGACAGAGAGAACCAGATGCCATCACCAGGGACATGAGGGCTTGCCTGAATTACTGTGCCACAGGCTGGGGCCCCAGGAGACAGTGGGTAGGTGTTTGCCTTCTCCTCCAGCAGAAGGTCTACTCAGGATTGGGTGGCCTTGACCCCATATCCTGCCGCTGCCTCTGCTTGTCAGACATCCAGGACCCACGTGGAGGCACACACGCTCACCCCCACTGGAGCCTCCACTGGCAAAAGTGACCTCACGGTCCTCCCTAGGAGAGGACTTGCATACAAGTTGTCATGGGAATGCGGTACTAGTAAAGCAGGCCACTGGGACTCCCAGGCCACATACTTGCCTCCCTCCTTGAATAGGCCAGCCCCATTTTGGCCCTGACCCCAAGATCCAGCCCATAATTCCTCCAAATATTTACAAACCAGGATGTGAGGGCATCAGTGAGGTGATGTGTCCCCAAGTCATCTCCTAGGTCCAGAGGGAGCGATCTTGGTGGGTGTGTGTAAGGTACCCAGAAGGCTAGGAGGGTGACTCAGGAAAGGCTGCATAGAGGAGATGACACTGCTACTGCCTTAAAGAACCAATTAGAGATCTCCCAGATTAAAGGATGAAGCAATAACCTGAGCAAGAGCCTGGAGGAGTGACCTGTCAAGGTGTGTCCTGGAGGCCAGGTCATGGACCTGTCTTGAGCAGGACTCAGACAGTGACAGAATCTACTAGAGATGGGCGTGGGGCAGGGGCAGGGTGGGTAGCAGCAGTGGCACATGAGCTCCATTTGTACTGACCCTTGTAAGAGCCAGGAGGGGCCAGGGCTGAGCTCAGCAAAGAAGCAGAGAGGGCAGATGTGGGCCCTGGAACAGTCCTTGGGGAGGCCCCATCCAGAGGAAGAGGCCAAGTGAGGAGGCAGTGGCTGGTCCAGGGCAGTTGGCAGAGCTAGTCAGGAAGGGAAGCAGAGGAGCAGGGAACCAGGTCAACGCTGCACGAGGAGTTGGGGTGGGGCTCTGAGAGACCCCAGGCTGCGAAGCCTTAGCTGCCTCTGAGCAGTCTATTGAAGATTGTGAGTTATCCTCCCCAGAGGCACAGATGTCCCCTCTGGAAAACATGCTGCTTTCAAAAGGGGTGGGGAGATGGCGGGCCTTGAGGCTTCCAGGAGGGTAGAAAGCCATAGGTTGTGTCTCGCCCCGAACCTTCCACTCTCCCCAGCTTCCTAGTGTCCTCCTCTACACACCTAGCTGCCATTCAAGCATACCCAAGGATGACCCTTGGGGTGGTGCAAGCCTCACCTGCTTCCAAGGAAGCATGGACTCCTTCTTAGACACCCTGTCCCAGCATGCTTGTTCACAAGTGGTGAAAGTGAGGCCCAGAGGAAGAGGGCCTTGCCCAAAGTGCCAAGAGGTTGAAGGCTTCAACCCTCCATGGTCTCCATCAGCCTTCGTCCCAGGCCCCCATAAATGAGAATTCCTAGCAGAGTGGAGTCAGATTGAAAGCTGGCTTTGAGGTGCCTCTGGCAACCTCAGCCTGCCTTCCCGAGCCCTTAAACCTTGCTTGACCCTCCTTCCTCTGTCCCTTCCCCAGGGGCCCCAGGCTCAGCAGATCTTCACTATCTAGGGCAGTTCCTGAGGCTGCCTGCTTTTCCCTGTAAGGACCTTCCACCCTGCCCCCTTGCCTGTTTCCTATGGGCTGATCCTATACCAGTCTCTGAGTACCCCTCTTCACCAGCCCTGCCTGCGGATGCCCTGACTTGTCGGTTGTGGCTCCTCCAAGGTTTTCTCTGGGAGGTAGATCTGCTGAACCAGGTCCAGGGAGAGATGGGGAGGTGGTGGGAGAGGGGGCTGAGTGGGGTTGTAGGGCAGGATCCCAAAGGAGGACTCCCAGCCTCAGTCTCCTCCAGGGGTTGTCTGTGTTCTGGGTGTCAGGCAAGGCTCTTGGCTGCCCTGCCCCCACCAGGTGTGGGGCTTCCTGCAGCTCAGAGGCCCCTTTGTCCCTTATCTTCACTGCCTCCTTGGTGGCAGTATCCAGATAAGCATCCCATTTGGGGTTGAAATTCCAGCCCAGCTGCCCATTCCCCCACCTGGGGGTCTGGGACCTGCCAGCTGCACACTTTCCCCAGGACCCCCCCCCCCCCCCCCCCAGAGTATACAATCCAGCTAGGATCCCCCCAGCTGTACATTTTCCCTGGGACACACCTCCCTCATCTGCACACTTGGACCTGCACCCCCACCACCCACTGGCCGTGAAGACGTGTGCCTGACAAACAGAACACACACACACACACACACACACACACACATGCATGCATGCCCCTGACCCTCCCCCATTTGGTTGACAGTGGGCCACTTTGAGGCCCCTCCCCTCCCCCCATTTCCACCCCACATAGCTGGGGGTAGTGAGGGTGGAGAGATTTGCGCATGGGCTCCTGACCTACCAGTGGGAGCCTGAAGCTGAAGAGCTGACCCCTACGTGATCCCAAAGACCCCCCAAGGCAACCCCCAGACACGCACATCCCTGAGCTTCCTGGACCACCCCTCTCAGGGACTCTGTCTCCATCTCTCAGCCCCGCTCAGCCTCTCTTCTTCCAGTCTCCCCCCTCCCCCCTCATTAAGCCTCCTAAACCCGCCAGCTCCCTGAAGCAGGAAATTGCATTCTGCCAAGATTAAATGGACTTGAACGCCCTGCCTCTGCCCACGAGGGAGGGGAGCTGAAAGGAGCCAAGTTTGCTGGGGGTGGGGGCCCCTGAATCCCAGTTTGGGGAGGGGGATCCAGAAGGGTGGGGTATTTCAGGGTGGGGTGGGGGCTTCCTGAAAGGCAGAGGGGAGGGGACAGGGACTATAGGGCTGAAGGCAGGAGGCCAGGGCAATAGCCTCTCCTGGCTGCGGTAGGAATGAGACACAGTGAGAGGAAGCCACTCTGAGAGGGTGGGGTATGCTTTGATTAGGTTGGGGAAGGGGTGGGGAGTAGAAAGGGGGCAGGGGGGAGGGGAAGAGGTGGGAGGAATGGTGATTGGGAGGTGAGAGAGGAAGCCTGTCAGGTTGAGACCTGACCTACAGGAAATAGGAAATGAACATTGGGGGATGCACTTACTGCTTTTTTGGAGTGCCCAAGGTCTGTAGAAAGGGTACAGTCAGGCCAGTCAGGGACCTCTTGGGTCCTTGGGGAGCCCTGAGCAGTCCTACAGGCACCCACGACCCTGCAGCTCCCACCCCTGCACTATCTGGAAGTCACCTCTCGGGAGACAGAGAGCGCTAACAGTTGGTCATAGGGAAAGGTGCACTGAAGGTCAATCCACCCTCTGTGCCCCACCCCTAGGCAGCAGACAGAGTGGAGGGCTGAAGCCTTCTGAGGGACACCAGACATGGAAGGGCCAGATCTTTTGTCCACAGCAGCCCCACACCCCATAGATGGGGACAATCATCCCCATTCCCCAGATAAGAACTCTGAGGCCCAGAGAGGCTATTCCTCCACCCCAGGTCACAGGGCTCCAGGCAGGTCAATGCTGGATGTGAAGGGACTAGGGGAGGGGTCATGCCAGTCCCTTCTTTCCCCAGGTGGGCAAGAGCAGGGACAGCTGACTGAGTGTGGGCCTCAGACGGGCAGCTCCCACCCAGAGGCCCAGCCCAGCTCTGTGTCCGGCTTAAGTCTTCAGGGCTTGGTAAAGTTACATGAGCTGGAGGAGCAGGAAGAACAGCTGGTCTAAATCGGTGAGGCATCATCCTTGGGAGCACCCACCCTAGAGAGTCATGACCACAGGCAGCAATGCCTCCTGAGCACCAACTGTGTGCCAGCCTGTCCTCATCATTGGGCAGTGGTGGGCACTGGGAAGGACAGCCCAACTCAGCTGGTGTGGTGGCAGGGGATGGAGGGCCATGGGAAGAGTCTTCCTGGAGGGAAGCAGAGGCCATTAGGGCACCAGGAAGAGAAGACAGAGTGTCTGGGGAGGGCCTGAGAGAGCTGCAGCCCGGCTGAACTGAACATGGGCAGACAGTGGACAGCCTTGGGGCTGAGGGATTGGAGGTCCATGTGGTCACTGGGCAGGACTGGAGCAATGGACAGCCATGGGAACTCATGTGATCCCCAGAGCAGGGCTGTGGGGGCTACCTACCCTCCTCCACCACTCCCAGCACCCCTCTACTCAGGGCGCCAGCCCCACCCAGCTACAGGACTGGTTGTTCAGATGTTGGTGCCCATTTCAGGCAACCTGACCTGGGCAGATGGTTTCTCAGGAAGGAGGCTGGTTTCATTCCAGCAGCTGGTAAAAATGGGCTTCACCTGTCCAGATGTAGGGGAACAGACCCCTGTGTCCCTGGGAGGTGGGGCAGGTGTATGCTTGGCTAATGCATTGGGGGTCACCCTGGCAGGCCCTGGGGAAGACAAACCAGCCCTGGGAATGAAGTGGCTGCTACATCAACAGCTGTGCTGGAGCTGTCTTGACAGGCTTTCCCTGAGACAGGTCTCAGGGGACGGTGGCAGGAGGGGAGGTCAGAGGGGAGTGCAGGGGGTACCTCTTGTCCACAATGGATAGCCTGAGGACATGGAGCCAGGACAAGGCAGTGACAAGGCCTTGGGTCACTGCTTGTCAGTGACCCGAAGGACAGGCCAACTCAGATCTCACCAGCAGCTGGCTCCACTGATCTGACTGGAGACTGAGAACCCAGCCAGGAAGTCTGCTCCCCAGTGTTCTTGGCCTGAATGTTGCCTGTCACTTCCAGCCATGAGGGTTCTTCCTGGGTGCTGCCACGCCTCCCGCTCTGGGCTGTGGATTGGAGACCCTGGACCTGGCCAGCTTAGCTCAGGGCCCTCTTCTCAAAGAAGATACCCTAGCCTCTCCTCCTTGTTATCTCGTCTCTCCTGTGGCCCTCATTACTGGTGGAACCTCTCCGTTTCTGCTTTGTCCTCCTGCCCATGGGACTGTGAGCTCTGGGAAGATGGAGACCACATCTGTCTCAGTCACACTTGGTCCCCAGGTCCTGGCAACACTGGGTAGCAGCTCAGTCAATTGGCTGACTGACCACAAGGTACAGGCACATTTCCAAGGCTCTAAGGCAAAATCATTCATTGCCTTGCACATGAATAGCCTGTGTGCCCCTTTCTTTTCTGGGTCCTGGGGTGGGTGTTGGATGGGGAGGGGTATGGACATTAGCCAGATATGGTTTCTGCCTGCCTGGATTTCAGAATATCACTGGAGGACAGATCTGGGGCTGAGGAAATAGGTGTCACGCCCCTGGGACCCAGAGAAGCCCCGAGAGACCTGAGATAGACTCGCTGTCAGAGCATCAGGAGACGAAGTGGGCTGTTGAGGTCAGGTCAGAGGTGCTTCCTGTAGGGGCTCTGTGGAGAACATTATCATCAGTTACATGGGGCTTCCTAAACTTCCAATCTCTAGTCTGCTCAGCCAGCAGTGGAGACCAGTATTTTTTTATTTTTTTGAGCAAGATTAGCCCTGAGCTAACAGCTGCTGCCAATCCTCCTCTTTTTGCTGAGGAAGACTGGCCCTGAGCTAACATCTATGCCCATCTTCCTCTACTTTATATATGGGACGCCTACCACAGCATGGCATGCCAAGCGGTGCCATGTCTGCACCCAGGATCCGAACTGGAGACTGCCGCTGAGAAGCAGAACATGTAAACTTAACTGCTGCGCCACCAGGCTGGCCCCAGGGGACCAGTCTTGATAACACCGGGTGCTCCCCATACTGACAGGACAATTTATATCCTCTACTCCTTAACAATCGCGCCTACAGATAGTCCGACAGCCTTAGTCCACACAGGGGAACTGGACTCTTCGCTCTTCTGCCAGGAAGCCTATTCGACCATCCTTTCCTGCCGAGCAGGCCTGCCCACCCTGTCCTGGGCTGAAAGCCTGGCCCTGGCAACCCGAGTAAACGCCCCCATCCCGGTGCCCCTCCCCTCACCCTGTGCCCTGGGTTAGGAGTTGCCCCCCTACCCTGTCTGGCTCCCAGGGCTGTGCAGACCACGAGCTGTGGGATGTCAGCTAGGTCTCCTGCAATCTCTGAACCTTTGGAGTCTCCCAGCTCTAGAGCAGGATGCTCACCCCTGGCTGCCAGGCGGCTGGCGGGAGCACAAGGGCAGGGGTGCAGGCTGCCATATCCCACAGGCTGTCTACAGTTGCTAGAACTTCCTCAGCTTTCTTTCAAATGCCCCCTGGGGAGGCAGGCTTCTAGGCCCTGATTCCCAGTCCTGGGGCTCTAGGGTCCCCTCTCCACTGAGGCAGAGCAGTTTGGGGTTTCTTGATGTTCAGAGATCAGGCTGGTTCAGGGATCCCACCAGTGGAGTATGAGGCCTGCTCCCTGCATGATGTATGTACATGGGGTGAGGGGGACCCTAGAAGACAGAAGGTGTCAAGAGTTTAGGTGGTGCCCAGAATCTAGGCCATCAGGGGTCCCAGGATGAGGTGATCTCTATCCCCATCCCGCTGACTCGCGTCCTGTCCCAGCTGAAGGCTTGGATCAGCCTTGCCCTGCCCTGCTGGTCCCTCTCCCACCTGCACCCCTCCTCTGACTCCGGGTGGGGGCTGCAGTGCTGCACAAGTCTGCCAGGGCCAGCAGACCTTCTTGGAGGGGCTGCTCAGCTGGACAGTGCTCTAGCTGATGTCAAGCCCCCCTCAGCAGTTTGCACTGAGTGAGGCTCACCAGACGCCTGCGCTCACTTGAGAAATCTCCAGCAGCTCTGCCCCTAGGACTTCAGCCACACCGTCTCCAGTGTGGAGGCCCTGGTGGAGCTGTAGTGTGGTTCAGAATTGGTTTCCTGACACTAGGAAGCTCTTCAGGTAGTGTGAAAACCACAGATTGCTGGGGAGAGGGGGCGTCTGGACCTCCCCGGGTCTCTAACCCTCAGAAGCGGTCATGGGCTATAGAGAGGAGGTTCCTGGGAGACAAATGGAGAGACTCCCAGGCACCTACCAACTGAGTGTGGAGAGAAGGTTCAGGGACCAGGATGTCCCCACCTAGGACGACCCCACTCTCACCTACGGCTTGGTCTGGGCTCCCTCCTCCTCAGCCTAACCTGGGGGCATCCCTGGTCCGGGAGTCCATGAGGGGCAGGGGCTGAAAGAAAAGTGGGCATGTGGGGAGGGGCACAACACTCTTCCATCCAGTCCTCCCACCACCACCCCCGGGCACTCTCTGCTTCCCAGAGGTTTCTGGTTTAACCCTTCCTCACCCAGCTCTCCCACCAGCTGGCGGGGGAACAGAGAAGAGTTAATCATGCCTGCCATCAAGAACCCCGTGGCTGTGTCTGGGCCAATGGAGCCTACCGGGCTGGTGGGAATAATAACTCACGAAAAGTGTCAAACACAGACTTTATTATCCTGCACACAGGGGCTGCAGATCCAGGTGTTCAGGCATTTGTGGACACTGTAAGGATCTGGTGGGTCCCCTGTGGGAGGGCAGCAGGGGCTCCCTCCCCCGGGTGGAGTGGGACTGTGGGGCTGAGGCTGTGATTTATTAGAGGAGATTAGGAGGGTGATGCTTACCCAAACAAACCTTCTGGTTTCTGGGACTTCCCAGCCTTGGGTGAGGGAGGGGCAAGAGTGGGCAGGGCCTCTGGCAGCCAGGGCCTCAAACTGGGATTCTCCGTGGCCCCCAAGATCTGCCTGCCCATCTGTGCCCCAGAAGGGCTCTTGCTATAGGGTCTTGGCTCTTGAGCCCAAGGGATAGGGAAGCTGGAAGTGACTGCCCTGTGTCTTTGGCACCCACCTAATGGTCCTGCAGTCCCTGGCTTTGGGGAACCAAGCCTGGGGCTGCTGGAGTCATGGTGGTACTCTACACCCAGCCTGGGGGAGAAAGGCCCCCTAGCCAGCTAACTAATGTGGTGGGAGAACAGGCATAGTGGGAGATGGGTAGGGTCCCCCTGCTGTAGGACTCTCCCCGACTTCTCCTTCTTCAAAACCTCTTTTCTAGGGGAGGTCCCACCTGTGCAAGCACCAGCCTGCTACAGACACAAGTCAAAGTGTGAAAGAATTATATGCAGACGAGGCAAGGTCAGGTAGTGCATGGGGCTTGGGCTCCCATCATCCCCTAGTCCCAGTCTACTCTGCTCAGGGGGGCATCCACTTGCCTGTCCTGGGCTGTCAGCTCCTCTTCTCTCGTCCAGGAGGCAGGTGGGGGCAGAGAGGGGATGAAGTGGGCGCCTAGGGAGAGAGGACCCTAGTGTGGAGGGGGAGGGGCAGGTACTGAACTCTGTCTGTATCCCCTTCCCTTCATCCTTCTCAGATGCCCTCTTTCCAAATCCGGCCAGCCTGGGGTTTCACTAAGCTAAGCTCCTTAGCACCAGGGCACAGGATTAACATCTATCCCCCACTGTCCTGGGGTCTGGCCCCTGGTGCCTGGAGATCCTCAAATGAGCCCTTGGGAGACATGGGGGAGGTCTTGGAGGGTCCCTGCCAACTCTCCTGCACAGGCATATAGTCAAACAGGCTGCACCCTCACCCAGGCCTCCCAGGTGTGCTGCCCTCTGCTTGCCCAGCCATGTAAAGCCCTCATCTTCTCACTGTAGACCTGAGTCTGGAGAGGGAGGGAAGAAGCTACCCTATTCTTCAGCATCTAGTCTGGGTCGAGGAGTCAGGGAGGAATGGGGCCCAAGTCTTCCAACCAGCCCCTCTGACCCTCCACCTCTGGCTGGTGGCTGTGGCCCCCCTCTCCACCTTCTAAGATTCATAGAAGAGAAGAACGAGGTGCCTGATGATGAGGATTGAGGGGTGGAAATTACCTCAACTGAATTTTAAAAACCTCTGGCTGGTTGCCATGGTAACAGAAAGGTGCATCCCATTGCCATGGCAACAGGCAAACACCGAGGTCTGCTGCTGGGATTGGGGATTTGGGATGTGGCCGGAGGGGGTGGGTGGAGGAGGCTGGGCCTGGGCTAGAGCAGTTGTGAGGGGAGCTATGTAGGCTGGGATTACCCACCCCCACCTTTCCAGGGGGCCAGGCTGGGTGCCTCCTCCCTGTTGGTGGGGTCAGAGGAGAAATGATTGTTGGGAGTAATCCTCTGGCCCCCACCATGCACCCCTATCTTGTACCATCTCCAGTCTAGGAGCCCGGAGGGGGATCCTGAGCCTGCTGAACTGTGCTCCTAACTGGGCAGAGCCCGGGGCTTGAAGAAGTCCATGTGGGCTCCTGACCTCAGGGAACCTCAGGGAGTAGCGGTCTGGGAGTCACTATCACAGTTAGTGGAAAAGTGCATGGCCAGCAATTTGCTCCATGAGGCCTGGAGGACAACTATGTAATAGCCTGAGGACAGTTACACATACATGGAAGATAACCACACACACCTGGAGGATGGAGCCTCGAGGTGGCAGGCATCGTTTCCAAGAGCCTCTAGATCCAGGACTCCAGACTTCTCACCAGAACCCTGGTTTTTGTGTAAGGGTCTTGTGAGAGGCAGAAGGGCTCCTGTTCTGCCACCTCTGAGGACACTCTCAGGAAGCCCAGGACAGCTGGGCAGCCAGAAGCACAGGTCACATTCGACAGGTCCTGGTGCAGGCTCAGTCCTGACTTGGGCAGCCATTGGGTCCCACCTGACCCTCTCACACCCACAGGTTCCATGCAAGGGGCTGGACATTCAGGCTCACTGGCCCCATGGCCTGACATCCTACCATCAGCGTCAGTCTCTGGGGTTCCTAGTGACGCCATCAGATGCTTGTTAGACACACCTGGGAGCATCTCGGCTCCCAGAGTCTCAGGCTTTTCCATTAATGCATTAGTGTAGCCAAGGTTCAGAGATTATATGGGCTGCCTGTGGCCTTGGAGACTTGTGAGTGTGTATGTGTGTGTGTGCAGGACAGTCAGCAAAGGAGGTGGGGGTGTCTACCTTCCCTGCCTGCTAGCCTCAATCAAGTGGGCTTATTACAATCTAGATTCCCAGACCCACTCCCAGAGTTCCCTCCCACTGAGAGTGTGGCCTGTGTACAAGAGCTCTGAGGAGACAAGGGAGGGTCAGGCAGGCTGCTGCTTCTTGGGCTACCCAGGGAGGCTGGGTAACCCTTGGGGCTACCTGGGATGGGTGGAGAGAGGAGCAAGTCTTCTAGGGGAAAAGCTGCCCTCAGGCAAGTAAGAGACACCTCTTGACTCTGGAGAAGTAAGAAAGAGCCCGAGGCACTCTGATGCCTCCTGCCCTCCTTCAACATGAGCCTTGGCTGCTTTTCCAGGAGGCTGCGCATACTAGTGGGTGAAAGACAGGCATTCCTTCCCTGGCTCCCCAGCCCAAGGGCAAGTCAGTGCTTCAGATCAGGCTCCCAGCCCAACTGTCCCCACACAGGTAGGAAAGCTGAACCAAGAAGGTATCTGCCTCTGCCCAAGCTCCTCTACCCAGCCCTGGGTGGGGAGATCTGGCCCAGGGCTGCCCCTTCAGGATCCCGCCTCCCTGTTAGCCCATGTTGCCCCAGGTTAACGAATTCTAAGGTCCTCATAGCCCTGGGCAACAGCAATTCTGCTAAACACAAAAACTGTCCTGGTGAAGACCCCATGCCTCTCCCCTCCCCCGTGTGATTGGGGTCACCAGGCCCAGGAAGGCTTGGAACCACTGTGCCTAGAGGGTTAGAGTTTCTGCAGGCCAGAAGGGGACATGAACCTCGAACCTGACCCCCTGATGAGGGTGCAGGTGCGAGTGCACCCAGGCCACGCCTCTCATTCACATGTGGGTGTGCACACACAGGGACCACAGGCGTACTGGAGCTCCCCAGCTTGGACTTGGGACCTCAGGCCTCCATGCACTTGCCTGGAGATGGCCGACCCCTCTACAGAGCAAGGACCCTTAAGCTGCCCCCAGGCTGGGCAGGCTGATCCTGCGTCACTCTCCATCCCCACCCTCGCCCTCTGGTGTCCTAGTGGGTGCAGTCACTGCAGCCCTAGGCTGGAGCACCTGGGGCCACATCCCAGAAGCTGATACCCCCCAGCCCCCAATCCTGAGCTGAGGACCCAGCCCAGGCTGACCCACCTCAGCCTCCACCCTACACCAAAATGAGTCTGATCTTTCTCCCAGGGGGCTCGGTGCCCAGGCTCCCAGGACTGGCACCAGTGAGCCAGATGGCGTGAAGACCTGGGGCCTACTAGGCAGGAGCTAGAGAGAGAGGGAGATGGGGACTCCTCTCCGTGGCCTCCCTAGGCTGCCCCCACCATCATCGCCAGCCCCGAGCCCAGCTTGGCAGAGCTGGACTGGCCGCCTTGTGGGGATTGCACCCATGGGCAGATATGGAACCCATGGGTGCCCCACCCCCCGGGCCAGGAATGCTCAGAGGCTCACTGGGGTCACCATTAATGACGTTCCGTTTTCAATTTCAGGGCTGCTTTGAATACCCTAGCTAGGGATTGCCCCTAAGCATGGCTTGTCTCCCCCTGGAGACAGCAGTTGTCTACTCTAGAGCAGGAATTAAACGTGTCCCAAGTACAGTATGTACTCATGCCCCCAATCCAAGACCTGCCAGGGTCGGGGAGAGTGGCCTTGGCCAGTGTGGCACCTTGAGGCAGCTCCCTCACTTTCCCCCTCCTCCTGAGCCCAGAACCCTGAGACCCAGCTCTGCCCCAGAAAATCATCGTATTGTGGTTTTGACCCTGCCTCTCCCTCAGGCTCCTAGGACAAAGGTTTGGGCTGGGACCTGGCAGATCCTGCTTATCTTGTCATAAATATTTATCAGGCTCTAGGGGCCAGAGCCTGCAGCTGGCTTGGGAGGTGGGGGTTGGGGCAGATGCTTCAGAAGGATCTCAAAGCCCTTCATAATGAGGGTTCTGTAAGGGGAGCGTGCCACCTGGGCCTGGGGATCCTTGGGGAGGGAGAGGACAGATGGACAGCAGGACAGAGTCTTGGGGGACTTAGGCATGCCCCAGAAACCAGACCTCACCATGCACCCCAGGAATGTGGGGGAGGAGGAGTCAGAAGAGGCCAAAGCTGTGGGAGACGGGGCAGCCTCCTTTCCTGGACTGCCCTCCCACAGAGTATCCTTGAGAGCTGTGCTCCACACACACATCAGCCCCCTAGACTATGCGCTCACTTTCATTGTGCTCCCCGCACGATCCTCCCAGAACTGTTCTGCCCCCATCACATCCTCCCAGTCCGAGAGCTCCCACTAACATCGTCCTCCCAGAGCTGTGCTCCTACAGATATCAGTCCCTGCAGAGCTATGCTCCTCCATACACTGTCCACAAGGAGATGTGCCCCATACAAACCTCTCCCCACCATCTCTCCCAACCTCCACACCTTCCTCCTAGAACTGTGCTCTGCACTCCCCCATTCTCCTTGAACCGTGCTTCCATCTTCCCAGAACTGTGCCCCTAAATGCTACTCCCCACTCTCCATCCTCCAGAGCTGTGCTCTCCACAAATTCAGGAGCCCCCACCTCAGCCAGCCTGAGCCCCTCTCCTTGTCAAGTGGGACTCCTGACCACAGGCACTGGAATCCCCTCTGGTAGCAGAGTAGACTTCCCATCCCAGGGGTCCTGCCAGTGCCTCAGTTCCAGCTCTCCTGTGTGCCACATGGCCGCCCCCTGCCTCCCTCATTGGCATGCTGGCAGGGCCCACAGGTGGAATCAAAGCCCTCTGCTCAGAGCTGAGCTGCACAGCAGGGAGCTGGGAGCCTTTGTCTCCCCAGCTGTGGGGAAGTAGGGGAGCGAGGGGCAGAGAGGGCACATTTTGGGGCCCAGAGCCTCCTCCTTGCTGCCACAGGCAGACACAGCTGCAGACAAGGAGGGCAACCTGAGGCAGCGAGCACCCCCAATAGATAATGAGGGGCTGTGGGGGAAGGGACAGCCTCAGGCACAGCCTCGGGTTGGGGGGAAGGCTGCCTCCCAAAGCTCAGAACGCTCATTAGTAGAAGCCTGAGAGGGAAGACAGCTAAGTGGGTCAGTCCCCCTCCCCCAGCCTGCCTGACAGGTGTGGGTGGGAGGGAAGATTGTCAGCCTATTATCCCCCACTGAAGTAGGTCCCACTCTGAGTCCCCTCTCTCTTCAACCCCCTCCCTGAGCCCCCTGCCCCTCACAGAGACCCTGTCTTCTCCCACAGCTCTCGCCCTCAGAACCCCTTTTCTCTCTCTGAGACCCCCGCTGTGGTTTCCTCCCCTTCCTGAGCCTCCTCTCCCATCCACTCCCTTCTCTGCATTACCCCCCTACCAGGTGCTGGCCCCTCAGCCAGCCTCCCCAAGGCATCCTCCAGACTGAGCCACACCTGGGAGAAATTGAAATCTTAGACTCTTCCCCTACCCCCGCCAATGAAGCAGACATCCCTGTCCTGGCCACGGAAGGCAGTAAAACGCAGCTCCACTGGGGCAGGCTGTGAGGGCTGTGCCAGAACAAGCATCCAGATTTTGGGGATGGAGCCAGGCAGGGCGAGTTGTGGTCTCCAAGCTGCGCCCCCCCCAACTCAGCCAACTGTCCCTGGGTGTCCACTCTGGGGTCTCCAGCTCCCCTCTTTGCCCCCACAATTACAAAGATGATCTTACCGGCAGACCCATCTCAGGAGTAAGGTGGGCGGAGGGGGGATGGGAGGGCATCACAGACGGGGGAAGGGGGGGTGGGGGTCTTTGTAGGGTGGGGAGGTTCAGAGAGACAGAGTCTGCTCCTTGGGTCCCCCTCCCAACTCAGGATAGCGTTAGGTAAGGACAGGATGGGCAGCCCAACTGTCAGCTGCCCCCTCAGGCCCCTTGCCCTCTAGTCTTTGGCTGGGCCCCTCCCTGATCAGGGACCTTCTAGGCTCCCCATTTTCTGTCGAGCCACCTTCCTCAGGCTCTGAGAAACCTCTGGACCCACCCAGCTGGTCTCAGGGCAGAGGGTAGAGCATGGACCATACTCTGCTACCCTTGATGTCCTCCGAAGACTGTATCCTGAGAGGAGCTGGGTGACTATCCTGGCCCCACCAAGCCCCACCCCAGCCTGAGGCCCAGGGTCACTGCAGCTTGAGGAGTCTTGGTCTGGCTGCACAAGAGTTAATCTCAGGGCGCGCCCCCCCACCACGTGTGCACAGTCAAATTCCAGGAACGCTTTCCATTAAGGACGCAGAGCAGATTTCATTTACATTAATAAGAAACAGAAAAATCTGGGGGGGGGGGGCGGAGTGAGGGCGGTGGTGTGCGGTTGCTGCTCACGTTTTGCATCTGAGTCTGGGAGAGCCTGAGGGGCTCAGGCTGGGGCTCCTAGTCTTAGAAGAGAGGCCCAGCCAGGCCAGTACTGGGATGCCTACTCTGAGGGGAGAAGACAGAGTCCATCCTGTCCTAGGAGGTGCCTATCTGAGGGAGGAGGCACAGCCCAGCTGATTCTGGGGATTTCTAGCCTGAGGGGGTGGCAGAGCCAATCTGGTCCCAGTGTCTCCCAGTCTGAGGGCGTGGGTGGGATAGGACACCAACCTATGAAAATGACTAGGAGCAGGAGCCCTGGGTTTACATGAGCTATTGATAAGCTCTATCAGCCAGGGTTTGCCCCTCTCTAAGCCTCAGTTTACCAGTCTGAGAAAGATGCCCCCTCCCCTCCCCACGAGGTGTGGCTGCAGGTATTAGAAGGGATGGTCTGAGCCTTGAGCCAATCTATTTCAGAAGCATCTGTGGTCCCTTCCTCAGCCTCTCCTGCCCCCTTTCAACCCTACAGCTGAGCTGTGGACCCTGTTCAGTAAGCTCAGGAGTGTGTTTAGAGTAGAGACCCCTAAGATCAACCTACCTGGGAAGGGGGGAGCTGTAGAGTGACTGGGTGCGTGCACAAGGGTGTGTCTGTGCTCTGCCAGCCTGAGTGTCACCAGGCTGTAGCCCTGGGGGCTCCCTTCCCCTTCCTAGCTGCCAGCGGGCTGCAGACCAGGATGCCTTCCTTCAGGAATAGCAAGAGTCTGATTCTCGAACCCTTGGGCTGGAGGAGGCTGCAAGTGTGCACAACAGTGAGCTTTCGTGACTAGACCTGGCCTGCCCATATACAGATAGTTGGGGAGAGGTATGCATGAGCTTGCATGCTTCATGCACACAGGTAGGGGAGGAGGTTGGGGTCTGCAGGCACCTGTGTGTCCTACCCCCCGCCACACCCACACCCACACCCACACATCCATGTCGAGGGTGCTGGAGAAGAATGCTTGCTGTTGCTGGATGACTATCCGGGCCTGTGCGTGCGTGTGCATGCGTACCTGCTGCATGCTTGTCAGTGCAGAGGCCTGCCATGCAGCCCAGCTAAGGAGCTGGAGAGAAAGAAGGGAAGGAAGGCTGCCCTGGTGCCCCTCAGGATTTGGGTCCAGTCTTGTCTTGCTCCAGGCTGCGCAGATCTGGACTGGGTGTCCTGGGGCACTGGACTGCATTGAACTCAACCCTTGCACAGCAGGCTGGGCTCCCACATCTGCACTCTCCTTCCACACCAGGGCCTGAGTAAGGGGATAGTGGGGGGACACTTAATTACATCCATGAATCATTCTCAAATAGTTCCTGTCCGGCTGGACTCGAGGGTTGTGCCTGTCCAGAGCTGGGAGCCCAGCCTGGGTGTGCCAGGCTCGGGGGATATAGGGTGTTGGGGGGGTGCTCAGTCTGGCAGGAAAGCCAGAGGGGGTCCTGGCCAGGCCTCCTAGCCCCTCCTCTCTCCCCATTCTGCTGCAGCCTCACCTCCCCCATCAGCGTACAGAATTCATCCACCGCTGCTGCTGCTCCTCGGCTGGCCGGCTGGCTGACTGGCTCTTATCTCAGCAGCGGCCAGGGGGTGGAGCATAACTGACTCCCCCAGACCCAGCCGCCCCGACCCCGCATTATCTTGCCCCACAGCCTCCTCCCACCCCTGCAGCCGCCCAGACCTTCTGGGGCTCCTCTTCCCAGCATCCTCTAGGCCTGGCTTTGTCTGCAGTTTTTTTTCCTGCCTCTCCCTGTCTGCCTTCTCTCCCTCCCCGGGGCGTTGTGGGGGGGTCCCAAGGCCGAGCTCTCTCCACTCCCAACACGTCAGCTGAGTGTCTCCTGCCAGAACTGGAGCCTGACCCTCTGCTTGCAGCTAAGGACCCATCTCTGTGAAGTTTCTTCCACCCAGGGGCAGCTGGGCAGGGACACCTAGGTTGGAATCCGGGATCAGCACTTGCCAGCCAGGTAACCTCCAGCAACTGCTCTGCTTTAAGCTTCAGATTCCTCTTTAAACTGTATGAAGGTGCCACAAGGACTAAAGGAGATGGAAGAACTCTGCCCCTGGCTTGTGCCTCCTGCTGGAAGGCTCCCCTCTCCTCCCACCTTTCCAGAGGCTGAAGGCACATGCGCATCCCCTGCCTCCATCTGAGAGCCCTGGGCAAGCTTGGCCTCAACTCCCCCTGGGTATAAAGACAGAGGCTGTGGATCTGATGTGGGCTTTGCCAAGAGTATTTCTGTGAGAGTCAATAATCAGGCAAATGGGTGAAGGGAGTGTGAGACCCAGAAATGTATTTTATCGACCGCAGAAATTATTTACCTGGGTTGGAAAGAATTCCTGAGACTGAAGCACTTATTGTGCATAGGGCTAGCCTGGCCCTTGCTCCACAGCTGGGCAACAACTTCCCCTTCTAGCCAGCGGGATTCCCTGGGGGTAGAGGACCTGTCAAGAACCTGCAGGGCCTGCAAACTTGTTGCCTACCTAGCTCCACAGAGCTTCTAGGCCCGAGTTCTATCCAGGTCTCCCTGGATCTGAGAGAGACCTGGAAGAGGTCTTGAGACCTTCCAGCACCCCAGGACTTGGTGAGACACCCTCCCACTACTAACACCTAAACCAGCTTGGCCCAATAGATGATGGAGTGCTGCCACCTGGTGGCCACCAGCAGCACAGTGCCCTCCAAGATCCGGTCTCCAGGGCCATATCCCCTGTATACCCCACCTGTCCCTTAGGGCATTCATCCCTCGGGAATCAGGGTGGCTGGGCTCTGGGTGCCCTTGAGACCCCCAGCCAGAATGTGCATGCCTGGGGAGATTAGCTCAGGCCTGGCTGCTCATCTGGGCTTTGAAACTTGTTTGATGCATGGCCATGACAGCTGCTCCTGGACGGCCCTCAAAGAGCCTTGCACATTGTAACAGGTGTCCCAGCCAAGGGCAGGCTGGACTTGGGATCCCTGGAGACTCCCTTTAGTTCAGCAAGAGACGTTTCCAAATTCAGAATTTGGGTCTCCGTGATTGGGAAGTTTGCATTGCTCTCACAGCATCTCCATGTCAGGCATGTCTAAGAGTAACAGCAGCCCTGAGGGCAGGAAAGGACATGGCAGGACACAACACACTCATCCCCAGGCTTGGGGTTGGAGCAGACCCTGACCGGTTGGTGGGGGGTTGCCTGGGTCCTTGGGGCTTCAGCCTCGGGTCCTCACAGGGTGAGAGCCATTCAGCACCAGCAGGATTACCCAAATATGGTCTTGCATGAGATCTGAGCCAAAGGTACAGCCTGTCAAACCTCAAGAAATGGGGCCACAGGTTCAGATGCAAGGTGAAGGCTGCAGTCACATGGCTGGGTGTGTTGCTGATAGGTGTGGCTGTGAAGCAGGCTGGAAGTGGGAGGGGGGCATCCAGCTTTTCTGAGGGGCTTAGTCAGACCACTAAGAACAGATATCAACTTCATGTTTATAAGAAAGCCCACGCCTGGGGCCAGCCCCGTGGCCGGGTGGTTAAGTTCCCACGCTCTGCTTCAGCAGCCCAGGGTTTTGAGCAGCTCAGGGTTTTGCCGGTTTGGATCCTGGGGGCAGACAGGGCACCACTTATCAAGCTATGCTGAGGCAGCATCCCACATGCCACGACTAGAAGGACCCACAACTGAAAAAAAAAAAAAACCCCAACTATGTACCGGGGGGCCTTTGAGAAGAAAAAGGAAAAATTAAAATCTTCAAGAAAAAAAAAAAGGGCCATGGCAGAGCTGACAGCAGATGCTGTGGTCCAGAGCAGTGTTTGTGGGAGCACTGAGCAGCTTCTGAGAAAGGTGACCAAGGAGCACAGAACCAATTCAAGTGCCCTTCCTGGTGTGGGGAAGTCAATTTGAAGCACAAGATGGCTGATGGAGGGGCCGGCCCAGTGGTTCAGCAGGTTAAGTTCACACGTTCCGCTTCGGCAGACCATGGTTTGCCGGTTTGGGTCCCGGGTGCGGACATGGCACCGCTTGGCAAAAGCCATGCTGTGGTAGGCGTCCCACATACATAGCAGAGGAAGATGGGCACGGATGTTAGCTCAGGGCCAGTCTTCCTCAGCACAAAGAGGATTGGAAGCAGTTAGCTCAGGGCCAACCTTAAAAAGATGGCTGATGGAGGCCTAGCTCCCCTGCCAGTGCTCAGCTGTGGCTCTCCCAGGGAAGAGGCTTCCACTCAGCCTTTGATAAGCTGATGCATGTAATTAAGAGCTTTCCAGATCCCGTGATGTGTGCTCAAACGGAAGAGCCTTCCAGGCTGGGTGTCAGATGCATCTAATTAGGCAGCTTGTGACTGTTGCTCAGGTGCAAAGAGCATCAGCACCTCCATGATGCTGCGAGGGCTCTGGAGGGAAGGCTCATCTCCTTTCCCTAGGGCTGACCCTGGAAATGGGAAAGTTGGTTGGGCCATTTGTGAGGTTCCCAAACCTAACCAGTTCCCACAGAAGCCCAGACTTGGGGACTTCTGCATTTGCCTCCACATCTCCTTAGCAAAGCTGGGATTAGGATCAGTGACTTTCTCCAAAACACTTCCCTGGGAGGCTGGGGTGAAGGCCCAGCTTGAAAGCTGCTCCTGAGTACTTTCCATCCCAATTTTTTAAAAATTTTTGAGGAAGATTAGCCCTGAGCTAACATCTGCCGCCAATCCTCCTCTTTTTGATGAGGAAGACTGGGCCTGAGCTAACATCCGTGCCTATCTTCCTCTACTTTCTATGTGGGACGCCTACCACAGCATGGCTTTTGCCAAGCGGTACAATGTCTGCACTCGGGATCTGAACCGGTGAATCCCAGGCCGCCGAGAAGCAGAACGTGCGAACTTTGCTGTGCCACCGAGGCAGCCCCTTATCCCAATTTTTTAAGGGCCAGGCCCCCGAAAATAAGAAAATGTGACCATCCACAAAAGTTGCGGAGTTCTAGCTGTAAGAACAAGTCCCCCTTCAATGACTACAGGCTGCACATGGAGCCCAGGCACTCAGTGCAGCCAGACTGCAGCGTGGGTGCCCCATCAACCCCTCACCTAGTCCGAGAGCAGCCGCAGACCCAGGCACACTTCCTGCCCTTGTCAAGCAGGTCTTGCTGGCCAAAGTGATGACACTATTTAGAATAGAAAACCGTGCAATGTCCCCAAGCACCTCCTCAGCAACTGAGGGGACAGAAGTGGAGTGCTGCAGGGGGAAAGAGATGGCCTCTTCAGTTCCTCCACCTCAGGAGACGGTGGACCAGGTGTCAACTGTGTCATGGCCAAAAGCAGGGAGGTTCTTCCCTGGGGTAACATCCCTACCCCTGCTCATCTGGAATACAGTCTGTGAAAACTGGAGAAGCACAAGTGCTCACACTCACTGTGGTCTTTAGAAACTAGAGGGAAGTAGAAAAAGCAACTTGGTTATGACTGGTTTCCATGAAGAGTTTTAAAACATATTATTAAACTCTTGAGCTTAAAGATCTGAATGTGACTGGAGTAAGAAAAATAGCATAGAATACTATGTATCAATAACTTTTATTTATTTATTTATTTTTTTGAGGAAGATTAACCCTGAGCTAACTGCTGCCAATCCTCCTCTCTTTGCTGAGGAAGACTGGCTCTGAGCTAACATCCGCGCCCATCTTCCTCTACTTTAAATGTGGGACACCTACCACAGCATGGTGTGCCGAGCGGTGCCATGTCTGCACCTGGGATCTGAACCGGCAAACCCTGGGCTGCTGAAGTGGAACGTGCAAACTTAACAGCTGTGCCACTGGGCTGGCCCCCATAAATAACTTTTAACACACTTATCTCATCACCAGCTCAGACACGCTCTATCCACCCAGTCACTCAAGAAGAAAGAGACACAGACACTCATTTTTTAAGGTATTTCTTTTGTAAAGGAGCCAGATTTGGCAACTAGACTGAAAATCTTCCAAAATTCTGTACAAATGTGTAATATACAAATATACACAAGGCTTTTGCCAAGAAAAGACAGCACAACAACAACAGAGAGGTGGCTTTGGTGTCACATACCACCTAGGGCATCTCAACACCCCCTAGGAATGTGAGGGGCTGATGGACCACAACATAGGCTACACATGTAAAACACACTACATTACACTATGTACACCGGAGTATAAAAGACCCACTGTCCCCTCGGCCAGCTCACAAGCCCTCTGGCAGGAAGGAAGGCCATTCACTAGACAACTCATATAAGGGGAACTCCTTTAAGTGGGAGAACCTTGCAGAATGAAGTGGTTCACCCTAAAAACTATTAACAGCACAAGGCATGCCCTTAAAGAGACAGGTGGTTAAGAGTGAATTCAGGAGATGGGCCATGCCTTGTGCCCTGTGGAGCTCCTCCTCATCTCTCTCTTCTCTCTCTCTGAGTATCACTCCATCTCAGTGAACCGGGCAAACATAGCCTTCCGGACAGCATCTTTGTAGGAGTCTGCACCAGACAGTCCGTATGCGCTGCCTTTGGCTCCTAGGCCAGCTCCTTTTAGCCGGACTTGAGCCTGGAGGAACAAAACCACTGTCAGCAGCCAGCAGGCGGGGTGTGGATTGTTCCCACTCCCTCTTATCCAGCCCCTGCTGAGCAGGACCACCCATCAGAAGACAGAAGAGAAGAAGTTTTATATGAAGACAAGGATTTCTATACTGGAGACCTGGACCAGGTTTAAGGACTGAAGGAATAAAATGGGCTAAGGAAGACAGGCAGACGGAGCCTGCCCCTCGCCCAAGGCCTGCCCAGCAAGCATTCCTGCCTAGTAAGAGCCCAAAGCACTCCACTGAAGCCCAGGAAAGGCATGGTAATCACGGGCACAGATCACAGCAGCACAGCCCAATGTGTCAGCAGAACTTGCTTGCAGAGGATAAACACGATCTTTAAGAGTCTGTCTTAAGCTGTGTTCCCAGGCCAGAGAGGGAAAAATCACTGGCAGTGCTCTTGTCTAGAAGGCCAGTGGGTGCGGGGCCTCTGATGCTGGGATTATATCTCAATCTGGACTCTGACCAACTAAAAGATTTCTTATCATGGACGAAAATCCTACTGTTATCTTTTTATACATAACCAAAATCGCTTAGAAAATTAAAGCACAGTATCTTTTAAAAAAACCCAATCTAGGCTACATGGGTCTGAGTTGGTGTTAAGTAAGGTTTGTTTATAACAAAGGACACAAAAATACACAGTCCTTAGGAGAAAATAGGTTTTACCTAAAGAAACCTAAAAACCAGAAAAATCAAGTGGGGTGCCATAGACATTCCTTTCAATTGACATCTTAAAAGGGGGGTGAAATACGGGAGGGAGGCAGGGAACAAGACTCCCACTGGGTGGTGGCAATGTGATCTGGCCAAGGAGAGTGCCCTTTGTGGTAAGGTAAGGTGCCCCTGGGTCCTGCGCCCTCAGGCACTTTGATCTCATCTCATTTCACCCCTGGAATAAACCTGCAAAGCCCCTGAAGCCCAATCCTACTGCTTACCTCAATGGGGGCCGTGATGCCTTGACACTTTCTTCCCAAACCTGAGCCTTCCCGCCAACCCATGGCCTGCAGCATCTTGTTGCCAATGTTACTGTGGTCAATGCCATCTTTGGTGGGCTGCTCGTAATTCCTGCCAGTGGCAAACACACAGTTACTTAAAACAGCCAGAGCCCCAGCTAACGAAGTGGAAAATGTGCACAACACATACACAGTGCCAGCATCAAACTGCTTCTTGCGCTTTGGCTCTGGAGGTTCTGGAATGCCGTACTTCTCCCGTCTTTCTGCGGCTCGATCTCGGTATTTCATCTACATGGGAGAATAAACACCGCTAGAGATATTCAGACTTCAACCTGTAACACTGGTTAATGTGCCTATACTTCAAGATTATCACCTCAAGTATTTTTTTAAATCTGGAGCTTGGCCTTTTAGAGTGGTCTGAAATGCCAAATGCCCTTCTTCCCCCTCACTCCACTTAGTCATAGTGAAAATGGCAGGTTGGCAGAGATGAATCGTGTGCAGAACCTAGGGCAGAACTATGTCTCCATCAAGCAGTTTTATTTAATGAGCCGCTACTTGTCAAGCTCTTTTTTCTTTCTTTTGGTGAGGAAGATTGGCTCTGAGCTAACATCTGTGCCAACTTCCTCTATTTTCTAAGTGGGACGCCTGACACAGCATGGCTTGATAAGCAGTGTGTAGGTCTGCACCCAGCATCCAAATCTGCAAACCCTGGCTCACAAAAGTGCAATGTGTGAACTTCACTGCTATGCCACCAGGCCGGCCCCTCAGGGGTCCAGGCTTCAACCAGCCTGCAGGGCCATGGGTACAGACTGTCAAGGTCCTAGAGATAGAGGAGGGAGCTGCTCTTCCCCTTCGGTATTTGGACAGGCCCACCTCCAGGGACAGACAGCACCAAGGAGGCTTCCAGAGACGTGTTCAGCAGTCCCTGGGGAGCTTGGACCATAAACAGTGGAAAAAAACAGGAAAGCAAAAGCCCTACAGATACCTCAGAATTATCTTGGGGTGGGAAATGTCCAGTAACTTGCCCATTGGTTCATTTCTTTTTTTCTTCTTCTTCTTCTCCCCAAAGCCCCCCAGTACTCAGTTGTATATTCTAGTTGCAGGTCCTTCTGGTTGTGCTATGTGGGATGCCGCCTCAGCATGGCCTGATGAGTAGTGCTAGGTTCACGCCCAGGATCTGAACCAGCAAAACTCTGGGCTGCTGGAGCAGAGCGCGCAAACCCAACCACTCGACCACGGGGCCGGCCCCTCGTTTCTAACCCATAGGCCTCTATTTATATTTAAAACCCTGCTTGACTGGTCATCAACCCGCCTCATCAAACTATCTGCCTGCACACTACTGGCCTCAGTCTTCTTCTGCCTTCACCCCACGCCCTGATCTGTCCTGCCCTGCCCACTGCTTCCTTCCATATCACCTGCAATCTTCTTACGCCCTGCTGTCCCCTGGGCCTAATTTGAAGCCTCCCTCATTACCCTTGAAGGCTTCCCTGGCCAGGCCAAACAAGATCAACCTCCCTTCCTAAAATCCAGTGTAGTTCACCAGCCAGTATTTGGCATTGAGGACTTGTGGGCAGTCTTGAGGGTGTGCTTCTGTCTGTACACTCTCATAAAGGGACAGTGTGGGGTCCACAAAGCACATATAGCAAGGGTCCAGTCTACATGAGCCACAATGGCCCAGTGACAAGTGTGTAACAAATCCTACCCTGCCCTTGGGACCTGGAACTAAGTGCTATAAATAAAAGCTAAACGCAAATATCCCCAAATCTCTTTCTAGTCGCACATTGACCCTCATTCACCTCTCTCTCCCTCAGCTCCAAGGCTTCCAGCTCCTGCTCGCTCAGCCTGGATCGTCGGTAGATGTCCATGTTTTGCTAAACAAGAGATTTTACAGACACAGTGAGAATTCAGACCATCCCAAATTGAAATGTCATAACATGATCAATATCTATGTATTCTAAGAGCCAAAGCCTAATTCGATAGTATGGCATGAAAACCAGAGCCTGGTGTATATGGAGCTGCCATGCCCCTTTCTCCTTCATAATCTGGACAGACTATCTAATCAGGAACCATCTTCTAAAAGGTAATCATTCAATACAGGTGTTCACTACTGTCAGGGCACTTGCACTGTCGCCCTGTCTCACTGCCTCCCCTCCCCACCTCAGATCAGCTCAGAGAAGCATGGCCACCTTGTGTAGGTCTGAGAGCTGCTGGTGCCTGACCAAGGCGTCTCTGTTTGGGAACTGGCGCCGGCAGAGCAGGCAGGCCATCTTCTTCCAGTCAGCCAGCTTCTCTTCCTCACTCTCAAGTCTCTCCACCAGCTCCTCCTCATTGTCACTGTCACCACTGTAAGCAGCAACCAGACCCCTCTGGGGACAAAAGGAGGGTGTGTCATTAGAAACGTACAAGAAAAAGGTAGTGACGTCATGTATCTGGATAAAGTAACGCCTAATCCAAGATGTGAGAGAACTCTCATTACTCTGTCATACTTTAGTAATGAAGTAATGAATTGCATTTCATCCGCCTCTATGGAGCAGTCAGGTCCTCAAATGCTGGATCTGACAGCCTCCTGGTACCAACTTCCTGTGGCCAGAAAGTTCCGGGATGGCTGTTTTCAAACCACTGACCACGCATGAAAACCCCAAATACAACAGATCAGAGTAATGGCCCATCCAGATCAGTATCTATCAAGTAAAATATGTTTTTTCTTGTCTTAACTTTCTCTTTCCAGATCGTTAAAACTCTTTATTTACAAACGCAATGAAACTCAATTACTGAGCTTAAGAATTCAGGCTTCATTCACTACTCCATCTCACCTTCTCTCACACAGGGAAAATAAAGCCCTGAACATGGATTCTATGTGCAGAAGCTGCTCCAAATACCCACTGACAGTGACCACATCCAGTTTTAAGTAGGAATCACATTAGTTAATACGCAGACGAGATTCAAACTGAGACAGAAACCACAGCTATGATCTTTCAAACACTGGTGGTAACTTCCTTACTTTGAGGGGATTCTCCTCGTCTCCATTTCGTACCAGTTCTGGAATGAGCTGCTGTCTCTCAGCCAAGGCTCCCTGGGAAACAGAGAGAGTAAGTCATAAGCCTCAAGTTTTACTTAAGTTTTCCTTATGAAATACGACTATTCCTGCTACTGTTACCTTCTTCTCAAAGAGAGCAAAGCCAGCATCTGCTGCAGCAGATTCTCTTCTTTCTTCTTCCCTCAAGGAATTAACAGGTTGAAAGCTGTTTTTAAAATTTTCTTTCTGCTTGTTTAAACTCTTAGCCCAGCGTTCCATGTCTTTGGCAATCTAATGTCAAACAACCACCACAAAAAAACATTTAGATAGAAGGACTTGAAAACACTTAGTCTCCCTGAGCTGTGACAGTAAGCCCTTAAGGGTCTTATCTCAACCACACGTTCCGCAACAAAACCCCCTCTGCGTTTACTTCTACCTATTAGTATCTTCATGAGATGCCACTGCATACAACGAAAGTCATTAATAAATACTGTTTGAAAGCCTGTGAGTCTTCCAGGATTTCTTTTTCCCTAAGTATATTAGGCAACTGACAGACAGTCAATGCATGCTAACACTAAAAAATTGCAAAATGCCCTATGAACTTAATGTAAATAAGATATGCAGGCCAGTTTTTAAGAATCCAAGTAAAGCTGGCATAAATGCCACAACCCCCAAAAGACTAAAAATTAAGCCCAATACCCCACAGAGACATATGGGTCCCCCTGGCTGGGTCATGTTCTCACCTGCTGGGCTGTTTTGCTCTTGGGTTTCTCCTTCTTTTCCTTCCCCTCTTTTGCAGGAGGTAGGCCTGTCTGCTGGTGAGAGCTAGACTCTGCAGCTGGCACATAGGTCTCTTTCTCTCCATCCCAGTAAAGGTACTGCTGAGTTAAAGAATTGTAGTAGTACTAGAAAAAACAAACAAACAATTAATGCAGACTTTCTGCTATGTCAAACCAGTAACTTAAAGGAATATTTTGTCAAAAAGGCAAGTCGAAGTTGTTTTGTCAAAAAAACCCAAACACACAAACATAAAACATGTTGTGGACCACTAATATTTCCTTACCAGAGAGGAGCTACTGTACACCTTGGTGTAAGTAAGAATGATGAGCCAGCCACAGAAAAGGTGCAAAACTTCTTAGGCAAAAGTAGAATACAGTTTCTTCTCAAGAGTCTAGTTCCCATTAATTGAATCCCCGGGACTGGAGGGCATCCAAAGAGCAGTGTGTTCTACTCCTTTCCACAGACAGACCATTTATACAAACCAAGGGACCAGAACAAGAACAGGTGGCTCAGGAGGAGCTTTTACTCATACATCCTCCATGACAACCAGTTAGAAGTTCATCATCAGGTTCAACCACACACAACCCTTTGGACACCCAGGAAACCAAATAAGGGTTGTAAAATGCTAGCTTGACAGCGTGGAAGGAGATGACGGGTGAAGGAACCCGATCTGAAGTATGTGGAAAGAACTGCAACAGAGGACAGGTAGCACCTATGTCTCTTTTTTATTCCCCAGTCACTCACTCTGCCTGGTCAACAGGGACTCAGGAGACACTGTCTGTTATGTCTTTTCGGGAGAAGATGGTGTGGGTCACAGACACAGGAGTCACAGCTTCTATGGTCACCAAGGAGAACCTCCTAGGTAATGGTCAGACTTCACAAATGAGAGAAGTGGAAGAACCACACAGAGGCTCAGCCTGCTCAGGCAGGTCCTACACAGCTTCACACCTTACTCAGAAACCACAAGCTCTCAATGCTAAGTTCCTGTTAAAAGCACTTGCTTTACTATTCTATACACACAGCTCCTGGCCATAAATGGTTGTTTATTTATGGAGTGTTAAAGTTGCTTTTCCTCTTTAAAAGTTATATGCACCACCAAAAATAAAACATCACTCCACAGATCTGCTAATTTCTACCCTCAAGAATATACAGGGATGCTAAGTAAAAGAAGCTGGACATAAAAGGTCACTTTTTTTTTTAAAGATTGGCACCTGAGCTAACATCTGTTGCCAATCTTTTTTTTTCTTTTTTAATTCTCCCCAAAGCCCCTCAGTACATAGTTGTATATTTTTAGTTGTGGGTCCCTCTAGTTGTGGCATGTGGGATGCTGCCTTAGCATGGCTTGATGAGTGGTGCCATGTCCACACCGAGAATCCAAACTGGCGAAACCTGGGCCGCCGAAGCGCTGTGCACAAACTTAACCACTCGGCCACAGGGCCGGCTCCAAAAAGGTCACATTTTACCTGATTCCATTTATATGACATGTCTAGAACAGGCAAATCCATAGAGACAGTGGTTGCTGGAATGAAGAGACTAGGGAGTGAGTGCTTAATGGGTAAAGAGTTTCTTTTGGAGTGATGAAAATATTCTGGAATTAGATAGTGGTGATGGCTGCACAACACTATGAATGCCATCTCAATTAAAAAAAGAGAATACATAAGAAAAAATCACCATTTAAAATTTCTATCTAGGTCTTTATATAAAGGTTAACAGCCACCTATAAATTTTAACTTGACAAAATAATGCACGGTAACAGAAGTCAGAATAATGGCTACTGAAGGGGGAGGGTACTGACCGGCAAGGTGCATGAGGAAACTTTCAGTGTGCTAGGAATGTTCTCTCTCTTATCTCAGTGCTGGTATACGTATTGTATATACATGTACACATTCAAAGAACTGCACACTTCAGTTTCATGCATATATATGTACATTATACCTCAAAACATTTTTTTAACCTTAAAATAAAAATTTAAATCCTAAATAAAAATTACATCTTGGTGGTTTTAAAGAGGTTAAAAAACTAATCTGGGTTACGTGCTTCTTTGCAGGGGATATTTCATTTCATGCCTCATAAATGGACTAAGTGAAATTAAGATATTTCTAGTAAAACTGAGGAAAACAGTACACTTACCTGCGAGTTGGGGTCATAGTACAGCCCTGTTGTCGGGTCATAATAATATCCTGAAGATTCATCATACTGGTAAGTGGACGTGTCAGGCACTGCTGCAAAAACAAAATCCAGCACAGTCATTCCAGGTAGGAAACTGGCTTCACTTCAAATTCTAAGCCACCGAGATGCAGCTGGCCTTAATGGTGTTCTTCTCTCACATCCCCAAGTGTCCCTCTGACACCCACAAAGGGAGAGGAATTCTTATTAAACAAAGACAACAACTAGGACCTTCCAACTGTCAACAGCCCCATGAGGTTTGGCTTACCATATTTGGTACCAGGAACTACACCAGTGGGGGAAGCGGCTGGGGCCTGTGTACTTGTGCTAGTGCTAGGCTGTGCTTCCTCAGTCTGCAAAGAACAGCACCTTCAATATAATTTCAACTGTAAAGCCTCTTAAGAGAACTAAATCACTGCAATCATCCAGTAGGAAGGGCTCCCTTGACAGATACACTGTAGCAACCGTCTAAGGCAAGCCTTGAGCAAGACATATACTGACAACTTCCTTCCTACCGGTCAAGTGGAAGCATGCACAAAGTGTAAATATACCCTGTTGGGAATCTTAAAATACATACGCAAAGTTATTTTATTACCTAATACTATCAGACAGAGAGAAGTAAGGTTGGAATGTGTATTATTCAATCCTGATTCACACAGCAGGAAAGGATAATACTTGTACAGCAAAACAAGGCTCCCCCAACAGTCACCAGTTCTGTATGTAGGACGACAGGTTACCGGAGAGCCAGGTGGATTGGAGGTTTGATTATACAGCTGGGGACTCTGGGACACTACAGCTGCCGAGGTGGTGGTCACCGCTGTGCCTGATGGTAAACACAGGGATTAGGAAGAGCCAAGGCACTGAACTCCAAGCCAAACCCCTTAATCTGTAATGTCCAATCTAGCCTTCTGTTTTGTATATGTCAGTTCTTAATAACCTCATTCCCACTAAGCACCCCGAACCTCTAACATGTTCATATTTATAACCCTACTAGAATATGACACACAAAGTTAAACATTTTGTATAATGACTAAGAACAAAGGGAAGAAAGAATCCAGATCTGCTCTGGGGTTGAGAAAAGATTTAGCTATAAGGTTCTTATCATTCTGGACCAAAAACTAAAGCAAAGCCTTCTTCTTTTTTTTTTTTTTTTTTGGGGGAAGATTAGCCCTGAGCTAACATCTGCTTCCAATCCTCCTCTTTTTGCTGAGGAAGACTGGCCCTGAGCTAACATCCGTGCCCATCTTCCTCTACTTTATATGTGGGACGAGCAGGGCCATGTCCGCACACAGGATCCGAACTGGTGAACCCTGGGCCGCTGAAGCAGAACGTGAGAACTCAACTGCTGTGTCACTGGGCCGACCCACAAACGCTTCTTATAGTGACCCTTCTGATTGATGTCTGGGCACCTGACTCTAGGGCCACACCCTCTCTGCTCACCTGAATCTACCTGGGCACCCACAATTCCTAACAACACAGAGAGGGGAAATACAGAGTTGAATTCCAAGGATGAACATTGATCACGATACGGTCTCTAAAAGGTTGTTATCAGCTCTCAGTGTACACGAGCAACCTAATCTTCCTCAAATCCTTAGGCACATGGTGACAACCCTGAATGTGACCCCCTCAGTCTTGCAGGGAGATGGACTAGTAGCTTTCGGTCTAGTTAGAACATCTAGTTATAGCTCTTCAATGATGGTTGTTTAAGCAAAAGATAAAAGGGAGATGAAGTCTACTAACCTGACGCAGATGATGCATCAGATTCCAATCCTCCAGCTTGTTGCTGATAAAACTGTTGGTAATCCTGTGAGTACTGAAAGAAAGTCCACCGTTAAAGCTGCTATTCTCAGACATACTCTGAGGACTAGACGTTGGATGATGGTCAAATCTACCTACCTGAGCATACTGGGCATAGCCATCCTGGCCTGGCTGTAGGTAACTATAGTCAACACTGCCTCCTTCTCCACTCTGAGACTACAAAATGTTAAAAGAAAGAGGAAACAGGGACAAACTTAGCGGACATCAAGGAAAGAAGCCATGAATATTCCCTAAAAACATTTTAGAAAGCTTCTAAGACAAGTACTACAGACTAGGTCACTTCTGGGAATTTGGGAAACACCACGACACTACTTTGGGCAAAAAGATCCTCCATCTTACCTGGGTGGATGACCACTGAGCGGCAGCAATTGCTGTACTAGCCACAGAGAAGGCGCTGACGCGGTTACCATCTGGGAGGACCAAGTCTCTGAAACCACAAAGACCCAGTTATGTGATTCTATCTCAATACGCTCCCAATCAGCGCTCCCACTCTGCCAAGGAAATAGCAATTCACTACAGCCTTTGTTGGGAGGTCTCAAATGCCGGCAAGGCCACATTTCAGAGTGGGGAGGGGTCTTTATAAGCAAATTCCTCAGTTGGTAAGTGTTCCTGTAGTATCACTGGTCTACTTTGTACCCTGCCATCTACTAAGGTGTCTGTTGGATGAGCAATATTAGAAATGGGAAATTCATATAGCTAGATTGAAGCTCTATATACACGAAGCTATTAGAATGCTGTTCTCTAAGGAACGGATCATTTCCAGGTGGGTTTGCACTATCTTGAAACAGTCTGCATAGCACATATTCTCAACCCATCTGCCATGTCTGCCTTTGTCCTGCTCTGAAGTTTTCTGGCAACTGGTTACTGAGGACAGGAGAGAATAAACTCTAAGAGGAGACAACTGTCTCCCTCCTGGCCTTGGCAACCAAGAAGGATAGTGTCTCAGCATAGAGAACATGGGCTTAGGGTATAGTTAGCAAAGCATCCCTGGATGCAAATGCAATGGTTTGAAATAAGGACAAGGAAGCCACTCACTTTCTGGCACTTTTTGCAAAATCAACTCCAATAGTTTTGCCATCAATTTTCAAGGGAGGATGTAGACTCTGTAATATCTGAAGCAACTGAGAAGCATCCTGAGGAAGAATGTGAACAAACAACTTTTTCATATAATTAAAAATCTCTTCCTACTACCTATCCCATTCAAAGAAACAGAACTATTAAAAAAGACCAGTAATTCATTATTTTCTGCAGATATGAAACCTTGACGAAAAATACCCCTCTTTCCTCCAGGGCATGAAAGTAGAACTAAACCATGGCTCAAACTTCAGTTCTGCCAGTTATCTACATTATATATATAGATGCACTATTTTTACCACTAACTGAAGTAATCAGTCTGTAATTTAGCACTGCAATAACTGTCATCATGTAGTCTTGAACTTTGGGTTCCAGGAGCTTTTCAGATAGTATTACAACTGGATGAACCACATGTGCCTCAGTTTCTTTTAAAAGGAAAGATTCAATGAGCATCTCACCATTGCAGAAGATAGCTGCACAAATGCGAAGCCTCTGTTCTGCTGAGTCTGTTTGTCTTTTATGAGGCGAATGTTATTGACAGCTAAGGATGCGTAGGGAGACAGCGCTGTCATGATGGAATCCACCACAGTGTGTGGAGCTATGTTTCGAAGTATGATTGCTGAGGGTGAATGAGACAAATGACATATGTATGCATTGCCACCACCAATGCTTTCCAAGGCAGGTTAAAGTACAAACAAACAAATCCATTTTGGGAGGTTCCTAGTGTATCTTTCACTTTGACATGGAGAAGATTCAATCTTTTATGGGATAACCTGAAGCTGCTGCTGCTTATTAAAAAAGGGTAAGAGAACAAAAACTTCCAACTGAGGTTAACTTCTAACATAAAAGCCAAAAGATTATCCTTGAACTTACTATCACAGTAGTAATCCACAGACTGAACTGATTCTGTGGTTCCAGGGGGCACTTCCTGTTCAGAGTCTGTAAGAAGGGAAGGAGCGAGAGAGACTAGGTAACTAAAGACGAACAAATGACAAACCAGAGTATTTTCAGTAAAGGAATACATTCAAATCCCAAAGTTTTAATTCTAAGTAAATGTAGTAGTGAATTTTTTTCTTTTTCAACTATTTGTGGCTATAGTAAAACCTCATTAATTTTGACATGATAAATGTGGGATGCAAAAATTGGGCCCGTGGAGGACTGACATTACCTTTGGACTAAAGAAAAGAGAGGCAGAATGCAAGTCAGGCAAGCGAACTTAATTTTGGAAAATAAAAGAACTCTGCACTCTCATAATCATCAGCAGCATTTATCCAACCTAAAGAAGATTTAAGGAAAATATACAAGTTACCTGTTTAAATGTCCTACAATCTATATTTTCCCTCATGTTCACAGACAACTTATTTAGTTAGGTTTTAATGCATATTCCAAACAGCTGATTCTGGGCTTACCAAACTTGTCCGCTCCACATCGGAAGCATTTTAGTCTTTTCCTGAAATTGTTCAGGCAGCACTGGAAAAAAAAATTTTCTCTGTAATTATTTCTCACAGCAGGCCAGGCTTACAAGTAACAATGCAGGTTGGGGCAACAGGGCCATGGGCAAGTCCCAGCAAGCTACATAGAAAAGCAGAAAGTGATATCATGTATCCAAGATGTATTCACCTAAAAATTCAGAATGCGCCACTAAAAATTCAGAATGCTCCACTATGTGAATTCTTCCAAGAAAAACAAATCTTGATGCATTTTGAAGTAGAATTTTATTTTTATCAAGTTGGAGAAAAGTTTCAGTTCACCCAAAATCCCTACAGCAAGCCACTGGCAAAGTTCTTCCTTATGTCAGAAGAGCACTATATGGACCACTCCATACAAACACAAAGTAAATGGAATACTGTCCAGTCCCCTACTGGACATGGGACACATGAAGAAGAAAGATTTTGAGTACTCCCAAAATGTCAATGGCAACACCCAAGTTCAAAAGGCTGCATTGCTGACAGGACCATAAAAGACACCATATAACTTGAGCAGGGTCACAAAGATATTTGTTAATGTAATTAAGAGACTGTGAAAAGATGAGAGCTCTAGAATTCAAGAAACAGTAAAGTGAAACAAACTTATTATCTTAATTGAAACACTGGGTTTAGAACCTGGATCTTAAATAAAATCTCTAATGTTCTAGGGATTCTGTTCTCTAATACCTATACAGGAGGACCCAAAGAAAGTCACAAAGCATGAAAATCACCTTATGATAAAAGCTGGTGATTGTGTACTTACTAGTTTCCTTGTGTGGAAGATGAAATAAACAAATAGAAAACAACAAAACCTTGAAGGAGTTTTATATATTTGAAAAGAACACATGCTTACCTTGTTACAAAGCCAATCTTCAAACTTAGGTCTGGGGTTGCTATAATGCATTGCAATGTGCTTTCCTTGAATCACCAACTTTTTCTGTAAAAAAAGAAGTAATTAGTTATTCCCATTGTGAGGAACATGTGTCCATTTTCCCAGGGCAGAGCACACTTCGGAAAAATCAGTGCTCTGGAATTAAATGGACAACATACGGGGAGGACCAACCACCGCCACCTATACTCTGCCCATCCAATCCTTCAGATAGGCAGTAAGAGAATGGGATGCGGAGTAAAGGTAAACGGAGTCAGGGAGTGCTGAGAAAGCTGCCAAACACTAAACGCTGACATGCACCAGGCCAGGCCGTGTCTCCAGCAGAGACAGAAGTCCTAACATTCAGCATTGATAGGCTGCCTGAGAGTGACAGTCTATTTCAAAAAGCAGAAGACACAACTCTCCCAGTTCTGAGGTTGTCTCCTGCTTTAGCCCTTAGCATGGTGTCCTTGGGCTTCGCTTCACTTTTCCCCCAGTCCCCCATCCTTACGCAAAGTAAAAGCCTTTATATTTCCCCTTCTCCCAAACTCTTGCTTCAGGATGTGTCCTTTGGGGGACAAGGGGAGGGGAACCGATTTTTAAAGGGAATCTGGTTACAACTCTTTCTCAGGAGGGACTATTCTGAATGCCATCAACTCTAAAACAGCTAAATGAGATTTCTTCCTGTCAACTGCAACCATGTAATGTCCTAGGTGACAGATGTGTTTTTCACTGAAATACATGGTACTCTCTTCAAGATGAGTAACCAGGAGGCCAATGAAGTTTCTTCAGGGGGGCAGGAAAAGTTCGTAAATGTTCTCACACCACTTCATCCTTTAAGTCAACCATGTGACTAAAAGGAACTTAATTTTAAAAGGTCAAAACTCTGAGCTCAGTCAGTCTAGCCAAAAGTATACCCAGCAATTACCCCTAAAGAGCCTTCATTTAACAAGAGCACCTTCTCTTTTTCTTTTTATTTGGGAGGAAGGGAAAGGGAGTGGGGTGTTCTGACACTATCACAACAGATTTAAGTAGGATGTTAGACATCCAGATTTTTTAAAGGAGTCTAACCCCTCTAACCATACATACTGTTGAGCAATTTGGTTCTTGCGAATCTTGTAAGAGTTAAGACATGCTGTGAATGTTGTTTCTGCAATATCTAAAAGCAAGACTGCATGTCTGGCCATGAGGGAAAGTGCTGAAGGGCCATCCACTCACTGTGTTGCACAGAAGTAAAAATAAATAAGTTGGGATATATGTCAACAGATCATCCCACTCAGAGGGATGTGCGCTGGGGGAGACTCCAAACTACCACTAAGTCCCTAATCCTATTGGCCTTTTATTTCTGGAGTGAATTTGAACTGTAATGAAGTATTACACATTAACATAGCTTTGTATACATTAAAATTGTGGAGATTTTTTTAAATGTCTTACAGGTTTTAATTTCTTAGGAGTTTTAAACTCCCAGGCAAGTCATTCTGATACATCCACTGCATCAAAAGATGCTGTCACATCAAGAAAGTGGATTCACATGAAGTTTATGTTCTGAATTTACTAGGATGGTGTCCATGGTATGAAATGAATGAAGATCTACTTTTATAAGATTAGGCTGCCACCTCTGGGTTAAGAAAAAGAGAGGCTTAAAAAATCTAACAAATCATTCAATCAAAATGACACCCTCATTAGTGAGACTTGTTACAAATGGCCATATATTATCAGAGTATAACTCTTATTTATGGGTGACAAATCATAAAATACTGTTGAAAAGCAACATAATGAGTTAAGCAAATTTCCCAGAATGCACTTAATTAAGGCATTTGATACTGTGCTTTGGAGTTCTGGCAAAAAATGTTATTTAAGTGTCAAGCACTGAACATTATCTTGACAAACTGTAGAACACTTCAGTCAATGCCACATCAAAGAACCATCAATGATTTGCTTTGAACAGACTATAAAAGGCATTCTCAGGGAGATTAGAATGTTAATGCCACTCTAATTAGATTAGACAGCAGCAGGACACCAGCTCCCAGGCTAATCTCATCAGACTTCTTGTTCATAAATTCCACGAGGTCCTTAAATAGTCCTTGAAGACCCAATGAGCAGTTACGCCTCCAGGCTTGTGGTCTCCAAGCAGAAATAAGAAATTACTCATATAATGCCTGTAGCAGACTTCTATTATATTCTTTTCACCGTCAAATCGAGAGTTGGATATTCTAAGATTACTCTCAATGGACAGAATGAATAGGAATATCATCAGGTAGGGAAAAAGGGACTATTCAAGATGTTTTGGTAATTACCAGGCAGGTATTCTGTGGTTAACAAAGCCCTGCCATGTAGCCATGTTTAAAGGCAGAGCAAATTCTGTAATGCAGTCCTTGGTACTATATTTATTCTAGCAATATCAATTTTAATATATACAAAGCTTTTCTTTTTTTAAAGTCACTCCTTTGGAACAAACCACTCCTTCAACCTTTTTTATTTTTTTAATTGTACAGACTTGTTCCATTTTCATGAATATCTAGACTTGGTGAGTGAAGCAACCTGATTGGCTTCCATCCAGCTGGTAGCATCTTGCAAGTGATAAAACTCCACGAAGGCGAAACCACGGCTTACACCTAGAGACAGCATTCAGATATAGACGGGATACTTGTGTTAGTCAGTTCCTTTATAACAGGTGAATCTCTCTCCCACTGCTTCAACACTGCGTGACAAAGCCAATTGGGAAGCAGCTTTACAAATGTGACTTGACTTGGGGATCTTCTTGATACTTTGCCATGGCAAGGAACCAAGCCGCCTGAACTAAACGCCACTCGATTTGATTCCACGCTTAAAAAGTAACCATGCAACCGACTACAAACAGTCAAACAAGGAGTTTATAATCACTACTTACCGAAGGAAAAAAAGCCCCTAAAAACAAAGTTTTTAAAAAGGTCCTCAGATGCTCTCTAACATCGTTTTCAAAGAGTCACATTCCTTAGCCATGGCAAACCTTTCATTCTGAATTCATGTGCTTGAAGACTGGGGGTATCAGGATGTTCTTTAGGGACTGAGGTGGGAATGGGGAAGAGAACCAGAACAGCAGGAACTAAGTAAGCTCTCACCTGTTTTCCTCTTCATCAGCCTCACATCCGCAGGTTGAGGGCCTTCAAAGGATTCCATCATTTCTCGAATCTGCATAGGGTATCACACATTTAGTTAAAGCTTCAGCCACAAACTACTCCATACCAAAGAAAGTTCAAGGACTGGGGATTACATCAACTGCTTAATTAGCAAAGTTTTTAACTTCTAACATCAAAATGCAATTATTCTAAAAATGGAATAAAAGAAGGAACACTTCTCATGGAAATTAATGTATTATAACAGCCTTGAAGGCACTCTTTATATGCTGCCTGAGAATTTCCCTCAGGTACAACTATTTATGTTATGATATACAGTCTTGCTCATGGCATGCTGTTCCTCAAGCCTCCTTCCTTTAGGCTAATCTCGCTGTCATTTGTTCTAAAGGACCAGAGAGAAAATGAGATTTAAGAGGCAGAGGGTGTGTCACCGTCCTCTGAAATACACGATCAAGAATCAACAGCCAAAAAACGAAGAATTCCCTCATGAGAATCATTTTCTGCACATCTTAAGAAAGAATTTTCTTATATTTATATTAATGGTGAAAATTAACAAAGCTCATAACATTCTTGGGTTCCTAACAAATCAAAATAAACATTAATTGGGCCTAGAAGAAAGAATTCTGGCTGAACGTTTGTTACTGATGTCAGACCAAACACTTACTGCAAAAAGTCATGATAAAAATAAATATATTAGTCTCTTTATCAATCATACCAGGAAGCAATACTCCCAGGGAAAAAAAAAGGGCCAAATTTGTGAAACAGAAATTCTTAGTGGCCCTAACTTTCAATAATTATGTGCAAAGGCTGCAGGATTACATACTGTCGATCCTTATTATCTGTAGATTCTGTTATTTGCAAAATTGCCTACTCACTAAAATTTGTAACTCCAAATAAAAACCTGAAGCAGTTTTATGGTTATTTGGGAACATGTGCAGAGTAGTGAAAGATTTGAGTTGCGTGATACACATGTTCCTGGCTGAGGTGACGCTTTGCCTTGTTTCAGCTTTCACGCTGTATACAAGTGTCCTTTTTACAGTCTATTTAGTGCCACATTTTCCGCAATTTTGTCCTTTTTCTTGATTTCACTGTTTAAAACGGCTCTCCAAGGGTAGTGCTGAAGGGCTGTCTAGTATTCCTAAGCACAAGAAGGATGTGATGTCCCTTACAGAGAAAATACATGTGTTAAATAAGCTTCATTCAGGCATGAGTTACACTGCTGCTGACTTTGAGTTCAATGCTAATGAATCAACAATATATATTAAATAAGATATCTTTAAACGTAGTACAAATAAACGAGGTTATGTATTGATCTGTTGATGAAAATGTTGTGACCAGAGGCTCACAGGAACCTAGCTTTGTATTTTCCCTAGGAGAGACGGTTCACTACTTGCAGCGACTTTGCAGTGCAATAAGGAGAATCGACTGTATCTATTTTTTCAAAGAGTTTGAGAAGGCTACACTGAGCCAGACCTGACCATGTGGCTCAGGTTCATGCTTAGTAAGATAGTAACTAAAAAATTAGTCTCCAGAGTAACTAAAGACAGTAACTATAAAAGCAGTGATACAGTAACATACATAGTAACATAGTTAACTAAAGATAGTTACTCCAAGAAATTCACATCAGTGGGGAGACTAAACTGAAAAAGTAAATAATAACGAAAGTTATAAACTAAAGTTCAGGAGAAAATTAAATACTATAATTTTAAAATGTTTTAAAGATCCCAATAACTACATTTTCTTTTTATTTTTTTAAGGATTTTTAAAATTTTTCTTTTTTCTCCCAAAGCCCCCCGGTACATAGTTGTGTATTTTTAGTTGTGGGTCCTTCTAGTGGCATATGGGATGCCACCTCAGCATAGTTTGACGAGCGGTGCCATGTCCGTGTCCAGGCTTCGACCTGGTGAAACCCTGGGCCGCAGAAGCGGAGCATGCGAACTTAACCACTAGGCCAGGGGGCCGGCCCCCCAATAACTACGTTTTCTAAGAATATCACACAATATTTGGGAAACTCAGAAACTCTACTTAGAAAACCAGCTTTTTTATGGTAGGCACGGCTGTCCCTGAAGAAGCCTGAAACACAGAAACATTACAATCTTGTTTCATTACCAGCAGGGAGGCCCCCAAAAGTCAGCTAGGGCACTATTCTCCCCATGCCACCCACTTCCTCTGCGGGCTCCCAGGGCCACAGGCCTAACAGACTCCTCAAGGGGGCAATCTGATCAACAAGCAAACTTTCCTAAATTGACTCCTGCAACATCTCTTGCAACCCCTACTCCACATGCCCACTGCTGCCATTACCTGAGCTCAACTCTGCCTTCTCTGTCTACCCACTACCATTCTTTCCCTCCATCATTCTAACCTGCACAGCTTTTGCTACCAGCAAAACCCCCAGTAAACTTTCTTTTATACTTAGCTGGGCTTTCAAAGACTCCAGCACCTGGCCCCAACAGCACCTTTCTATCTGCCTCTCTCCTGCTAAAAGCCTTTGATTTCAGTTAAATCAAGCTGGCTGCAAGGTCTTATCTAGATTCATTCATTATCTTTCTATTCCCAGGTCTGCTCATGTGATCCCCCTGCCCGGAGGGCCAGTCTACCATACGTTTCCCCCAGTTCTCCACCAGACCAAAACATTTCTACTCCTCAAGAATCAGCGCAACTAATATCTCCCTGGAGCCCTTCCCTACCCTCCACTAGTAACAACCTCCCTTGAAGAAGCTTCCAGAGCCATTCCACAGGACCTCTTTCAAAGGACCTCTTCTAACACCAATCCCTTATACTCTACATTGTCTTCATCATCTGCTGATCTTAGCAATTCATCCATAAGTATTTTCAAGGCAGGATCCATGGCTCTGCATCACTGTTGCAACTAACATAGTACATAGTGTAACAGGTGTGCAGTGGATCACAAATAATGGAATGATCACCCACTATTAACTCTAACATTCCATCTCACATTTGTCACTTCCAGGGTTTAGAAGGGCAAAGCTGTGTAAACCCAATACTTATCTTCAGCTTTGTCTAAAATTCACTAAACATAAGTCAGAATATGTTTCTGAATACTCCAGGACAATAGATACTGGCACAATGCTGTGTATTTACATCTTTTAATAACATATTTCAAAATCTCACATTCATTTCACCAAAATAGTGGCTGAGCAGCCTCCTGCATTCAAGGGTTGGGGACACAGAGACAATCAGTTCACACAGTAGCCTATTTTCAGAGATCTATGATCTTATGGGGGAGATGAGATACACATGTTGACAGCCACAGTACAGGCGCTACATGAATATCTGAATACAGTGCTTTGGGAAGAGAATAAGGAAGAAGAAATTCTGCCTGGTAGATCAGGAAAGGCTTCACATAAAGGAACCTTCAAGCAGAAAAAGGCACACTGGTAGAACAATGGACATGTCCATAGTGGCCTGCAGGGGAAGCAGGGAGTAGATATGGCTGGAAGGAATGGGTGTGGGCCAGAGAAGTCACTGGAAATCAGGGAGTGCACCATACCCCAAGGCCCTAGTTGGCCAGTCTGAAGAGTTGGGAGCCAGGAAATGGCCTTCCTTTTCAAGAGGCTTCCCTGAGATGGAGAGTATAATTTTCATCAAATCAAACGGTGGCAAGATGATGAAGAAAGTGCTTTTACTGATACACGCTTACGAAATAAGTAACCAATTCAATAAAAATGTACTGACTACCTTCTAAAGGCTATTGCAGGAACAAGACCTGCTCCCTGCAGTTAAGGAACTTCTGAAAACTCTACATTGAGCTTCAAAGCCTAAATATAAATGGTACTTTACCTCTGAACTGAGTTGAGAGAACTCCAGCCTAAAGACAGAAATATATTTCACTAGCTAAGATATCAGCTTGAGATAAAACAATGACATGAGAAATAATGGGAGAAGCTCAAAGTTTGTTGTGCCCACTGGACTGCTTCTTAGAACTACTGTTTCCCCTTACATCGCTCTCCGTGATGGTGATAGGAAGGCCGCGCAGCATGATGGTCTTGCTTTCCCTCTCATCACTGATGTCATGCCTATAGTCATGCTCGCCATAATCACCATCTGAGTGGTAGCCATCTTCAGATCGATCACTGTTCCTTCTTTCACGTTCTCTCTGATTCACAATAAACAAAATTACAATTAAAATCACACTGGATTTATACCCTTTGATCCAGGCCTAGGAATTTAACTTTAGGGACAACAGAGATGACACAGGTGAACTCCATGATGATGGTCACTGAAATGTTTTCTAAAACAGCAAAAAACAAACAAACAAAAAACCTGGCAATGATCATTTAGTTCAGAAAGAATGGTTTAACAATGTGTAGTGCACCAACACACAATATGAAATACCATTACCTGTTACAATATGAATTCAATGACAACTATTACCTGTTACAATATGAATATTATTGCATGGAAAAAGTGGAAAACTGCAAAATTATATGGGCAGCACAATTACTTCTAAACAAAGCTATGTAAGCATATAAATAAGAAAGTGAAAAAAGTTATGCTAAGATGACTAGAACTACAACTTTTAGAAACACCATCTGAGGCATAGGGCTAGTATATTACAGTCGTGCATCGCTTAACAACGAGCATATGTTCTCAGAAATGTGTTATTAGGCGATTTCATCACTGTGCAAACATCTTAGCATGTATTTACACAAACCTAGATGGTATAGCCTACTACACAACTAAGCTATATGGCACTTATCCCATGGGACCACTATTGTATATGCAGTCTGTCATTGACTGAAATGTTATGTGGCACTAATATGACTAATAATATGACTGTATTATACCCCGACTGCTTCATCCTTTTTTTCCCCCGAAGATTTTTATTTTTATTTCTTTTCCCCAAAGCCCCCTGGTACATAGTTGTATATATTTTTAAAGATTTTATTTTTCCTTTTTCTCCCTAAAGCCCCCCAGTACATAGTTGTGTATTTTTAGTTGTAGGTCCTTCTAGTTGTGGCCTGTGGGATGCCACCTCAGCATGGCTTGATGAGCAGTGCTAGGTCCGTGCTCAGGATCTGAACCTGTGAAATCCTGGGCTGCTGAAGTAGAGCATGCGAACCTAACCCCTGGGCAATGGGGCCGGCCCCGCTTCATCTTTAAATTAGGAATAACACCTACCTTATAGGGTTATAGAGGCACCTAATTGAGTTCATGTAAGTCAAGTGCTCAAAAGACTGCCTGGTGCATGGTGAGCCCTATGTAAACCTTGGCCAATATTTCTATTACTATAAGGCTCAGTTTGTCTTTGAGGATTATAGTCAATCTAACAGATTTTAGAATAGAGAATTTACATATAATAAGAGGAGAGATTTCCACAGTTGGTATATTTATTTCAAGAATCTCGGAGGTCTTGTGCATACAGTTCACAATTCTAACAACTCCATACAGTTGCTGGTTACTCACCTCTGGACTATCATAGTCTCGGTAGTCGTCGTATCTATCACCTCTCCGATCATCACTAGATCTTTTGTAATCTGAGTCCCTCCGCCTGCTTCTGGATTCACGCTCATCACGGTCATCCCTGTCTATGATGGAACCATACCTTCCACTACGTTCTGTTCTACTCACTCTGCCAGGGAAAATAATTTTCATTTACTCTCAAATAAATCACATTTTGTACCTTTAGAAAACAAGGTTGGCAACACACACACCCACAGCTCAGTTTATAACACATCCAAATAGCTTAATGTACCCCCTAATACTTATCACCAAATTCCAGTTCACAAAGACAACCACTGGGAAGACATCTACATCCCTAAATGCAAAGATAACTTTCAAGAATTGATGTTAAATCTGAAAATAAAGCTATCAAATGTTTGGGTTTAATATTTTTGAAAAAGGGTCAGGTTGTCCAAGTTTATCCTGTGTTTTCCCAAGCCTGTGGTCTACACATCACCCCTTTCATCCTTGATTGGTATCTAGTGATCAAAGATAGGAAGAAAGTAATTATTAGCATTCCACCCAATTTCAAAGGAAAGCGGTTCCTTACTCATTCACTCCTCAAGGGTATCACACTACTTGGGAAATGGACCAATAACCTAGATGAGTTCAATTAGTCTTTTTTACATCAGGCAGTTAACCAATTAGTTAACCACCTAGCACCATCAGAGAACACTATTTCCTATAACATTTGGTTTATTTTTGGTTACTGGGCAGCACTGGGCTTCACAGGAAAATCTAAACAAGAGGCTTAAAGTCGTTTGACCACAGATACTGTTCTTTCATAAACTGTTTACCAGATTTACAAAACTATCGTGTAAGGACAAGACAAAGGAAAGGTTTATAAGGGCCTCATTTAGAGTATACAAGTTTAGTAAAAAGAAACCAATGAAACAAGTAGTCTAGGACTATTTCATGATGTGAACTATGGGGATGAGAGATCTAAAAGGCTAAATGTTAATTTAATAAGTTATTTGGAATCACAGACTGCTGACAGCATTAAAACGACGACACATGACACGAACCATTTCCTGAGTCCCTCTGGACCACCAATTCAATCTATCACTGCGACTGGCCTCAATACCAAGGAGGTAGGTGGCTAAATAAGTAAAGGTTACATATTTAAATCAAATGGTTTGAGTGGGAGAATCCACAGATGACACAGCAGCCAGACACTCTAATCCTAATTCTCCACTAATTCTTCAGCAATTTTTCTTTTTTTCCCATGTAACTCATGATCCAAACCTTTTCAGCTTTATAAATCTGGATCATCTTGCTATGTAGGGGACAATAACAAGAACTGGTATTCACTGATGACTTACTACAGCCAGGTACTGTGCAAAGTGCCAGACTTTATGATCTCCTGGCTTCTGCAGAGGCTATTATCCACACGAGGAACCCTCAGTGACCCACACCACCCTGCCCTCCTTTGTCGAGTTCTTACTTACCCTTCAGGCTTCACCTTAGAGAATGCTTTCTCCAGGAAGCTTTCCTGGCTGTTTTCAGGGAAACATATGCTTTCTATGTGTTCTAACAGCACCCTCAACTTCCTTTATCACAGCACAGTTCACACAGTACTTTAATTCTCTCTCTAAACTACATGCTTCTGAGAACAAGGATGATCATGGTACTCATAGTAATGGCTGGCACAAAAAGACACTCAAATATTTGTCTGATGAACAATTTTTAACAAATTGTTCAGTTCCTAATGAAATGCTGAGATCAAAGGTGTGTACAGCAGGAACTTACCGTTTGTCTGAACCCATTGTCCTACTGAAGATCTAACACACTGCTCCCAAAGGTTCAAATTTTGTGTTTTCCTAGGAGACAAGAGAGATTAGTTGCTGCAAATCTGAGAGATCACTTAATTCAATTGTTCTGTAAACTGGGACTACTGAGGCTGGAATTTCATCAAACTGTTAATAGTGATTATCTAAGGTGGGGACCAACAGTCAACATTAAAATCATGCTAACGTTTGTTAACAATGAGCATAGCAGAAAGAGGAAGCATACTTTAAAATATTAGATTCCATATTCAGTAACAAACCCATAAAAGGATGCAAGCAAAAGACTCCTTCCCTGCTCCTACTTTAGAATTACAAAGCAAAAAGGAGAGAACTGCAATCAGCTCCCTGTGTTCTAAAGCAAAGCAACTCCAACGGGGTAGGTGACCATCACAACATTAATCAGTGTCCTTATTAACACAAGGAGCAATATGAAATTCAAAAATATTTGATGAAAAATTTAAAACCTTTCAGAAGCCGGGATGCTGAGCTGATTGAAATCTACTCCATTTGTAACGCAACGGCTGATCCAAAGCTTTTCCATCAGACAAGAGCAAACCTCAACACGACTTAATTCCTCGGTAACAACCCTCACCACGTCTTGGGCCAGTCCTGACCACCACAGGCCCTTGAGGCGCCCAGCCTGGACCCGCAGCGCCCTGGAGGTGATAAAACATCACACAGCTAGAAAGCGTTAGATGCGTGCGAGGTCCGAGAAACTAGTTACAGTCATCCCTGGCGCCTGTTCTGGAGCAGGAGCTCAACGAACATTTGCTGAACTAATAAACAGAAGAGAACCATCTGAGAGAAACAAGGCCCTGGGGAGATCGAAAATGCGGCTCCTCGTCTCGTGGGCAGAGCCTGGACCCACCTCCGTGGGGTGTCGCGGCCGAGATGGCGGCGCCACGGCCTGCGCGACAGACTCGGGCGTCCCGCTTCCCCCTCCTCCCTGCACACGCCCTCCCGCCCCCCAAGAGCTTCCCAGCCCGCAGATCCGCCTTCACCCAACAGCCTTCCGGAGAGGGCGGATTCAGGTGCAGCTGCGGGGCGATGGCGACTAGACCGCTGGGGTGCCCCCAAGGAGTAACCGAGAGACAGGCAACGGCTCCGCGCTCAGTTGGGCTGGGAAATCGGAAACACGTCCCGGCAGGGGCACACTGAGAGCCCGAAAGAAGCGGGCCCGGGGCTGGGCGGGAAAACGCCCTCTGAACGCTGACAGCGCCGGTGGCTAGGAGGGGCGCGGCCCTTCAACGCCTCCGGTAGCTTAGCCTCTCGAGACCCGGCTGGGGCTGTCGGCCGCCTCCCGCGGCTGACAGGGAAGCTCCACAGGGCCTGTCCCAACAGCAAGAACCGCCGGTCATTACGGACGGCTGTCGTACTTACCCCCAGGAGGGACCGAAGTAGCAGAAGCAGCGGTATCGTACCCCAGAATCTCCAAAAGACTACGGCCGCTTCACAAAATGGCGCCTCCGTCGACGACCGTCTCCTACCCACTGTACCTCGCGCCTGTGCCCTCCCCCCGCCGGCCGCTCCGGAGGAGGCGTCCAATCCGCGAAGGTTCCTGGCTGCGCGAGGGCTGCTGGGAAGTGTGGTCGCTAGAGCTGCCTGTCACTTATTACTCCCTGTGTTAATTTCCTGCGTATTTCTCTTCCAACACCACGGCGGAGTCGCCAGTCTGCCTTTTGCAGACCCGGATTAGAACTCTTACCTTAAAGAGGCGTAGTAATTCTTTTGCGGTAGCTACGGGGGCTTTAGAGAGTACAGATTGCTTTCACTGGCACGACGTAAAACTTCACGTTCAATCCGGCTTTAAGAGAAGGAACGTTAGTTGATCGTCTATTGTATTATTGGACGCTAAATTAGATTACAGGACTAGATGCTTCACAAATATCTATTTCCATCTTCATAACCTATGAGATGTTATTTAAGACCACTTTTCAGGTGAGGAAACTGAGGTTTATGGAAATTATGACTCTACCTTCAAAATACATCTAGGATCTGACCACTTCTAGCAGCCTCAACTTTTGTCCACCTGGTCAAAGCCGTCATCGCTATTCTTGTTTTGCAGACAGTAGCAGAGGGAATAGTGGTGGAATGGAGCTATCAACTAATAAGCTGGATTTCAGAGTCCATGAACCACTAGAACATAAACTCTAGAAGGGCAGGAACTTTTGTTTGTTTAGTTCACTACTATATCCCCAGAGCCTCTACTGGTGTTTGCAACATAGTATGCACTCAATAAATATTTGTTGAATGAACAAATGAATACACTACCAAAGCTAAAACTGTAACGTTTGTGGCAGAAAGAAGCAGGGCTCCTTGAGCAATTCAAAGAGATATTTTGGACCCTGACTGGTCAGTGAGATGGTGGTGTTCCTATGCATCCAGTTAGCATAACTTGCCTTCTGGCCTTCTAGATATTTTTAGTGGAACTGATTATTCAGGTCACATATACAGATTGAAAAATTAGACCATGACAAGGCAAAGAAAGATATCAGTTATAGAAAAATGCACCTATACTACTCACTTGTCTTTCTAGATAAGAATTCTTTCAAGAATAAGTGGAAGGATGTCAATGAGGAGATTCCAAACCAGAAGCTTCAAATATACTGGAAAATATTTTTCCTGGAAAAGCATCTTTAAACATGTTCTAACTATGGTTTATTACATCAAGGGCATTAAGTGACTGACACTGGAAACTCTGGTAATTAAAAACATGACAATAGATGGAACGGTACAAATCTCTGTATTTTGGAATAATGGGTAACTTTCTTCCTCACTCCCTTTCCCTCTCTTTTTTCCACCTCTAGATCTGTCTGTCTATCTATCTACCTGTCTATGTCCATTTGGGCTGTTATTAACAAAATACCGCAGACTGAGTACCTTATAAACAGAAATTTATTTCTTACAATTATGGGGACTGGGAAGTCCAAGATCAGGTGCCAACATGGTTGCGTGAGGGCTGTCTTCTTGGTTGCAGACTTCTCTGTTTTATCCTCAGATGGTGGAAGGGTCTAGGGAGCTCTGTGGGATCTCTTTTATAGGAGCACTAATCCTATTTGTGACAGCTCCATCCTCATGACCTGATCACTTCCCAAAGGCCTCACCTACTAATACTATTACCTTTGGAGGTTAGGTTTCGACGTATGAATTTGGGGCAGGAGGCACAAACATTCAGTCCATAGCACTATCTATAAAACACACACACACACATAGTTTTACCTTTTCATATATATATATATATATATATATATATATATATATATATATATAT